>NC_081412.1:112921491-113521491 GCF_030272615.1 Cryptomeria japonica | reverse complement strand
AATTTTCTTGACTGTGGGAGGACCTACCTATGTTGGAGTCACGGGAGAGATACCCTTCAAATCAGGGATTATGACCAATGTTGACATTGGAGGATAGAGCAACAATTGAGGCCATGGGATTATGATATATTATGTATATGCCTGAGTTTCGGGCGAACATGGGGTTGATGACTGCATTAGTCGAGAGATGGCACTCAGATACATGCATATTTCATTTACCGATGGGTGACATGATAGTCACCTTAGAGGATGTGTATAGGATACTACAAATATTGATCGATGGGGAGTTGGTTCCTTACGATCGAGAGGGAGATAGAAAGGCATCGAGACGAGTGTTCTAGGATCTAGGACTAGAGATGAGGGCAGGACATGTGGCCTAGGATACCATGACAGCTACAAGATTGGCTCTACCGACAGTGCTGACAGGAGTTATCAGTGGGTTCCTCTGTCTAGACAAGGTGACATGAGGGTTGGTTGTGGGGTGGGGGAGAACTCTGGAGACATTGGTGATGGAGCACACCAGGTTTGCATGGGGGTCGTGTCTGTTGGCACACTTATATTATGAGTTGCATCAATTTGTGTATCATGGATCAGTGGGATTGGGGTGTGGAGTGACATTACTACAGGTATGGGCATATGAGCATCTTTCGGTTACACGACCAATACACTTTAGAGGCAGCGGACATGGGCGCAGTTATGTGCATTTGTATGATATGATTACTTCTCAGCCACAGATTGGGAGGCTAGAGTATTGGCATTGATTTATTGATGAGGTGAACAGTGTGATATGGAGGCCTTATCGAGATTGTGAGGAGTGGGAGGATGATGCAGTCGAGCTGCCATACATGTTCAGGAGTAGGTATTTGATTAGGCGGACACCATATGTCATTGAGCAACAGTTGATTGACAAAGTATGCAAGTAGTTTGGCAGGATGCAACAAATGCCATGTGGCTTAGGGATGTAATCATGGACAGTGAGAGATCAATCACATTTAGGTTCATTATTGTCTTATGATCAGGCAGTGGCACAGATGCAGGAGATGGTTCCCATGCCTTGAGATATTTTTGGTAGATGTGGAGGACATGGGGATGGATGTTGAGTACAATGCATATTGGGAAAATCATCCATTTTCATGGCTGGCAAATTCAGGAGAGTTGATAGAGGGTGATGGTGGAGATGGTGGAGGTGATGGTGGGGATGGTGGAGGCAGAGGCAGACGGTGAAGGCGAGGTGCAGTAGCAGAGAGGAGGTTAGTTCGGAGAAGAGATGGAAGAGAGGAGAGACAGGCTCATGTAGTCAAAGGTAGAGGTGGAATGCCTTTACAGGTGCCAGCAGCACAGATTTCAGGATGAGACAGGGACAGCCACAGGGACAGGGGGAGGAGGGAGGAGAGGAGGATGAGATATTATCCTTGAGAGAGATCTATCAGGGATAGGTAGATGAGATTTAGGATCTAGAGAGGGATGGGGCTAAGCTCAAAAGACAACTGAGGGACACTGAGCGAGAGAGGGATCAGGCCATTCAGCGCTACACGGAGGCTTAGGAGGCACTAAGGGCAAGGCGATGAGTAGCAGAGGATACTGGGGTCGGGTATGCCTATGTCCTATAGGCAAGGGAGAAGATAGCCTACTGGAGAGACTTGTATTATGTAATTGTGCCACCGGATTAGCGAGATAGGAGCTTTCGGAGACCATCGCGGACTATGATGACCACTGGAGGGAGAGATAGGAGACAGACGTCTAGTGGTAGGATCATGGCTCCTCCACCACCACCAGATAGAGGGGGAAGGAGAGATGATCCTGAGGTGGGGACTTCCAGGGCTTAGACTTCGTCAAGGTTGGCTAGCTCTGAGGGAGGGAGTTCATCATAGCTATAGAGGGCTCCCCATGTATCAGTTTTTGTATGATGATGTAGACACCTTCTGGTGATTTTGTATTCATATGATATTTTGACATCATTGTATCATGACACTTTATTATTTTGAGATATATATATATGAGATGAGTCATCCTTGCAGTAGCTATATGCATATGTACCTATGTGATGTTGCTTCTATATGATGCATGTTTCTATGTGATGTGCATGATATGGATGCAAATATCTACATGATGAAATGCAATATTTATTTATTTATTTGTTCTTTTATGTTTTTATATGTCATGCATATGTGAATGTATGAAATGTAGATGAATATGATAATGTACGGGATGAGATGCATGATGTATATATGATATACTAATCAGTGGTGTGTGCAGAATGTGATGCAATTGTGATATCTATATGTATGTATGAAATGAGATATGCTAAAATGTGATGATGTAGGTGCAGACTACATGAAATTTGGATATTTTTGGCGTGTCATTATACTCGTTCATGTGATAGCGGGCTACGAGGACTCAAGAAGGATGATGGAGGTCAATCACAAAAGGGGGATGGAAGATAGAAGATATGGAAGTGAAAGATCTTCTTATGCTTTATTATCATTGAGCTTTATTATGGCAAATAGGTTATGACAATCAAGGTATATGTTTGACCCAGAAAGTCATTGTACCTGTTTGCATAGAGATCAAACAGTCGCAAACAAGGAATTACCCAATTCACACTAAACTCACAGTGTCCTCATATCCTTGGACAAGTCATAGCATTACTAAGAGACAATCCACAGACAACAAAAACAAAAGGTGAACATATCCCATCCTCGCCTTTCTAGTCAAAGACATCCTGGAGATAGAATCTCTAGTCAGAGACATCCTGGAAAAGCTAAAAGACATGTCACGAAAAGATAAAGTCAAAAGAAAACCAAGACTTGACACCAACATCCACTGTAGTCCTTAATTTTAGTGTTTCTTGTCACTTGTATAAGTCTATTTGATTGTGGTCACAATGTTTTCATTCACAAAAGGATAGATAGCACTAACCATAATGTTGTCTGAGTCTATTGAAAGATTTGATTTGTTGAAGCCCATTTTTGTTGTTTACATCTCATTTGAAACTGACCGAATCCATGAAATTGATACTTTATTGCGGAGAAGATGAAACTTTATTGCGGATCCATGATGTAAGTGCTACTTTATTGTGGATTGTGCATGGATAGACCGAAGAAAACTGGAAGAAACTATACTCCTCGGAACGTGTGATGTTCTTAGTTCCACACCCATCACTAGACTTAGGATTTGCCTTAGCCACAGATAGGAGCTGATTTATTATGATGAAAAGGGGTGAAAAGGAAGGATTATTATGAATGGTTGACCAATCTTAGGTAGATCAATAACAAGCCATGATGGGAACAGGTAATTTTATTATGGATGGATAGGTTGTGAGTGTGTGCAAAGTGAAAGGATGCGATTGAATCTTGAAGGAGGGAGGAGAAATGTCTCTACACATGGCGTCGGTGGCCCAAACTTCACCATTGTACTTGCCCAGGGTGCCATTGAAGTGGTTTTCACCGTTGGACGAATTTATTTCTCTTTAATTTTTTCAAATTTTCAAAAAAAATTGTGTCACAAGGCGCCAGTTTGCCAGGTTTTCACCAAGTAATGATTTTTTTTTTTAATTTAGGATAGTCTGAAGAGCTATGTGTAAAACCTGCAAAGGTGCATGCTATTGATAGGATCCTCCAAAGGTTCTCCCTCTGGTGTCAAAAGCTAATATGCACCTGATCCATAGGGACCAAGCCAATTTGGTTTGAACTTACCCTTCTTCTCTCTGTCTTGTTGATTTCTAGGATTCTCCTTGAGAACTAAGTCACCCACCTCACATGTACGAGGCTTTACCTTATGATTGTATTTGTGTCGTTCTTTGACTGAATGATGTGTAGCTTGAGTGACTATCTTTCTTGATGAAGGAACTAAGGTAGAATTACTAGCGTGTGGACTACACAGGCCCATATGCATGTCACCTAAAGAAGTTTGGGCATCCCTGATAACAAAGTCCCTCAAGGAAGTTCCAGTAAAGGTTCATGATGTCTCGCTAGAAGCAAAAGGATGTGCGGAACAATTGGATGAGGAATGAAGGCTTATGATTGCAAAAATAAGTGAAAGTGGGATAGCATGATGGAGACTTAGGATCAACAAGTATGTTTTTTGACTTAAAATTGTAGAACTTTTGCCCCCAGTTACTTTGATATCAGGGGAGATAATCTCTTGCTCTTTTTCTTTCATAGGATTTTTGTCCTTGACTTTGATTTTTCAGAGTCCAATAGCTTTGGATTTTGATTTGGAGTGAAGGACTTTTCTTTATTTTTGACTTTTAGATTTTTCTTTTCATAGCTTGATTTTTGATCCCCAATTAGTAAGGGCTTTTGTAATTCTTGTTGATCCCAGTCTGGAAGTGGAGTGGAAATGGAATGAGTGGATGAAATGGTAAAGCTATGTGAGTTCTTAAGAGGACTTGCAATACGCTCAATAGATTCTTCATTGGAACCACTCTTAGGACTATTGACATCAAGAGTTGCTTGCACCACTAGAGGAGGTTTGCATTCAGACTTAGTAGCCACAACACTAGGTGGTTCACACCCAATTCCTTGCAAATTGTTTATAGATTGTTCTTGTCGACTGAATACCTTAGGAGATAGTGGGAGTTGATCAACATGAAAGATATACTCACCACATCCCATGTCTTTAATCTTGAACTTTTCTTTGATCGCTACTTGTTTTGATGTAGAAGCTTTCAAGGATTCTGGATCAACATATGTTGATGAAGGAACAACCTCTCAATTGACTGGGATTTTTATTTCTGATCTAGGTCGCATATTGTTGCATATATGAATGGGTTTGTATCAGCTTTGATAGTCACTTCAACTCCATTGTGTGGGAACTTGATACATTGATGATATGTTGAGGGAGAAACTCCCATTTCATGAATCCATGGGCGTCCCAAGAGTATGTTGTATGTGAGATCTATATCAAGGACTTGACAAACCACATCCTTCGTAACTAGCCCAACTCTGAGAGTTAAGGTGAATGTGCCTTTAGATGAACACTCTTCAACCATCATATGCCTTGATGGTAATTTTGTTTATACCATTCACAACTTTATCCGAATATCCCAATTGTATTATTGTGTTCAAATTACATATATTGAGACTAGCTCCTTCATCTATTAGGACTCATTTGATTCTGTGTTTGTGTAGGAAGGCTTCAATGTGTAAAGGTGCATTATGCGGTTGACTTACAGAGGCATCATCAGCTTCGGTGAATGTAAGGGAATGTGGAATGGAAAGGTATCCCACCATGGCTTTAAATTGGTCCACGTTCAGATCAGTGGGTATAAAGGTTTCTCTTAGGACTTTGTCAAGTATGGCTTTATGCAAAGGACAGATACATAACAATTCTAGGATTGAGATAAGCGCGAGTGTCTTCCCTAATTGTTCTACTAGGTCATACTCAGGTTTGGTCGATGAGGAAATGGTGGTTTTAGTTGGGGCACCTTGCAAGGTGACCTTACCTCAACGGGTTGTGACATTACATTCGGAGGTAGATTTAGAAGAAGTTCCAATGCCTTTTAGGACAACTTTGGCTCTTTGGGTATAACTTTCAGGCATTTTGGCCTTTATGATAATAGTAGAAACATAGTTGTCCATCAAAATGTAGTTAACTGTTGAATTATAATCATCAAACACTTTGGTATAGTTATCTTGATCATCTGTGGCTTTGGCTTTTCCCTTGTCATGTTTAGGGAATGGTTTCTTAAACATCTCATGTTCTTGATTGGATGTATGTCCATCGATCTCAATTTCACCTCTATCAATAAGATCATATACAATGTTCTTAAAGCGATGACAATTTCTTGTTTTATGTCCCTTGCTCTTGTGATATTAGTAATACTCATCATCATTCCACCAATTTGGTTTGACTTTTGGCTCATATGGATAATTTTCTAGAATTGTTATTATCTTGTTTGCCACTAGCTTCATAAAAGCTGACTCAAGTGGTTCTCCCAATGGGGTGTATTTCCTTCGTGGTTTCGAAGTTGCTTGAGTATTTACTTGGTTGTTTGTAGAAGAACTTGATCCTGAAAGAATAATTTTTGGTCTCACTGTGTTAGCATCAACAATGCCATCATTTGGTGTTTTCTTGTTCTTGTTCTAAAATCGTGGCTTGTCCTTTCCTTTAAAATCCTCTTTATTTTCTTTGAATATCTTGATGATTCCTTTGTCAATTAAGACCTTCTCTGTTGCTAAGCCTTTCTCAATGACATCCTTGAAAGTGGATAAACAAGCTTTCCTCGAGTCATAACCAATTTCTTAGTTGACATTCTATGTAAACATCTCTACCATTTGTTTTTGTGGAATTTCGCAAGATAATCCCTTGGAAAATTCCTCCATCTTTGTAAGAATGATGAAAATGACTCCCCATCTTTCTATTTGGTATTGCACAAAGTGGCAATTGATATATTTGTCTCTATGTTATATGATAAATGTTGTATGAAAGCTTCCGCTAGATCACCCCATGACTTAATTCCAAGTGGATATTGGGAGAACCATTCCATAGCGTGTTCACCCAAGCTTTGTGGAAACAATCTCATCAAGTATGTTTCTTTTGCTACTACCTCAATGCAAGTTGTAAAAAACTATCTTATATGTTCCTTAGCGTCCCCTTTGCCTCTATACTTATCAAACTTTGGTGTTACAAAATGTGTAGGAAATGGAGGCATTGGAATGTTTCTATCAAATGGATAGGAACATATGTCTCTCATTGTGTGAGTTGGTTTTGGTGTATTGATGTCCTCCATCTTCTTTTGTAAGTCCTTTATCTGTTGTTCCAAATTGTTTTTGGCTGGAGACCGACTTCTTGGACCATATCCCATGCCTGAGCCACCAAGTGGAGGAGGATAATGCATTTATGGATGGTATTCATTGTAAACATGTTCATATGGAGGAGGTCTTTAATGATAATGCGTGTAGGGACCACTTGATATAGGGTCATAAGGCATATCATGAGTTTGCTCTTGTGTATTGCCCCAAAATTTGACACGAGGTTTTTTGTGTCCAAATTTTGAGCATGCCTCTGGATATCCAATTGCTTTTGAGGTTGGTCCTTAGCATTGGTATGCAATTGAGTGTATTTATCCGCATAATATTTCCATAAGGGTCTGTGTATATGGAGTTGTTTATGAGATGTTCTTTCGTGAGTATCATAAGCTTGACCATGTGTATTCGGGATCTCAGGTTTTTGAAACAAGGATGATGGTGACTCATGCACAAAACGTGGTCCTCTATTACCTCCACTATTAGGTCTCCTTTGATCCATGTTGAGTTGACTTTCTTGAGTAGGTCGATTCTCCACTATTTGGGACATGTCAAAATCATGAGGTATCTTAGCTCCACTTTGTGCCATAACTTGCAAGAAATTTTGTCTATCTCTTCTCATGATCTCTTCAACCAATCTATTAAAATGGGGATCCATGATAGTTTCCTCCACTTTTGCTGAGTGTACTGAAATGTCAACATTGCCATTTTGTGCATCATTGTTGTTTGTATCATTCATGTTCTCAACATTCTAAATGTTTCTATAGATCTTCATGTTAGATAATGTGGTATGGTCAGAATTAAAAAAGATATTGTTGTCGTACTCATGGCCACTCATGCTTGCAGACTCTTGAGCCTCTTTAGCTTCCCTCCTAGATTTTTGGGAATGGGTTTCAACCATGAACTAGGGCTTGACCAAGGTGTGTGAGACTAGATGAAAATGTAAAGAGTATGGAAGACCAAGAGTTGGGTGGAATGTAAATGAATCTGAGGTGTACTTGCAATGTCCAAAGTGTAAGACCAAGTATGTATGTAGTAGAGTAGGTGTGACTTCCAAAGAGATGATAGTTCTCTTGATGAGGTAAGTTGACCTTGACTCCAAGTAAGACCAAATGAGACCCAAAGATGATAGACCTTGATGAGGGACCACTTAGAAAAATGTTGTTGTATATATTATGTTGACAAAGCAAGATGAGGACAAGCAAGTGACTTTTTGACTCAAGTTTATACAAATGTGAATGTAATGCAAGGTGTAAAGCAATGATGAGCTTTGTGAGACCCAAAAATAGGCCGAATTCTAGATGAAAACCTGAAGAAATAGCCTAGGAAGCTCAAGAATATTGAAACTGATTGCTCTTGTTTGTTGGACTGTAAATTTTCCCAATACTGAACACAAGCATGTATGTATACTTCACAAACACGGTTACCCAACACAGACTTGACTAGATACTGCAAAGACGCATTTCTGAGAATCTTGTGAATACAATTTACTACGATGACACAGACGCGTTTATGTCCTACATAGACAGTTACAGTACACAGACGTGTTTCTGTCAAACATTGGCGTGTTTATTAAACCTGAGTGCAATTTTTCCAATTTGTGAAGTTGTTGTTGCGACCAAATCTGAATTTTTGACCATTTTTCGCGACAAGAGGACACAATGTTGATGAGGACTCTATGTTTGCAGGTGTTTAGACTCAAAATGACTCAAAAGAAAGTATTTTGTTTGATGTGAAAATGTTTTGCATACACTTGAAGACACAAAAGACATAATGTTTTGATGTTTGGTCTTGAATGTTTGAATGTTTAAAAGAAGACAAGTACAATTCCTATGGTTGGCTAGGACAATAGTTGTTGATCCCGCATGGGGTTTCCCCCGAGGCTATGCTATTCAAAGCGGATACTTAGGTGCTTGACCCCACTGGCTCCACCCTTGATGCTCACTTCTCTGGGGCAGCCAAGCACTAGTCCCCACAAAAACTCCCTGTGGCAAACTTTGTATCTCTACTAAGAACCGTATGTGTGTGGGCCACTCTAGAGGTCCGAACTCCTGCCTCAACAACTAGAAGGAATTTATCTTTCTAAAACAAAAAGGTGCTAGTAAGGGCATCTGCTTTTGTGGCCATACATGCGACACTTTCAGCTCTGTCAATACAAAAGGCTCCCAGTCAGTAGGGGTTACGCCCTACTATTGATAAAATAAATTTGATCAAACTGGTTTATGGGGAGACATAGTGTCAGGATGAACTAATCAACACATGTTACCCATGGCTTTCACCATGGATGCAGTTATTTATAATGGTTTGGAAGAAGGGGGTTTTCCTTGCTACCACTTGGGTCATTCCCCCCTCACTTGTAGTCCTAGTGACCACACGGGGAGGCATGCCCTCTAAAGATTAAACACAAAGAGCCTATTGCTCAAGAAAAAAAAGACACTGGTTCAATTTTCAAGGCACACAATGAAAACCCTTGCCAAGATCCTACAATAAAGATTTGTTAGTGTCGTGCATGTGAAGTAGGGTACCTGCAGTTGCAACACATACACTCAATAGATCATTACAAGCATGGTTAGAAAATTGAAATCAAACGAAAGATAAACCATGACAAAGCGACCTATTGCCTCCTAAGAGATGCGAGTGTGGATTTGCTCTCGGATCTAGATAAGTAATCCCAGTGACTTGACTACACCTAGATGGAGGATTTGAAATGATGATGATATGCAAACTAGATGAGATTGCTTATGCTAGATTGATCCAATAGTCTAATTAAGCTAATGATATACATGATTAAGCTATGATGATGATGCAATTAAGCTATAAAATGATTGATTAAGCTACATGATTCAACAATTATGCTAGAAAATGATCAAATTAACCTAGATCTAAGATGTAATTGCCTACAATAACAATGCTCAAATGATATATTATAGAATGGATATGCCTATAGTAACAATGCCTAAATTGATATGAGATGGGATCCTTTGTGCTCCAAAATGGGGAATATTTATAGGATTTCCAAGACCAGGGGTGAGGTGGCAGGAATCAACGGTCAAGATTGAGTCTAAAGATATCAAGGGTGAAATTGGAGGAGGTTGGAGAAGAGGTTAGAGGAAGGGAACCTTGTCATCTATGTGGTGACAAGTGTCAAGGAGCCTTGCTCATAAGAGGGCAAGTGTCCAAGAGAGGATACATGTGGCCAAAGTGCCATGTGTCTCAAGGGGAGAATATCCACACCATAGGAGGTTAGGATAAGGAGGTTAGAATGTGTAAGATAGGATAGGGTTAGTTAAACCCAAGGTTAAGTGGAATGGGTTAGGTTAGGCAGTTAGAAGTTAGAAGGAATGTGGGTAATTTGAATTTAAAAATTCAAATAATAGGAAAAGACTAATTAATTTTCAACAACTCATAAATCGATTTGTTTTAATTAATTAGGGGATTAGAAGAATTGATTGAATGGGGGGAGGATTAATTAATTTGAATTAATTAATCAAAGGGGACTTATTGAAATGAACCTATTAAATAAATCCTTAGATTTATTAATAAGTAGATGAAAGGGAGAATTTAATCAAATTGCTAATGAATTTGACTTATTTAATTAATTATCTTCAGACCATTTTTAGGTTTATACAATTAGTATTTTGGGTTGTTTCAAATGATTACCCCTTCCTGCAAGCAAACAAGTTAGGTTTATTTTAACAAAATCCCAAAACACTTTGTGAAAAATAGGGGCCTTCGACGCACGATTTGCTTCCAAAGACAAGTTGCACCACTTCGTTAGTTGGATCACAAGATATTAGCTCAAATAAACCAGATCTGAAACACTAAATGCAAGAAAATGGTGAAATGGAACCCTAAATGAAGAAACAAAAAAATGAAAAATGCAAACCAAACACAAACGTGATTATGCCCACCACAGACACGGTTCTGAAACACAGATGCATTTTAACACCTCACAGATGCATTTCTGCAAAAAAAGTAAAGCAAAAAATCCTGCAGAATACAGACGCGGTTAAAATTATCACAGATGCAATTATATTTCCCACAGACATGCCTATAATGAAAGTCTGCAATCTGGAAAATGAAAATACTGCCGAAAACACATGCAATTCAAGAGGGCACAGACACGATAGAAAAGAAAAAACACGGTTCCAGAAGGTACAGACGTGAAAAGTCAAAATGTTATAAGAAAATGTCAAATCTGCAACTTTAAGAACATAAAATCTGCAACGAAAAATGTTAAATGCAAAAGGACAAGAGTCCCATCAGGCGTTCCAAGATGTGTATGGTGAAAAGTGAATAATGGAAACAACAATATTGAGAGACTAAATGAATTCAACCACAAATCCCTAGTCTAACAACAACAAAGATCCACCATAACATATGAAGATTACCTAAGGCAATGCAAATAAAAAAAGATTGTACCATCACATGTCCACTAGGGTTTGAATCTCCATTCTTCCTATCTCCATTGATCTTGCTTGATATGTTTGCTCTCAGATTTTATGTGTGCACAAGAGCTCAACAAAGAACGAAAATGTGGTTGATAGCTTGATCACAAAAAGGCTTGATTCCATAAGGTTGATTAGACAATTAGAATGCTTATGAGAGTTGATAATGAAAGAAGCATCTTCTTATATAGAAGACACTGTAAGAAATGGAGGGATAAGATTAAAAGGTGTAAAAGATAGATGGTCGGCTAGGATTAGAGGGTAGGTAAAAGAAATAAGAAAATAATGAGAGGGTAGGTAGTGTAGGAATTAAGAGATGAATGGCATGTGTCATGGGTGGAAAAGGGTAATGAATTAATTAAATGAATAAAGATTTATTTAATTAATAGAGGAAATGGGATCAATTAAATAAATAAAATATTTATTTAATTTATGAAAATGACTATTTAAATAAATAAAAGTATTTATTTAAATGAGGAAAGGCTTAGAAGAGGATAAATGAATTAATTAAATAAATAAAGATTTGTTTAATTAATAGAAGAATTAGGCTTAAATAATTAAATAAATTAAAATATTTATTTAATTAGATAGGACAATTTTAGGTGTCTACAATAGTCATTTTTGGTAGATGAAGAAGTGGTGGTCTTAGGTGGAACACCTTGCAAGGTGACTTTACCTCGACGGGTTGTAACATTACATTCAGAGGTTCTGTCATTAGATGAAGGGGATGGTCAAATGCCTTTTAAAACAACCTTGCTCCTTTGGGTAGAACCTTCGAGAGTTTTTTTCCTTTATGATAATGGTAGAAACGTAATTGTCCACTGAAATGTGATTAACGGTTGAGTCATAATCATAGGACATCTTAGTATAATTGTCTTTGCTATCTGTTTTGTCTTTTCCTTTATCATGTTTAGGGAATAAACATCATATGTTCTTCATTGGAGGTATGACCATCAACTTCTATGTCACCCTTGTCAATGAGATCTTGTATGATATCCTTTAATCTGTGACAATTTCTATTTGTGTGTCCTTTGCTCTTGTGATACTCACAATACTCGTCATCATTCCACCATGCAGGTTTTACTTTTGGTTCGTAAGGTGGATTATTTGGTAGTATTATGATCTTGTTTGCAACCAATTTATTTAATGTTGTCTCAATTGGCTTTCCCAATGGAGTGTATTTCCTTCGAGGCTTCGATGGCCTTTGAGTGTTCACTTGATTTCTTGTATTGGATGAACTTGCACCAGGGAAAGTTACTTTTGGTTTAACAACATTTGCATCTACTACCCCATCATTGACCGTGTTCTTATTTTTGTTCCAAAAGTGGGGCTTGTCTTTCTCATTTGATTCCTCTTTGTTCTCTTTGAATATCTTAATGACACCTTGTTCAATAAGGACTTTCTCTGTTGCCAATCCTTTTCCAATGACCTCTTTGAAGGTAGAAAAACAAGCTTTTCTTAGCTCATATCCAATATCCTTATTAAAATTTTGAGTGAACATTTCTATCATTTGTTTTAGTGGAATATCACAAGAGCGTCGACTAGCAAGACCTCTCCATCGCTATAAGAATGAAGCAAAAGATTCCCCATTTTTCTACGTAGTATTGCACAAGGTAGTTACTGACACATCTATTTCAATGTTATATGAGAAGTGTTGTATGAAAGATTCGACTGAATCACTCTATGACTTAATTCCAAGTTGAAGTTGGGAGAACCATTCCATAGATTGTCCACCTAAGCTTTGTGGGAAAAATCTCATCAAGTATGTTTCTTTTCCTGCTAACTCAATGCAAGCTGTGAAAAATTCTCTTATGTGTTCCTTAGGATCCCCTTTGCCTCTATACTTGTCAAACTTTGGTATCACAAAATGTGGAGGAAACAGAGGCATTGGAATGATTCTATGAAATGGGTAAGGACATATATCTTTCATTGTGTATTGTTGCATTGGCGTATTCATGTTTGCCATTTTCTTTTGCAAATCCTTGATTTGTTGTTGCAAGTCATTTTTGGGTGGTGTCTTTTCTCTTTGAGCTAGTCCCATGCCTGAGCCACAGGACAGAGGAGGAGGGATATAATGCATACATGGATGGTATTGATCATAAATGTGTTCATATGGAGGAGGGACATAGTTATAGCTTGGATATGGACCACTTAGTATGGTATTGTAATGAGGAGCACTAGGTCTAGGATGATACATGTTATGACAAGATAAGGATAGGAGGTATCATAAGAGTGATCTTGAGTATTGCCCCCAAATCTGACACGGGGTCTCCTCGTGTCATGATTTTGAATGTTTGCTTGGGTGTAATTGTATGCATTGATATGATCTTGGGTATCATCATGACCATGTGTAGTGGTAGTTCTTCTCCATGGGAAAGGATGATTGTGGGGTTGTTCATGAGAGTTCCTAGTAAAATTGGCATGAGCATAAGTATTGGGAACTTCTAGTTTTTGAAATAAGGATGAAGGTGACTCCGGCACAAAATTTTCTCTCCTATTACCACTATTATGTCTTCTAGGATTTGAATTTGTTTGATTTCCTCGATTTGGTTCATCTTCTATAATTTGTGACACATCAAAATCATGAGGTAGTTTCATTCCACTTTGCGCCATGACTTGAAACAAGTATTTTCTATCTCTTCTCATGATTTCCTCAACCAATCTATTGAACCTTGGATCTATGATATTCTCTTCAATGTCTGCGGAAGTGATAGATACATTTTCATTATCATTGGTGTTCTCATTGTCATTGTCTGGTATATTATTGTGATTGTTAAATGGGTTGTAAAATTCGTGTCCATCAAACTCATAGGTACTCATGTTGAGAGATCATAGAGCTTCTTCGACTTCTCTTCTAGACCTTTGGGAACGAGTTTCAACCATGAAATTGATCTTGAATGAGGAATGGAAGAAAATGTGAAGACTATGGCATAATAAAAAAGGATATGAGATGACAAGAATCTAGGGTTGTCTTGCAATGTCCAAAAGTGTAGGATATGTGTGATCTAAAGTAAGGTATGGCTTCCAAAGAGATGATAGATCTCTTGATGAGGTAAGTTGACCTTGACCAAAGATGACCAAATGGGACCCTAAGATGATAGATCCGATGTGGGAACCACTTAGTGATATGTTGTAGTAAGTTTGCAAGATATGATGAGGACAACAAAGCAACCTTTTGACTCTATTTTGGAAAATGTGACCAATACTGGATGACTGAAAATGATGAAGCCCTAGGAAATGCCTTAGAAGCTCTTTAAATCTCAAAACTTAAGCCTGTTTTTCTCTTTTCAAGGTTTCCAATTCTATTCAATTGTGAAGTTGTTGGATGTGACCAAATCTCAATGTTTTGACTTTTAGTGACAAGAAAACACAACAAACAATGAAGACACAATGTCTGAAAGTGTGTTTGTCTAATTTGAAATAAAAAAATGCAAGCACAAATCCTAAGGTTGGTCAAGACAATAGTTGTTGGATCTCACTTGGTTTCCCAACTACGCTTATTCAAAGCAGATACTTAGATACTTGACCCCACTGGCTCCACTCCATGACACTCACTTCTCTGGGGAAACCAAGCACCAGTCCCCATGAAAACTCCCCATGGTGAACTTTGTATCTCTACTAAGAACCATAAGAATGTCAGATGACATCAGAGGTCCGACCTCCTGTAAAAACAACTAGAAGGTTTTTGGCTTCTAAAACAAGGGCCTTTTAGTAAGGGCTGTCGTTCGAGTGGCCATAATCGGCAACGTGTTACACTCCATTAACGAAGGCCTCATAGTATTATAGAGGTTACGCTCCACAATTTTTTGTGTGTCACACAAACACTGAGGGAGTCATAACGTCGTTATGGCAGCATGTAACACTCGTTTCTTGCAACTTTTGTCACAAACACTTTTATTTATAGTGGTTCAAAAGAGCTTGGCTTTAGCTTGTTACCACTTGGGTCGTTCCCTCTCACTTGGCCTTATGGGCTACTCAGGAGGAAGACCCTCCTACCTAAATAGAAGATGATAACAATTTCTCTTAGACCCAAGGTCCAATGGAAGGCGAGGGGAGAGGATACTTTTGTTATCAACTCTAGGATTATAAACATAAAATGTGCAAAGAGCACCAAACACTTCAAACAATTTCTTTAACCCCAAATGAAAAAGAGATGTGACCCTAATTAGACTAAAATCCAAAGACACACACCTAGATTATGTTGGCATATGTGCAAAGCTTGATGACATAATGATATTGTATGTTGTCATTGATGTCAATATGCTGAAGTATGAACCGGTATATTGAAGTAAGCAAATTGGCAAGAGAACCGGTATGATATTGTGAACTGGTATATGTGAAAAAGTGAAGTGGTATGTTGGAATGAGAACCAGTATATGGGAAGTTTTGTATCGAGGTTTCATTTGGCATGACTATCAGTTGGTAGTCTCAGCTTCAGGGTTTCCGGTTGATGCATTCCAAGCCTGTTTGATTCAACCGATGACATTTTGTGATGAGTTAGCATTGTAATGAAGATCAAATCATGTTTCCACGTCAGCCTTGTGCACATGAAGGATTCCCTTGAGGATCTTGCATGGAGTTTGATCCTATCTACCTCGAGATTGTGCGAAGTCTCTGCAAACAGTGGAGAGCGTGTGATGGGTTATCAACTTCTTGAAGCGACAAAGAATGAACATTGGAGAACGTCTCTAGATATGTTCGAGATTGTTGTATTCAATGCAGTATGATTAACGGTCATGATTGAACAGATTGAATTGTTAAACCTAAATGTTTAGGGTTTAGGGTTTATGCTACCGACCTATCTGTTTCCTATAAGGTCGATGATGCTTTTCACTTTGAAGTTGTTGGCAAATGTTATGTGTGTATCCAAGTGAAGAGATACTTGATTCTCGCCAGACCGAAGAAGTGTGTTGATACCTGCAGAGTGTGATTGCAGAAGCAAAGGAGCTAAAGTGGATCTACCTTGGCATTATGTGTTGTTATCAGATCAGTGATTTACCTGTTGACTTCTAACCATTTTAGCAGTTGGAATATCCCTTATCCGGGTAGCTTTAACAGGCTTTTGTGTAAATCCTTTGACAGGGTGACTCAATTCAATGAGTTCTTCAAATCCTCTTGTGAGGTAACCTTTAACAAGGTTGTAAACCTTTAATCGGGTATTTAGCCATCCCTTAAACCCGGTGATTCCTAGAAGGATCGGTTCCTAGCAGAACCTATTGTAAAAGTCTTTAACCAGACTAGGCTCCTAACAGAGTGGACTTCAAAAGAGTTCAAAGAACAACTTGTGGGTACTCATCCCCACCATGGTTTTTCCCAGTTGGGTTTCCACATGAAAAAATCAGCATGTCATGTGTGATGCTTTTCATGTGATGCTTTAATATTCTCTATCAAGTGGTAAAGCATGTTGAACGAACAGTCATTATATTTCTGATGATATATTACTTGTTTATGCATACGGGTGAAGTGGAAAGGAGATATGAGATTGTGTGTAGATCTAAGTGTTTACCAGTTTATGTCTTTCATACTCTCACTGTGTTTTACCGGTAGTGCCCTGAGTTAGACCGATGTTACTGTCTACCAGTTAAGTGCAGTCTTTACAGTCAAACTGGTTCAGGGAAAGTTTTTGCCTATACTGATTCACCCCCCTCTCAGTACCGATTTGGTACTAGTTGTTCATCATTATTCATCAATTGGTATCAGAGCATCTTCCAGGTCCTCTGTGTTGTAAGCTTAGCCGCTTGAGGAAAAGATCCTACTCTAATGATGAAGAGGGAAGGTCCAAAGTTCAACAAAGATAACTTTAAGATATGGAAGGACAGAATGAAGATCTACATCAAAAGCATGGGTGCTCAACACTGGAGCTATGTTGAGAATGCTTATGTTATTCCTACCGGTACTCTCATCGATGACCAAAAAAGAGAGATTTAGGAGAATGGGCAAGTCATGGAAGCCCTAATTAGCAGTCTATCTGACATTGAGTTTATTGATGTTCAGGATAAAGATAATCCCAAAGAAGTATGGGATGCTCTAGAGAATATCTATGGCAGTGATGAGCATGTGAAACAAGCTAAGGAAGAGAGCCTTAGGGGAAAGTTTGAAGACATGTGGATGGTTGAAGGAGAGACCATTCAACAATATGGAATAAGAATCAAAATTGTTGTTGGAGACATCAAGAGTCCAGGAGGTAAAATAGATGATTCCACTATTATTAGCAAAGTCTTGAGATCCTTATTACCGGTCTATGCAATAAGGGTTGCTGCTATTCAGGAGTTGAGGTTTATAGACAAGACAAAGGTATCCCTAGACTCCATCATTACTAAGTTGACCGCATATGAGCTAAATAATTATGATGGTAGTATTCAAAAGACTGAATCAACCTTTAGAGCATCTAATGCACCATCTAGAAAGGGAAAAGAGGCTAGTACCAGTTGTGAACCAAGACAAAGCAGTCGATGAAGGTGTTACTGATGAGGAATCAAAAGATGAAGAAAGTGAAGACATTGTGTTTGTAGTAGTTAAGGAAGATGTGTCTAACAAGAAGGATCTTGTCTCCCACTTTGATAATTCCAATGAGTGGATTATTGACAGTAGTTGTTCTCACGACATGACTGGTGACCGGAGTAAGTTTCTGTCTCTGGAAGAGTATGATGGTGGTGTGGTCCGATTTGGTAATGATGCACCATGTATGGTAAAAGGCAGAGGGTCCATCTCTCTAAATGGAAAAAGCAATGCTAATAATGTGTATTGGGTAGAAGGTCTGAGGCATAACCTTTTGAGTGTTGCTCAACTGAATGAAAGTGGACTCACTTTGGAATTCAAAGATGGAATGTGCAAAATAAAAGAAAAAAGAGGTGAACTGATGGCCACCGATATGCAGACCAAAGGTAACTTATTTTAGCTGAATGCAAATATCAGTACATGTCTAATGGTTAAGTTTGATGATAGCTGGATATGGCATAGGAGACTCTGCCATGTAAACTTTGATAATATTGTGAAGGCCAGTAAGATCAAGGCAGTTAGAGGATTGCTTGTGCTGAGCAAACTAGAGAATCCTTTTTCCAGAGAGTGTCAACTAGGGAAAATGTCTTCCTCAACCTTTAAAGGTAAATCTTTCACTGCAGACAATTTACTTGACCTTGCGTATATTGATTTGTGTGGTCCTATGAAATCTAGGAGTGTGCAGGGAGATAGGTACTTTATGATTCTCACTGATGACTACTCAAGAATGATGTGGGTCACATTCTTGAAAGATAAGTCTGAAGCTTTTGGAAAGTTCAAAGCTTTCAAAGCACTAGTCGAAAAGGAAAGTGGTAAGAGGATTAAGTGCCTAAGAACTAATCAAGGAGGAGAATTCACTTCCGATGAATTCAACAAGTACTATGAAGAGAACGACATCAAGAGGCAACTGTCTGCCCCTCGGACTCCACAACAGAATAGCCTAGTAGAGAGGAACAACCGGACCATATTTGAAGCAGCCGGAACCATGCTGAATCAAGGAAATGTTGCTCACACTTTTTGGAGAGAAGCGGTGAGCACTGCAGTCTACATAATGAATCGGGTACTCATCAAGAAAGGTAAGGATAAAATGCCTTATGAGTATTGGACCAGTAAGACTCCTGTAGTAAGCTACTTTAGAGTGTTTGGTAGCAAATGCTATATCAAGAGGAGTGAACATCAGAGCAAGTTTGATGCAAAATGTGATGAGGGAATATTCCTAGGATATTCCACCAAGAGTAAAGCTCTCAAGTGTTTCAACAATAGGACTCAGAGAATTGTTGAAAGTATTAATGTCAGAATTGATGACACCTCTGAGAAACCTGAGGAAACCGACAGTGAGCAAGTGGTAGATGAATCGATTGTAACCTTCTGGGAACTGGTTGCAAAACAACCTAGTACCAGTAATAGTGCTTCTACATTGGTAGATGTTGATGTTGATGAAGATGAGGATGAAGAAGAAAAGCAAGAGGAAACGACTAAGATCATTCCTAGGTATGTAAAGCTGAATCATGATCCAAAGCAGATCATAGGAGATAAGGATGCAAGAATTCTTACAAGAAGAAAGGTCAGAGAAAATTCTTGCATGATCTTTGAATTTGAGCCTAAAACATTTAAAGAGGCACATAAAGATGAAGACTGGATTAAGGCTATGGAAGAGGAACTTGACCAGATAGAAAAGAATGGTACATGGTCTTTGGTACCTATACCTGAGTATAAAAATGTCATTGGCACCAAATAGGTTTTCACAAATAAGTTGAATGAAGATGGCACAGTGGTAAGAAACAAAACCAGACTGGTGTGTAAGGGATATGCTCAAGAAGAAGGAGAAGACTATGGAGAAACCTTTGCTCCAGTAGCTATATTGGAAGGAGTTTGTATGCTTCTTGCATATGCAGCCTTCAAGGGATTCAAAGCATATAAAATGGATGTAAAATCTGCATTTCTAAATGGAATACTTGAAGAGGAGGTGTATATAGAGCATCCAGATGGGTTTGCCCTATCAGAAGACAGTGACATGGTGTCTAGGCTACATAAAGCCTTGTATGGGTTGAAGCAAACACCTAGAGCATGGTATGAACACTTACACTCCCATCTTGTGAAGATTGGATTTGAAAGAACAAGTGAAGATAGCAATATCTATTTGAAGTCAGAAGGAGATCAGATTCTGATCTGTGAAGTATTTGTTGATGACATAATTTTTGGTGGAGATGACAAGATGAGTCATGATTTTGTAGATGAGATGAAGAAGGAATTTGAGATGTCACTTATAGGGGAGATTAAATTCTTCATTGGACTATAGATTCAACAAATGAAAGATGGTATCTTTATTACTCAGTCCAAGTATGTCAAAGAGGTGTTGAAGACCTTTGGCATGGAAGACAGCAAACTGGTTGGTACACCAATGGTGATCGGTTGTAAATTATCAAAAGAGGATGACTTAGCGTTGGTGAATGAGAAGGAATACCAATCAATTATTGGTAAGCTGCACTATGTAGTACATAGCAGACCGGACATTGCACATGCAGTAGGCATTACTGCATGGTTCCAGAAAAGTCCAAGAGAATCCCACTTGGTAGTAGTCAAGCGGATTCTTAGATATCTGAAGGGAACTTTTGACTATGGATTATGGTATCCATACAGTAATGATTTCAACCTGAAAGTGTTTACAAATGTTAATTGGGCTGGCAATGTGGACGACCGGAAGAGCACAACCGATGGTGCATTCTTTCTTGGTGGTAGAATGGTCTCATGGATGAGTAAGAAGCAAAGTTGTATCTCTCAGTCTACAACAGAAGTGGAATATGTTGCAGCATTTATGAATTGCACCCAGACAATTTGGATGAAGCATGTATTAAGTGGCTTCAAAGTTCCTGTATTTGAACCGGTAAGTATATTTTGTGACAACACAAGTGCAATTAATATTTCCAAGAATCCGGTTTTACATGCTAGAACCAAGCACTTCGAGCTCAAGTATCATTTCTTGAGAGAGAAGGTTCAAACAAAGAAGTTATATTGGAACATGTTTCCAGTAAGGAGCAATTAGCAGACATATTCACCAAGCCTCTACAGAAGGCTACATTTACCCATTTAAGAGGTGAATTAGGGGTGTTGCCCCTTAAAAAGGTGAACTAAAGGTGTGTGTTCCACATCAATCAGGTATTGCATTGATAAATCTTTTTTCAGGATTGGTGTGTTGAAAGATGCTACTCCTTAGGGGGAGCAGCATAGTGGAACATAGTTGTTTGTGCCTCCACTTTGGCATTGTTGTCAAAGGGGGAGAAGATGTGAAGCGGAGAAGATATATGTTGTATTGGGGAGAAGATGTGAAGCAAAGAGATATCTTTGTATATTGCCATCAATGCCAAAGGGGGAGATTGTTGGCATATGTGCAGATCTTGATGACATGATGATATTGTATGTTGTCATTGATGTCAATATGCTGAAGTATGAACCGGTATATTGAAGTAAGAAAACTGGCAAGAGAACGGGTATGATATTGTGAACCAGTATATGTGAAAAAGTGAAGCGGTATGTTGGAATGAGAACCGGTATATGGGAAGTTTTGTATCGGGGTTTCAGTTGGCATGACTACCGGTTGGTAGTCTCAGCTTCAGGGTTTCCGATTGATGCATTCCAAGCCTGTGTGATTCAACCGATGACATCTTGTGATGAGTTAGCATTGTAATGAAGACCAGATCGTGTTGTCGCGTCAGCCTTGTGCGTGTGAAGGATTCCCTTGAGGATCTTGCATGGAGTTTGATCCTATCTACCTCAGGAATGTGCGAAGTCTCTGCAAACGGTGGAGAGCGCATGATGGGTTATCAACTTCCTAAAGTGGCAAAGAATGAACGTTGGAGAATGTCTTGAGATTTGTTCGAGACTGTTGTATTCAATGCAGTATGATTAACGATCATGATTGAACCGATTGAATTATTAAACCTAAATGTTTAGGGTTTACGATTTATGCTACCGACCTATCTGTTTCCTATAAGGTCGATGATGTTTTTCACTTTGAAGTTGTTGGAAAATGTTATGTGTGTATCCAAGTGAAGAGATACTTGATTCTTGCCAAATCGGAGAAGTGTGTTGATACATGCAAAGTGTGATTGCAGAAGCAAAGGAGCTAAAGTGGATCTACCTTGGCATCATGTGTTGTTATCAGATCAGTGATTTACCTATTAACTTCTAACCATTTCAGCAGTTGGAAAATCCCTTAACCAGGTAGCTTTAACAGGCTTTTGTGTAAATCCTTTAACAAGGTGACTCAATTCAATGAGTTCTTCAAATCCTCTTGCGAGGTAACCTTTAACAGGGTTGTAAACCTTTAACCGGGTATTTAGCCATCCCTTAAACTGGGTGATCCCTAGCAGGATCGATTCCTAGCAGAACCTATTATAAAAGTCTTTAACCAGACTAGGCTCCTAACATAGTGGACTTCAAAAGAGTTCAAAGAACAGCTTGTGGGTATTCATCCCCACCGTGGTTTTTCCCAGTTGGGTTTCCACGTGAAAAAATCAGTGTGTCATGTGTGATGCTTTTCATGTGATGCTTTAATAATCTCTGTCAAGTGGTAAAGCATGTTGAACCGACAGTCATTATATTTCTGATGATATATTACTTGTTTATGCATACGGGTGAAGTGGAAAGGAGATATTAGATTGTGTGGAGATTTAAGTGTTTACCGATTTATGTCTTTCATACTCTCACTGTGTTTTACCGGTAGTGCCCTGATTTAGACAGGTGTTACTATCTACCAGTTAAGTGCAGTCTTTACAATCAAATTGGTTAAGGGAAAGTTTTTGCCTATACTGATTCACCCCCCCTTCTCAGTACCGGTTTGGTACTAATTGTTCATCATTATTCATCAGATTACCCCTGCAAGAAATGATTAGTAGTTTTGATAGATTACCATCCCCTGCAAGCACACTAATTAGGTAAATTTTAGAAATCCAAATCCAAATGTGAAAGGGGGGGCCTTCGACAATACGTTTTTTGACAAATCCAAAGATCTGATTCCTTGTGATTTTTTGCATTAAAATAAAAATAATAAAGAACAAATCACCAGTAAAATTTCAAGAAATTTCCATAAATGTAAGAAAATCCAAAATAATTGCTAATTTGCCCCCAAAATTAATTTTTTATGAAAAATCATTAAAAAATTCAAACTTGATCCAAAAAATTTGAATTTTCTATTGGAAACTCCTAATAATGTTCCCAACCTACAAAAAAAAATCTTGCAAAAAATCCAAGCAGTTTGTGAGATATGATAAAAACATTGCAAAACCCTATTTTTTTAAGATTTTATTTTTCACAAATTATTTTGCATCAAAATTAAAATCATAAACAATAAATCCCTTGCATAATTCTAATATATTTCCATAAATGTAAGAAAAATTGAAAAAATCGCTAATTTGCTCCCAAAATTATTTTTTTATGAAAAATCATAAAAAACTCATAGAAAATTCAAATATACTCCAAAAAATCTAAATTTTGGACTGAACACTTCTCATACTATCCCCAACTTGCAAAAATAATTTGATGCCCAAATTTTGTGTCGTTTGTGATATTTGATCAAATTGTTACCAAACCCTAATTTCCAAAAATCTGATTTTTTATGAATTATTTTGCATCAAAATTAAAATCACAAAAAAATAGACCCCCTATATAATTCTATGACCTTTCCAAAAATGTAAGAAAATCTGAAAAGTTCACTAATTTGCTCCCAAAATTATTTTTTTTATGAAAAATCATAAAAAATTCAAATATGGTTCAAATAATCTAAATTTCGGATTGAACACTCCTGATACTGTCCCCAACCTACAAAAAAAAATTGATGCAAAAATTCTAATCTGTTTGTGAGATCTGATCAAATCTCTCCAAAATCTTAATCTTGTGTCCAAAACCCTAGTTGCACAAGGTTATTCTCCAAATTGTTTTACAAAACAGCAATATAGGGTTAGAAAAACTTGCAAAAAACATAGATCTAACAAAAATCCATATCCCACTGGGCGTGCCAAAATGTATATGATGAAAAGTGATGATGATAAACTATTGTAAAACCATAAAGATTCAACCACAAACAATCTAAGTCCTACAATAAAACATTCACAAATACCAATAGAGATACCTAAGATCATGCAAATCAACAAAATAAAACAATATTACCATTCACATGTCAAGTAGGGTTTCAATCTCCATTGTCTCCTATCTCCATTGATCTTGTTTGATATAGTTGCTCTCATATTTTATATGTGCACAAGAGCTCAACAAAGAATGAATTGTGGAACACCTTGATAGCTTGATCACAAGAAGGCTTAATTGCATAAGATTGATTAGATACGTTGATTAGCTAGCTGGATTGATTAGACGTATTGATTAGCTAGTTGGATTGATTAGGGTTTATATTGAAGGAGAGTATCCTCTTATATAGAGAACGTTGTAAGAAATGAAGGGATAAGATTAAGAGGTGTAAAGGTAAATGGTCGACTAGGATTAAAAGGTAGGTAGAGGAAATAATTAAATGATAAAGAGGGTCGGTAAGAGAAGAATTAAGAGATGAATGACATGCGTCATGGGTAGAAAAGGCTAATGAATTAGTTAAATAAATAAAAAATTATTTAATTAATAAAGGAAGTGGGATCAATTAAATAAACAAAATATTCATTTAATTAGGAAGGGATAATTTAAATAAATAATAATATTCATTTAAATGAGAAAGAATAGAAAGGGCGAAAGTGAATTAATTAAATAAATAAATATTTATTTAATTAATAGAAGAATTAGGATTAAATAATTAAATAAAAATATTTATTTAATTAGACATGACAATTTTAGGTGTCTACAGTTGTAAGGAGAGGATTCATAGTTAAACATCTTAATTTCGCATTTCTCAAAATTTTATGTGACAATTTCAAATCAGTCTCATTTTTTTAAGTAGCTTAGTTGACAAGTCCTCTAGCTATAACTAAGTTTTCAAGGTCACATCATCAAATATGATGCCACACCAACATGTTTTTTATTGAGTTATCTAAAAAAGCTCCCTAAAAACTTAGACCATAATTATGTTCTAAGTCATGTTTTATTGGTGCATTGATGCAGCGTCACATGATTTGTAGATTTATAGATCTAATGATTACATTTTATTGAATTATGAGTACTCATGGTCAACACCAACAATTTTAAAGGCACAATTATTAGTGTTATATTATTAATGATGTTGGATACTAAATCAACAAATGTTATCACTATAATGTTAACTTAGGTTAGTTAAATGATCTCAAATCATTATTTGGCAAACTTTTGTAAGTGGTTGCACTCCCTTTGGGAATCCAAACCAATCACCTTGTTGAAGCGACTGTTGTTTACCATGGTCTTAAACTTGCTCATTCTTGGGGGTATAAAAAGTATGGATTGAAGTTGAAACGCTCAATGTTATTCAATGCCTGAAGAAGGTCCAAAATCCTAGTTGGTCTATTGAGTCCTAAATAAATATTCTCTTCTTATAATTAATTATTTTGAAGCTTCCTTTATCTCCCATATTTTTAGGGAAGGGAATACCCTTGCTAACTCCTTTTCCAACATTGGTGTCACTAGGAGAGATGAGTTTAGATGGTGGAGGAATGACCGCCTCCCACCTAATGTTGATGTTATTTTTAAGCATGTGATATACTTCATGATCAAAGAGGAAATGGAATTTAATTGCCTCACTTTTCTCAAGGCTCTTATTGGCATGTGGAGGGCCAATTTTATTAATGATTTTATGGGAAGTCCACACAGATTGTGGGTATTTTTCTTTCCTGATTTTCTCAGTGGAATAGTTGGAAGGCAGTTTTTTGGTTGCTTAATTTGTCTGTGATCTTGTGGGGTAGGCTCCCAATGGTGATTCTTGGGCTCTTCCTCTTACTTGACATGACTCTGGGTGGCAAAAGGAACATGGTTGAACCTCTAACTTGTTACGATGTTGAGAGAAATGTTAAGGTTTGGAGAATCTTGTAAAGGGGTGGTGTTACTCCTTACTTAGAACATCTTCATGGCTCTAATTCTAAAGCTTCTAAATATTTTATTAAAGGTTGGAAGGATCGGATGCTTTCAACTTATGGGAAGAATGTGGAGATTTTTGAAGAGGTTATTATGGAGATTACATAGATTTCAATGGAGGGAAGGAAAATCTTCAGAGATAGAAAATCCTTTGAGGTGGTTGTGTAGAATTTCCTCAAAGGGAAGGAGGACAACAAACTAGTAAGGAGGTCTAATGATGAGTATGATATCAAATCCCTCAAACCTCTTTGGGCAATTGTCATTGGGGTAATCATGTGCTACTTTTCCTTGGATGGGAGATTCACTACTACCTTTGGCTTCCATTTTATATGGTTAAACCATTTTGGGCATAAGTAAAATGTTTCCTTCCCTTATTATCTGCTAGCTTCATTGGACTTTGGGATTAAAGAGCATATGAAGAGTTCTAGGAACCCAATTCTGCATGAGGTTTTAATTCTCCGTATTCTTGAACAGGTGAAATCTCTTCCCTCTCCTTCCAAAGTTAAGGCTCAAAAGGGTGGTTCCCCTACCGTGGATGATGATGAGTAGGATACTAAGGTAGGGAATGATATGGTGTCGAAGATAATGAGTCAGACTCCCAAGAGAAAGAATCGACTCCTCCTCCTAAAGTGAAAGGTAAGGGTAAGAAAAGGAAAAGAGCTAATGTGGCTATATGGTTCCAATAGTTTGGATTATGTGGGAAATGGTTCTATTGGAAAATGTAATTCAGGGGAAAGGAAAGCATTAGGTGTCTTATTGATAAGTGGTGAAAGCTTCAGGCTTCTAAATATTCTAGCAATGCCTATGTGGATTTGGTGAGTTTTGATAGGGTAATTAGGTGGTTGTTGATAAGGATTCAAGTTCCTGTATGCGAGGCAACTTGAAGAAGTCTATTGAGCAAGCAAAATTTGATTTGTAGGATATAAACAATATATATCATAATATTAACCAATTGGAGGTTGAGGTTGTTGAGGCCCTCAAAACCTTCAATAGCGGTGCTTGTTTGTGTTTGTTTTTCTTGTTGGTGTGCTTCTACTTTTTTTCTATTTGTTGGTTGCTAGTTGGTTGTGAGTATCTCTATGACAACTTCTTGTAAATAGGGTTTTAGGTCTCTTCAAAACCTATTTTACCCTTAATAAATGAGTAAAAGCACAAACCTATGTCACACTTTCAATCAATTACATAGTTTCTATTGAAACATTTTCGTTTGAAAAGGCCTCACCCGAAACCATATGTTGTGTATGTGACCTACAGGGTTTTAGACGAAAGGGTTTTGATTGAAATTGAAAATTGATTTTTTCTTGATGAAATTTGGAGTGTTGTGAATTTTTCTTGTAATATCATAATAGTTTCAACCAAAACCCTTTTGATCAAAACTATTTATGTGGATGCCTTGGTAGCCACCTCATCATTTTTTAAAATTTTCTAAAACTTTTTACTTGAATAAAAGATTTTTCAGTCAAAATAAATTTTTAAAAACTAAAAAATACCCTTTTGTAGAGTTTGGAGTCCCTTATGTGTGTGTGTGTGTGTGTGTGTGTGTGTGTGTGTGTGTGTGTGTGTAAAAATTGTTTCACTGGAGGGGAGAATCCTCTCGAAAAGTGTATATTTGTTTTCTAAAAATGATTAAAAAAAAAAAGTTGGCGTTAAATGAAAACTATCAAATTCTATAAGTTTGATTTTAAAATGTTATTACGAGAAAAATATTCATCAAAAATTATTTTCCTCCATGCACTAGATATTGAAAAGTTAACTATTTGGAGAAAAAATTTTAAAAAATATAACATTGTTTGATATTTCTTTTGTGACATTAATTGGACCTCTATTTTTTTTTTTAATTTCAGCAATTCAAATTTTGCTCTTAAATTTATAACAAATACATCAATTCAATTTATTTATTTTATTTTACAAGCATAAACTTCATAAAGAGTTCTACATTTCATTAGTTTATATCATTTTGGAATTTGAAACATAAAGGTCACTTTTATGTGATCGAAATCAAGAATTTTTATTTGTATTGGTCAATTCTTTAATAAAATTGTGACATAGGTTTGTACTTTTATCCTTATAAAAAGAAAGAAAAATATAACTTAAATAATAAAAATAAAAGAAAAAAGATTAGACGGAAGCAAGAAAAATCTAATGAATTCAAAGAAGAAAAAGATGGAAGAATAGAATCTTGAAATTAAAAGAGAAAAAATTAAAATGAAAAAAAGACCAAACAATAAAGAATATAAAAATTCAACACATAATCCATGTAGGATGAAACATTTGAGTACTTTAAATCATCTACTTTGAACAACATCAAAGTATTACCTTTAACAACTTCCAAGTTAGATATAAATTTATAGTTTATTGAACATATAAAATTGATACCAATAATAAGTGTTATTATTACAATGATCTTATTGTCTTGTTATACACTAATTGTGCCCACAATTAATTTAATACAAATAATTTATTCTAGTTTAATATTAATAGAATAACACTAACACTTTATTATAGTTTAAAACAAACATAAAGACACTAACAATATATTCTAGTAATGTATATAAACAATTATTGTAGGAATAAGAAAAAAATTGAAGAAGAATATTGCTCTCGAAACAAAAACTATACAAATTGTAATCTAAAAACACAAATAATCTAGGTTTGTCAGTATAGAACAAAAAATTGCTTACAACACAATCATGTACTATAATGAACATCATATTTTATGAGTCAATGAAAATGAGTTACAAGCTTTTGGTAAAAATTGTGTATAGAAAAAACATACAATTTTTATTAGAATCTTGTTACTCATGGATTATTCACATAAGCATTTTCCTTGTAACGTAACAATTGTAATTAGACAATGACAATTTGTTGTAGTTTAACACTAACATTATTCTAGTTTAACAAGTCAACAAATTCATCTACAAGTTGATGTAAATCAACACACTAGACATATCAAATAAGGTCACAACCTTAGGAAGGTTGCAAATGACCTTACTTGTTAGTAATGTGACATCCTTGGAATTCTAAAAAATGAAAAATCTTAGTTTAGAAATTTATATCGAGAGACACATATTTCATTTCATTCAATTATAAATCCTTACACAACTGTAATGTCAAAAGACACATTTTACAATTCTTGAAGCTATAAAGCTTAGCTTACCATTTTTTGTCATTCTATTATCAAACTTCACATTTTTTGAGATGGTGTCAATGTTGGTGGCCTTCACTTATAAAAGGAATTAAGCATGATAGGAATATTCAAAAACTGAAATCTCATCAAACTCCAAGGGTTTTGTGAACTACTTGTTGCTAAAGTTGTTTGGGGAACAAAAAGCTAACAAAAGCTACTTGATAAGGATGAACTGGATAGAAAGCTAATTGGAAAAGAAATTCACTCTTGAAGTGCCAGTTAAACCCTATTGAGACAAACCCAATGAAACAACATTCACCCTTGTGCTTAGCCAACCTTTTACGGAAGAACCAAAAATGACGTGCCATTATTGATGACTTCCATGTTTCCTACACCATTGCAACTAATTTAACCTAGCAAACCACAAATCTCATTATCTTCTAGTGTGTGTCAAATGATGGTCAAAATCCATCCCTACAACAATACATTTGGATCTCATTTCTTATAATAAAACTAACAATTTAAAGGTTAAGTGTAAGTGTTTTAAGAGAGATATGGGTGGGTTTGAACAAAATAATATTATTAAAATATTTTGATCAGGTTAAAATTATTTATTTTATAATATTATATTGTTTAATTCATTTTTTGAGTATATGCAATTTGATGAAATAGATGTTTCAAATATGATAGAATAAATGACATGGTTTTTTTATTTCAGTTTAAATAATTTTAAAGTGCAAAAACTATATATATATATATATATATATATATATATATATATATATATTTACTTACTGAAAACTTAGATTTACAGAGTTAACAGACCAAATAAACTTTTATTTAAAGTTGAGATTAACAAGCATAACTATTACAGGTCTTCCTTCTCCCCTAGTTTAGACCAAAAGCTTTATACATTCATTATTTGAACGTTTCTTAAGCCATTGGAAGTGCCAGACTGGAGCTTTCTACATCTTGTGATGGGCTTTGATTCATTCCAGGGCAATCATGAAAGCTCTTGATCACGGAAGAGTGGAGAGCAAAACCTATTACGAAGCTCTCTGTGTAGGAGAAGATGCAACGTATTCTGAAATCAGATCACAATACAGGAAAGCTCTCATTTCTCTCCACCCTGACAAAAAGCATTTCATTCCATCTCAGTCCGCCTCTCTTAATGCTGATTTAGCCGAGGAACCCAAAATCTCAACAACTAGAATGGGCAAGGAGAATTTTGAATTCATTGAAGTGGTTTCAAATAATTCTGATTCTTTTCTCGGTGAGTGTCAAGGACTTCATAGCTTATCTGCGGGCTCAGAGAGTGGGGATAAGGATAGTGAGATTTTAGACAGGTTTCTGAGGGTTCAGAAAGCATGGGAAGTCCTTAAGGATGTCAAATGCAGAGAAGCTTATGACTACGAGCTACAAGCCCTAAGATATGGTACAGAAGTTGTTGCAAATGAGATAGAATTGGATGAAATGAGCACAGAGGAGGATGGAGAAAGAGGGGCAGTTGAGTATTTTTATCCCTGCAGATGTGGGGATTATTTTGTTGTTGTAGAGGCAGAATTGGTGGAGATGGGTTTTAGGGCTAGTAAATGTGAAGGTGATGGTATTCAAGGAAAAGATCCAGGGGCCGGGATGGTGGATACATCAGATTACAGGTCTCAGGATAGCAGAGAACATAAGTCCAGTGGTAATGTAGAGCGGAGGTCTGTGACTCTTCCATGTGGGTCTTGTTCTTTAAGAATCAGACTATATTTTGATGCAATTATTTAGGTTTTGATGTCTCTAACTGGAAACAACCGTGTTCAATCCTGTTCTCTGCTATAGATAATGAGCAAATCAACGATTCATCTACTACGGTGCATGTCTAATAATTTTTTTTGCAAGTTTGTTTAGGTTATTTGTCGATCCAATGTATAATGAGCAGCTACATAGTAGTTCATTACTCTTTCAATATATTAGGAGAAATCTATGATTTTATTTTGTGGGGCAAATGTCTTCTTACGTGTACTGCCACTAACTTTGGCATTTTAGGGGTAGCCCTTAGCTGCATCTGAAACATTCTCCCTTGGCATCCTATCCGGTACCCAAGCCTTAGGGGTAACATAAATAAATAGAAATTTATCTCTCAGGAGCCACCGCTTATGATGAAAAAGTTTATTGAAGAAATTGATATCGAATTTTATAGGAAATAGCACATCGATAAATGAAATGTTTATCTGATTCTATTTCAACTTTACTAGTTACAAATTGACATTTCAAAAGATGATCGGTGACCATAAAGTACTCGCAGAAATATTTGAGAGGGATGATTAGGTCACTGGAAATCAGGTAAGTCTTAAATATCTCGTTTCAAATGCTTCCATTTTTGTCTCTTGTTGAGGGCTATACTATCATTACGAAACTCTAAAGGAGAGAGGCTCTCAGAATCAAGGTTAAAGTGTTGGAGGAAGGAGGCAAGTTTGACATATTCATGTCCTTGACTAGCAATTAGCAAGTAGCAAGTTTCATAATTGAAAGGCAAGAAAAAGATACCTTTAACATATTGAAGATAAGCTCACTATGAAGAGAATATTATGTAGCATAACAACATAAAACTCAAGGCTCAGATGATATATTGTTTTTTTAAATATTAGGTAGGTTAGTTTCAAATTAGCTTATCCTCATAGAATTTCCACTCAGTTATTACCATGTTACTTTTTCTTGTAAAGGAAGCATCAGTATCATAACATTCATAGTCATCAGAATGCTGCAAATTGAAACAATTTTATGGTGTCAATAATCAAGAATTTGCCACACCATCTGCTATGCTGCATCAAGCATATGGTAGGTTCCCTCCTCGAACTCTTAGTGTGAATCTTTATATGATATTCAAATTCTACACCTTAAGAATGCATGAAGGATTGCTACTGTTTTCACATTACAAGCTTCTGCATGAATTAATTCCTCATATTGGCTCTAGGATGTGAGACAGCAGCTCATTGCAACCTCTGGCCGATTGTCTTTTGTGAATGCTTTTGCAGTCTTCATCTGCAACTGATTCGGGAGATCTCTAATAATCTTTTATATGTGCTCCACTGCTCATGCAAATCTCTCGCTACTTCTTTACAGGTTGGAGTTGCTTCCACATTCACTTCTATGCTAACAGTTGATCTAGATTCATGTTCTACATGGTGGTTATTGGTTCTCAGATGCTATCTGGTGTCTTCTCTAGAACCTACTTTGACACATGCTCTAGTTACTACTCTGTCATGATGTCAAGCACCTAGATCAACTTAAGACATGCTCCTTTAAAATTCAAAAATGTGACTAGCGCATTTCTAGACTGTAATTCAACATAAATACTCTTATTACTGCTTTTTGATGCCCTATAGTCAAGTACCTGGGCTCAACTTACAACATACTCCCGTAAATCCCAAAATGTGACCAGCAATTTGCACAGTGATTTAAAGCTAGACAATTTAGGCTGCAACTCAACATAAATACTCTTAGTAGATATTTTTTCTTTTTGATACCATACCTGGCCTTGACTTACAGCATACTCCTTTTAATCCCAAAATGTGACTAGCGATTTGCACAGTAATTTAAAGCTAGTGCATTTTTAGACTGTAATTCAACATAAATACTCTCATTACTGCTTTTTGATACCATAATGTCAAGTACATGGAATCATCTTACAACATACTCCATTAAATCCCAAAATGTGACTAGTAATTTGCACAGTAATTTAAAGCTTTAATCTAAGTGTTGGTGAAGAGTTCAATTTCTGTATTACTAATAAACAAGAGCAATAAGCTTTAGTTTTAAAAGCAGGGCACATGGAGTCAGTAATAAAGCAATACTCACAATTGTGTTGATATGTGTTTAGATTATAGAATAATTGTGAATAAACTGCTTTAAAATAATTTTAAAAATGCTAATGTTAAGGGACCATTTTTTCCTTCTGAAATCACATCAGTACAACTTGCCACATTGTGCTATCTACAAGGGGGCAACTGCAACTTTCCTCTCAAACTGATTCATGCACAGGAGTGATGCACTGAACACTTGTTGAATGACGAAGCAAGGGTCTGAGGTTCCAACCTGTGTATTGGTTTATGGTCTCAATGACTACTTTGTCCCATTGGGTATCAAGCCCTGGCTAACACACCTGGTCCTTAGATGCCATTGGATTCCTATAAGCTTTTTACTTTACAGACTGTCTGGATGGTAAGCTGTGCCTCAGACATCAGGGATCTATGATTGATTTTCCTTTGCAGCCGGATGATTTTCTATTCTGTTCCTCAAATGGGGGTTGCTCTTCCCCTATTATGGGACTATCTGCAAGTCTTTTACCTTGGTCTTCTCAGTAGATATTTGTTGCAACGTGTAAACTATTGCAGTAACATACTTGTTCTGTGAATAAATATAATTGCCATTATAAGGGATTTGGTGATGTCTTTGCAACAATGTATATATTTTTCCCCAATTATGATCATCTATGTAATTATCAAAATGAATGAACAAGAATAGATTGAGGTCAAACCTTGATTAATAGTTCTTCCCAACATATACAGAGTCCACTGGAATCATCTTCAGTATGTACATCGTGTTTACTCAACTAAGTCAACATGATATTTTGATTTACTGCGGTTTCCAAAATATATTTATCAGGTTTTTTTTATCATTTAGATATTTCCTACTTGCTATTTACGCTGTTTTGCTTTTATTTTGTGGCATTTAATCTGGATTCAACTGTGTAGTTTTTGAGTCAATCATCATCAACCCATATTTCACGAGTACTGTTTCACAAGAACTTATCTCTCATGAGCATGAATGGTCCACTTAGCAGTCATTGCATCTAGGGGATGCTCACAGGGGTGAAGCATTGAGACCTCCTAGGTCACATCCTAGAACTACTCTAACTCAAGCATGCTTAATCTAGGGTTTCTCCCAAGATAAAGTCCGCTTAGCTTGCTAACCCATTTGAAAATCCTTCAGCAAGTGCTATGCCAATAGTTAAATCTCGATAAAACACTACATAATTCAACACACTACAAAAACATCACCTACTTCGAAATGGATGGGCTAAGGAGCTCTATAATGAATGTTTTATGATAAGCTGAATTCCAATAAAATATCCCATAATTTGACACACTACAAAAATACCACTTACTCAAAATGAATGAGCTGAGCTCGATAATGAGTAGTTTACAAGGCACAACACTTGCTAAAAGTTTTGCAAATGGGCTTGATCTTAGGGGAAACTCTATGGTTAAATGTGCTTGAGTTGGAGTAGTACTAGGATGACAGATGTCTCTAGAAGTCTATATTCTTCACCCTTGTGAGTATCACCTAAATGCAATGAGTGTTAAGTGGACAATTCGTGCAAGAGGTGGGTTCTTGTAAACCATTTCTTATGAAATATCAGTCAATGACAATTGACTCAAAAACTATGCAATTGGATCTTGATAAAACATCACTATTTTCACTTATAGTGTAAACACTACCTACTTGAAAATCAATGTGCTAAGGAGCTTTTATAATGAATGGTTAATAAGACACAACATTTGCTGAAGGTTTTGCCAATGGGGTAGCAAGCTATGCAGGCCTGATCCTGATATTTCACTCTTATGAGCATCAGCTAGATGCAATGAGTGCTAAGTGGACCATTCATGCTCATGAGAGATGGCTTCTTGTGAATCACTACTAATGAGATATCAAATATGGGTTGGTGACAGTTGGCTCAAAAATTGTGCAATTGAATCTTGATAAAACATCACATAGTTTGGCAAACACCGCCTATTTGAAAAAGCTTTTACCTTGCTAGTGAAAATTTTAAATTGGTGATCTACCTATAATTATTCTTTTTCTCTTTCACTTATCTTCAGTTTTCAATCCTTCATTCACTGAGCTGTATATTATTATGACATTTCTTTTAAGTTCTTAGTATGTATCACTTACCAATGTCTTGTTATAAGGAGAATTTTGGATTTGTTGCACCCAATATTCATATATGACATTTTGGGCAACTTTTTTCCATCTCATTAGGATTTGGAATGTGGAATGATTGATTGCAGACAGAATGAAGATTTATTAATATATCTTTGTTGGAAAAGATACGACATTAGCATATCTTGAGAAATGTTTGACATTTTAGTTATGACTTGGTTTTTATTTGGCAACTCAATAATTAAGTTTGTTGATGATGGGTTTCCAGGTATGTCTTATGGTTTGGTGTCTATTTCTCAACTTCACTCGGGCCTTGTTTGTTGATATGATAGATTCCAGCAACGATTTTTGCATCTTCAATGTGCATGAGAATCTTTGTTCCAAGTGAATGCTGCATCAGTGTCAACTTTTCGACATGATCATGCTAAACATCCCCACAAAGTTCTATAATCATCGCCTAGATTGTTGTATGAGTCTCCCCACTAAATGGGCACCCATAAGAACATGGAATTATATGGACCCCACTGTGCTGCTTTGGATCTATTGGTTTCTTAGAGTTTTTTTTAGTCTTTTAGGACCATGTCTGTTATGTTGGTCACCACTTGAATGGAAGGGATTAAACCTGTTGTTGATTCCTGTATAAGCTTCCAATTTGCAGGTGCGAGAATCCTTTGCTGCATTCTGAAGGACCACTATCAACATTTGTCATCCTTTATGTCCATTTCTCATTTAAACCCTAGTGAGATAAGATCTTTCTTGCTCAAAGTGCTCTTTGGTAATAATTTTTTAATATCCTAGTGGTTAGAGAGTCGAAAGGTTTTGGTCTTTTGTAAGGTACTAAGGAGTGATGGTGCGAACTAGCCTGCAATATCATTTGGGTCTGTAAAATTTATGTGTGTTTTAAGGATCTGATCACTCCTTCAATGTAGGAGGGAAATTATGGTTGAATTCCTGTATTATCAGATCAGTGGACAGAGATGGGAATCTTTTTATGCATTTGGAAAGGCCTTCTGGACTAAAATCCATGCACAGATTCATGATGCATTGTAATGTCCCCTACCAGGTTTAGGCCTGTTCTAACCTATTTCAATGTACTTGTGACTTAAACTAAATTGATAAGGAGACAATTCTATCTTGACATGAATCAAATCAGTGATATTCCATAGTTCAATCAACTAATTTTTAATAAGTAACTTGCTCATCTATCATACACCCATAATTCTTAATGTCAGTGTCAAACTTTGTTACTACTTCAGTTTTAAGGAAGAAGAGGATGTGAATGTTACCCAAGTGCTTAGATACCAAATACAATAGGTTCCCCCAAAGTTTACAGATCCAAGCCCTTACCCTATCTTGGGACCCTGTCCCTCAAGGTTCTCGGGACGCTGATCCCCACCCTCTCTTGGGAGTCACCCTATTGTCTGGATTTAGACTGCCCCTCTATGGAAACATCTCAATTCTCAACTTCTTAAATATTGACAGTAGTAACAAGAATTATATACAAACAAATTCTTCTTATTGTTTATAAGCTCTTTCTGATTTACTATCTAGTATTGTTATTTATCTGGTCAAGACATTATAAATATATATTATATATTTTTATTTACTCTCAATTGTTATTATAATATATATTACTGCAGAGTAGTTTCCAGAAAAATATTATAATTATTATATATATCCTCAATATTTATAATACTATTAAATCCTATATAAGAACATCAGCAGGCTTCATATGCTGAGCATACATATTAAGTGCATACCATGCATACTACCCAGAACAAGAATGTTACTGCCTGTAACTTAATATCAGTTCCGATCTGATTTTGTTGGTATTATTTGTTTCATATATTTTTTATATCCCTCCTTTTTCTTAATTTCCTCCATGCCTCATTTTCCTATCCGGTCTTCTCTACTTTATACCTTTATGTACCTTTTGAGGAGAGAAAAATACTTTAGATGTGGCTTTCACTTCAAAGGGTGTCACACCCTTTCACTGCAATTGTAATGTTTCTTTCTAACCCGAACTAATCATTTTCTAAGTGCCTTTCCATAATGATTCGATTTGCTGTTGGAACGGTGCCCTTGTATTCTAATAATAATGTTTAGTTATTTAATTTTGACGGCAGTGATTACTTTCATATTTTTAACATATTTTTAACGGTAATGACTAATTATATGATGGGCACATATATAATACAATTTAACATTTATTAATTCGAATGAGAATTTATGTAGGGGTATTACATCAGACAAACAAGTTTGTGTCAGAAGTTGTCCCCTCTTCCCCTTTTAGAGATGTACGACTGGCAATATAAAATACTGTTGTTGTGTAGCTAGGTCGGATTCCTTCTAGGGCCGACCTAGTGCACAAAATGCCAAGTGGCCTGTTGGCCTTGGCATTTGGATATCTCAGTTGTATGAGTCTAATTTGGGGCAGGCCCTATTTGGGTGAACCACTTGTGTGTAACTTATGATTAAGTTAAATGTAACTTGCAACTAAGGGAGACTCGTATGTAACTTGTAATATGTAGTTTTGATCCTATCCTTGGCGCCAAAAGTATATGGCCGACTTGAGGTCTATTAGGAGGTATTGATTCATATATATGCAAGATCATGATTGCATCAATATATATGTATTCAATAACATGAAGGCCATGTAGTGTGCTTTGGGGTGACAATAAGAGCTTATCGTCTATTGTTGGGAAGGCAACAGGTCTGATGTTTGCCTGTGGTTAACGAGCACTACCATAAAATCAACATGGTATCAGAGCGGGTTCCTTCTATAGAGCCTAACCGCTTGAAGGTAGATCCTGTGCTTTTGAGGGAGTTCAATCAAAATAATTTGTAGACTGAGAAATCTAAGTGCAGGCAAAAGTTGATTACCGAGCCTCTCAACTCAGACGTGAGCATCGCATATGCTATGTGGCGAGTAATGCTTTATGACGCTCGTGGCTAGAGACATCGACAAGGTGGCAGCAAGCATTTTGAGGATTCAACGAAGCGACGCGAGTCGGTACACGTGCTATCGACTGCTTAGTGTAATGGAAGGTTGAGAGCAAGCAACAACATAGTGGCGAGTTTTGTGATGATCACATTAAGCCATACACAAATGTGAAATGTGTGCGTATGGGGATGAAAGCGAATGGAGGCACCTAACGATCAGGAATGATGGAGAAGGCCTCCATGCAATAACGCTTTGCAACAACTCTCACATCATCCTAGAAGCTTCGAGAGTCACTGGAAGCATTCGTTTCTCTGAAGCCTGCATAGGCATAATTGGATGGGGTTGCGAATCAGATGATATTGCAACTAAAGGTCCAGTTATTCGAGTTCTTACTTATGTCGCTCTTGAAGATCATTTGACGGTTGTCCTAGGATGGGCACTACAGCTTAGCATTCTGGCACACCCTGGTACAGGTGGATTTTTGTCGCATTTATGTGGTTGGTCCATCACTTTGTTGTGGATGGTATTAATGGCAGCTCTTTAGATGATGCTTAAGCTATGCACGAAGCAGATATTGTGGAAAAAATGATGAGTGATGGCGAGGGCCAAAGGCCACGCGGCCATCAAATCATCACTAGGTGCTTCGATGTGATCAATCCAAGTGAATGGAAATTCCATTGCTGAGCAAAATTATAAAAGATAAGTACTCTTTATGTTTGAATAATGTTCATGAATTTTTCATAAGTCATGCTACATCATTAGTGAATCATGTATTGACATTTCCCTAACTATCATTATCTCTCTCTGAAATGCTTCCAGGACGAATTAGAGATTGCATTCAAGGAAGGAAGATTGCTTGCATTTCTTCGTAGAGGAAGAATCAACATTCGGAGGGAGTCTGACATATCGTCAAAAGTAACCTTGGACGAAGAGGTCAAAAGGTTGAGAGGGAGCTTGACGCTTCAGCTTCAAAGGGAGCTTGACATTTCAGCTTCAGAGGTAGCCTAACATTTCAGCCTCTGAGGAAGCTTGACATTCCAGCTTCAGAGGGAGCCACGTCATCATGAAGATTTGGTTAATGAGTTCTTCTCTGTGAGGGAGAAATTCGAGGTGCAATCCCTTGTTAATGAGTTCTTCTCTGTGAGGGAGAAGTTCGAGGTGCAATCCCTTGTTAATGCATTCTTCTCTGGGAGAAGTTTGAGGTGAAAGCCCTCGTTCCACCCTTTGCGAGTAGGTATGGTGGATCAACCCTCTACGAGTAGGCATGGTGGAGATGCATTCTTCTCTGGGAGAAGTCTGAGTTTAGAGCCCTTGGTCCACCCTCTGCAAGTAGGCATGGTGGTAATGCACCCTTCTCTGGGAGAAGGTTGAGGTGAAAGCCCTCTTCCACCCTCTGCAAGTAGGCATGGTGGGTATCATGGAAGAAAATCCATGATGTGCTTGTTCACCCTCTGGGAGTAGCCATGGTGGTAGTCACTATGTGACTTGGTCATTCAAAAGGAATCCTCCCTAGCTAAGAGGGACTGTTGTTGTGTAGCTAGGTCGGATCCCTTCTAGGGCCGACCTAGTGCACAAAATGCCAAGTGGCCTGTCGGCCTTGGCATTTGGATATCTCAGTTGTATGAGTCTAATTTGGGGCAGGCCCTATTTGGGTGAACCACTTGTGTGTAACTTATGATTAAGTTAAATGTAACTTGCAACTAAGGGAGACTCATATACAACTTGTAATATATAGTTCTGACCCTATCCTTGGCGCCAAAAGTATATGGCCGCCTTGAGGTCTATTCAGAGGTGTTGATTCATATATATGCAAGATCGTGATTGCATCAATAGATATGAATTCAATAACATGAAGGCCATGTAGTGTGCTCGGGGTTGACGATAAGAGCTTATCGTCTATAGTTGGGAAGGCAACATATCTGATGTTTGCCTGTGGTTAACGAGCACTGCCATAAAATCAACAAATACCACTCATTCTTTTGATCATTTGCATTAATAGTTAAACTGCAGCAATGTCTTAGGATATAATGTTCTCAAATAAATTAGTAGAAGTTATAATGGAATATTCATGGGATATATTATGTCTGCAGAAGTAACTCTACACAGCAGCCCTGATAAATCTGAATATGTCAAATTCAGAAATCTCTATTTCATAGCCTTTTGACCTTTTCGTCTATTATTATTATTATTATTATTTATTTATAGGATCTTTACAATATTTTGTGATGAATTGGTGATAATGTTTTCAGGTTAGCTCTTCCTTCTCAAAGGTATGCATGATGTTGTCAATGTGAGTTAACTTAAGATTTATGAGTTAACTATAGTTGGGAAGGCAACATATCTGATGTTTGCCTGTGGTTAACGAGCACTGCCATAAAATCAACAAATACCACTCATTCTTTTGATCATTTGCATTAATAGTTAAACTGCAGCAATGCATTACTCGGCATCACTCCACTAAAATTACTTGGGCATAAAGGCTTATTACCAACTAAAGCTAAGTAAATATCAAAGCCAACAATTGAGTTGAATTTTTCACATCTAAAACAGAAAAATGAATAATTTGTAACTTCCTTTTTCTAATCTGCAGCATTGAGTTACTTTCGACGCATTTACTTTTAGCAATTAGACAGGATTGTAAGCACTTTCAATTAGGAAATTGGAATAAGGGAATAAGGCAGCTAGCTGAATGAATATACTGGCAGGGCAAGCGTAGCAGTTAGGCAGTGCTGTAGTTCTTTCAGTTAATGTTACCATTTGAGCTAAGGTGGCTGAGTCTCATGTCTTTCAATTAGGCAGCAGTTCAGTCTTTTAGTATTTAGCTGCCACTGAATTAGGTTTGATTGCCTATGATTCAGATTTAGGATTGCAGGAAACATGGAATATAAGCTATACACTGGAGGAAAGAGTGGACAGTTTTGAAAAGTAGCAAACAGAAACTGAAAGGAAATTAGAATAATGGAATAAGGCAGCTAGCTGAATGAATATACTGCCAGTGAAAGCGTAGCAGTTGGGCAGTGCTGTAGTTTTTTCAGTTAATGTTACCATTTGAGATAAGGTGGCTGAGTCTCATGTCTTTCAATTAGGCAGCAGTTCAGTCTTTTAATATTTAGCTGCCACTGAATCAGGTTTGATTGCCTATGATTCAGATTTAAAATTGCAGGAAACATGGAATATAAGCTACATGGAGGAAAGAGTGGACAGTTATGAAAAGTAACAACCAGAAACTGAATTCCTTTCCTAGGAAAGTGACACTGTCTATAGTAGTTTTGGTGCTTGGGGACTGAAACCTTTGGTCATGCCAGCTTGATTTCTGGAGAACAAAGATCCTTAAGAAAAGATCGTGCAGTCTCTAGGGTCATTAAGATGATCAAATCTGTGTGCTGCAAAGTGTTTAGGAGTATCAAATAAATTCAGATGTAGTGAATTGTATTAGACTAGTTGAATCCCATTTAAATGTATGTGCTTGCATGAAAGAATAAAATATTTGTTATTAGTCTCTTCCTGGATTTATTTTTTTGTATGCATTTAGTTTGGGCTTCTACAGTGATATCGAAATTTTGATCTTGCCGGCCCATGGAAGGTTTTAAAAAAATAAAAGATAAAAATCAGATATTAGTACTACATGTCAGTGAGTGACAGAGAATTCAGATATCAACCTAGGGAACAAAGGAAGTGGAAAATGGCACATGAGAATGAAGAGAAAAATAATAGAAGATGAAGGGGCAAATATATTTCAAGATACCCTGATGGGAGCTTAGAGGGGACAAGAAAGAATGACAGAGTTAATGGCACAAATGGTACATCTTCATAGTAATATGCAGAATGCAAATTATGCTAAAGCGTCTTAGAGAGAGGGAAGTTCAGCTTTGGAAGACTAACCAATGGTTAATCAAACAAGTCTCCTTGAAAAACCTCCTAAACCCATATTTATACAAAAGGAATGAAAAACCTAATTTTGAGATAGTTACTCTGGGGAGTTAGCCACACTTTTTATGTAGTATCAAGAGAAATTTGAATATTGCAAGGCTACAATAACTTTTTTGAACTACAAGAAGAAGATTCAAGGCAATAGAGCCTATAGTAGCAATTTGAATGATGAAAGGAGATGTATGAAACAAAAGCTGAATAAATTAAATGGTCCTACTTTTGATTGCACAACAAAATATTCTCTTATTTTACACTTAATTCCCATTGGCTCTTGATGGCCCTTGCTCCTCCAATGGGAAGTATTTTGAAACATTTGGTTGTTTCTCCTGCTTGTGCTCCTTGTGAGGGTTATGGGTCTGCTTCAGCTATGGATGTGCCTCCCTTGCCTCCTACAATTGTCTATGGGTTTGCTACTACGGTGCTCAAGACTTGCAAATTTGGTGTATGGTGAGGTGCCCCTTGTTGTTGTCTTTGGTGTTGTGGGTGTTGGGATCCCTACTCCAAAGCCTTTTTCTACTAGTGGTGGACAAAGCTTTGCTCTTGTTGCCAAATCTACTATTGCCCTTCCTCTAAAGGGGAAATCTTGTCCTCTTGCTTGTGCCAAGACCTCCCCTTTTGTAGTCTATGGCCAAGGTGTGGTGGAAAATGTGAACTTCCGCCAATGTTGTAGGTTGGTGTGTCGATTCGTTGGTCTTTGGCCTCCTCTCCCAAATCTTCATCAATGGGTGATGGATTCTTGGAAGCCCCTAGTTTCAAGTAACATTGAGCTTTTCCCTTGTGCTAAGGGCTTTTTTATTGCTTCTGTTGTTTTTGCTATTGACTGTGATTTGGTTTTGAGCAAGTTGTGGGCTTGGGGTATCCACTCTTTCTCAGCCAAACCATGGACAACCTCCTTTAACCCTCTTACTGAACCACTCAGTGTGCGTCCAGTGTGGGTTTGTCGTCCCAATCTTCCCCTTTCATTTTTGGGAAGATTCTTGTCTTCAAGCCATTGGTGACTCTATTGGCTTCTTTTTGAAGGTAGACGATACCACTTTCTCAATGGGTCGTTCTACTTTTGCACACATTCTGTTCAATATTCACATCTACATGCCTCTTCATGGGGATGTGGTTCTCATGGTAGGGGATAGGCCATGGACTCAATCGCTGGATTATGAGGGCCTCCCATTTCTATGTTATTGCCTCTTTGCTAATCGTTTTAGCCAAGAATTATTCTCTCTCGAGGTGTGAAGGTGTTGCCACTTGGTGAAAGGATGTGAATGATGATCACCTGTCCTAGTTTATGATTCTTCCTCTGATGACTCTTCACATGCTAATAATGATTCCTCCCAAGATGGTTTGCCTCTTGCTACTGGTGTGGCCTCCTCAGGCCCCATGGATCCTTTTGCACCTCTTGCTACTAGTGTGGCCTTTGCTGGACTCGTGGAACCTTCTCTGTCTATTGCTCTTGTTCTATTCCAGCTTTCAGTGGAGGTTTCAATGCCTGGCCAGCTTTCTGCTCTTCGTGCTAACAGTCTCACTATGGCATTATCCCCTCTTAGTACCCCTTGTGATGGTGTTAGAAATGATAGCATTGCTTAGATTGTTGTTCATCAACAGAGGAAAGATTGTTCTTCCCCCTCTCCCCAAACTCTTCCCCGAGTTGTGGGTGATTTTTCTACCCACCTTTTATGTGGGCTACTAGCTATTTTGCTAGTGTGTTGTAAGTGGTCTACTTTGGCCTTTGTTGTCAAAGGTTTATTCTCAACTAGTTGTTTGTGGCCTTTTTGGCCTATCTTTGTATAGGGTCAGCACCCTTGTTTTGTTGCTTTTAATATAAAAAACAAAACATCCACTTGAACATGATTACAGAATTCGTAGACCTACTTTACACTTGGCCCTATGCTGGAAGAAGATGCAATTCAATTTGCCATATTGCATTTGAAGAGTGTTTGCCTATGACTAGTGGCATCATGGTTTGGTCACACAACAACATAACATTATGCTTACATTTGATGCTTTCAATTAGAAATTGTTGGACGACTTTGAGTAGAATGATGAGGATGAGTATGTTAGAGAGCTTGCTAGAATTAAACAACAAAAATTAGTAGATTTGTATGGTATTGAATTTCAGCAAGTTACAATCATGGTACTCAATGTATTAGTAAAGAGAATCACTTTTCTCTTTATCAAGGGTTTATTTGAGCCCCTCAAAGGTCTAGTTAAGACCTTTGAGTTCCCATCACTACAAGAGGCTTTTAGGAGGCCTTTGACACTTGATCCATCTCTATTAAGGAGCAAATTTTCATTTTAGCTAAAGCACCTACTATTGGACAACACAGAGGTAATTTTCACAAAGGAGGAGTTAAATCATACCCTTAGAGAGCTGCGCCTCAACCCTTTATGGCAAAAAAGATTGATGTGCAAACTAGAAATGAGCGTAGAAGAAAAAAGTTGTGTTATTCTTGCAAAGAATATTGAGCCTAGTCATAGATGTTTGGGTGAGGGCCCAGTTCATTACATTGAAATAATTTTCGATGAAGAAGAGATTGATTATACGGATTGTGGGGCATGAGCCTAAGTAGTTGGTTGAAGATAATAATGGCATTAGCAAGGGACACTAGTAGCTCTTTTAGGAGCATTGCAATATCACCCATTAGGATTCTAAGAGTTATCCAGACAATGAATTACTATGTTTATTGATAGAGTGACCACCCACAATGTTATTGATGAAGGTCTTGTGGCTAACATGAGATTGAAGGTGGACTTCTTGGGGTTTAGTGTCATTGTTGTTGATGGTTTCACTATCTCATACACCAAGGTATTTCAATAGCTCAAGTTAACCATTGGTGATTATAATGTTTGTGATGATTTCTATGTTGTGGGAGTTGGGAAAGCACACATGATTCTAGGCATAAGTGGTTGTGTTCCCAAATTATTAGGCCATGGTGCTAAAGTTCAAATCTAAAGGGAAAGACGTTACTTAGGGGCATACTTGATGGATTACCTCAAGTAGTCACATCTAAGAGTAAGTCTCATGGGCAACTCGTTGCTTTGTGATAATGGCAAGTGTGCTACTTTGCCTTTGGTTAAGCATCACAATTATCACATTGATATTTAAAGTATTTTGGATAAGCATAATATTGTGTTTAGATATATGCATTTAGGGCTACAATTGGATAGGCAATTACAGCACATCATAGAGTTAGAGTAGGATTCCTAGCCCTTCATAGTCATTCCCTATTGCCATTTGTGAACATATATAAAGAGGAAATGAAAAGGCCATAAAAAAATTGTTGGGCATTAGACCTAGTTTTAGACCATTTGTATCATCGTCAATACTTCTAAAGGAAAAGGAGGGTACAATGAGGATGTGTGTTGACTATAGGGCATTGAACAAGAAGATAAGCAAGGACAAAATACCCCATTCCTAATATCAATGAACTTATTGATGAATTGTGTGGAGTTGTCTACGTTTTAAAATTGACTTCAGGTCTAGGTATCATTAGATTTGTGTGAACGAAGAAGATGATCACGAGGCAAATTTAAGGTGTCATTGCAGTAATATGATTTCTTTGTAATGTCATTTAGGCTAACAAATGCTCCCAGTACTCTCTAATTATCTATGAATTAATTATTCAATGACTAGTTGAGAAAATTTGTTTTGGATTATTTCATGATATATTGATCTATAGTAAAAATTGGGAAGATCACTTGAGACACTTGGATATAGTCCTTGGGATATTGCAACAATAGGCCTTCTTTGCAAAAGAATCCAAGTGTGATCTTGGAGTTACAAAGTTTCTATACTTGGGTCATTTCATTAGTGTTGAAGTTGTTTGGTTGGACTAATAGAGGATATAAGCCATCTAGGATTGGTCAACCCTTGCTACATTGACTCATTTGAGAGGCTTTTTTTTACCTATGCACTTACTCCGAGAGATTCATTTGGAGTTCTCACAGTTGAGAGAACCCCTAATTGATATGACTATGAAGGGAGCTTTCTCATGGAATGGCGTAGCTCAAGAAGCTTTTGAGAAGCTTAAGAAGGTAATGAGTTCATGCCTAGTACTTGTCATTCTTGATTTCTTTCAATCATTTAGTGTAGAGTGTGATGCTTTAGGTGAGGGGATTGGAGCTATGCTAATACAAAAGGGTCATCCCATAGCATTTGAGAGCAAAAAATTGAAAGCTTCAAAAAGGGCATTTTTTTATGACAAGGAAATGATTTCTATTATACATGCTTTGGATAAGCTCAACTAACACTTAGTCTATGGTAGATTTGTGGTAAGAACTTATCACAACAATTTGAAATTCTTTTTTGGTCAACATGATTTGAATGACCTATAACAAAAGTAGGTAAGTAAGTTTTAAGCTAATGATTTTGACATAGAATGTGTGAAGGGTAAAAAGAATGTGATTGCTTATGCTCTTTCATGTATGCCTAATTTCTACTCCATGTCTTCTATTGCTGCTGATTGGAAGGATTCTTTCATGGCAGAATGTGCTAAGGACACTTTTGTTGTTAATATTTTAGATGGAAGTGTGAAGGATGACATGTACATAATCATAGATGGTCTTGTCTTGTATAACTCAAATTTTCGTTGTACTTGAGTGCAAGATGGAAAAGAAAAGTATGAGAACTTTGCATGATGCATCTATGGTTGGTCATCTTGGCTGCCATAAGATCTATAGGTAGTCAAGAGAGATTTATCTAGGATAGCCTCAAAGAGGATGTTCTCAAGCATATTAAAAAGTGTACTACTTGCCAACTAAATAAATTAGAGCATACTTTTCAAGTAGCTTTACTATAGCCTTCACAATTCCCAACCAAAAATGAAAAAATATATCCATGGATTTTATCACAAGCCTTGCTAAGGTAAAGGGCAAGAAATATTTTTTGTTGTAGTGGATCAATTAACCAATACACACCGTTCTTTGCTAACCCTGTTGAGTTCACAACATAACAAGTAGTTGACTTGTTTTTTAAAGATTTTTTTTGGGTACATGGCCTGCTTAAGACCATTGTTAGTGACAAGGATAGTAGATTTCTCGATTACTTTTTGTGTGAGTTACTTATTTTGATTGGTACTAAACTTACTCCTGGTACCAACTATCATCCTAAAATAATTGGATGGATAAAAAGAAAATAAGAAAGATTCTTTTATAGTCCACAACGTTGAGTAGTCTATATATGGGTCTATAGATGGCTTATAGCAATATGGGACTACCTCCTACTCCTTGGCGAAGGCACCTAACTACATTTCAAATGAGGCATACATACCTTACCCACTATGGGATTTCAACTTGTGATCTCTCTTTCAAAAGCACAAGTTATTATGGGCTAAGTGGTTGCATCATGGAGAGCATTGTTATCTACTACTTATCATATGTTCTTTGGCATGATACCATTTGTGGCACTGTATGGACAATGCACTCACCTTCATCGGTGTGGTGTTCATTAACATTATGGTACCTGTAGTTGATGACTTGGTGGAGCATAATTGAGACTTTTTGAGATCACCTAAAGATCATTTGCAATGGGTCTATAATCAACAGAATCTTTATGCATATCAACACTATATTGAGAGATCATTTGACTCACTCATCTAATCTTCGTGCCATTAGTTAAATCCCTCTAACACATTAATCAATTTAGTTAACAATCTTATCAAAGCTAGCTGACAAATAATCCTAGTTTTAATTGAAAAACAAAATAATTCTAAGCCATTCATGATTGGCATCCCTCCTCATTGCACCCATAATCAATGGAGTTAACTATTAATTTAAGGTTATATCTAAGCCATCCATCCAATCCTATAAAAATAGGTAAATTCATCTTCAAATACATTATTTTCATTACAATATCATTGATTCATGCTTGAACACAAGGATTTAGAACAATTTCACCTACTTTTTTTGTGTCTATAATATGCATAATTCCTTGAATGAACATGTTCTCTTCTTTTAATTGATAAAATTGATAGTAGATTATGAATCCCACCTAAAAAGGATAGCTCTGTTCACATGCCACATATCAGGGTTTGAGTATAGCATACTTAGCACTCAAGTAAGAAGACATTTAAAATTGTGATCTTGATGAGGTGTTACAATGTAAAATTTTAAGGGTCAAAGTTTGGGGGAACCATTGAAAGGTCTTGGATAAAGGAAAGGTTGAAGCTCTAGTCCAAAGGGTAACTCAATGTAAGTATTTGGTAGTTGGGGTGTGGAAAAAAGGCATGTCAATAGAGGGCATTCTAGAGTAAGCCACTAGGGATCACTTGATTCAATATCAACACCCAAAGAGTATGTAGGAGAAGTACCAAAGCATGAACTCTCACAAGATACTATTTAATTGAGAAATTTTTTTAGTAGATTAATTGGGTCGATAGATGTATTTGTTTGTTTTCAATGTGAGAAGTGAATACTGGCTTACTAAGAGAATTATTGATTGTTTACTTGGCTGATTAAATATGATATTAATAGTTTGTGGGTAATTTATAATAGGTTACAAATGAGTTTTGGATACCAAAGAGAAAACCTTAGAAGGAAATAATTTAGAACAAAGGATGCTCTATAATTTGTTCACTATTTTATTCTATTTTCACTGCAAAATGTTGTGGTCAATGCTCTATTAAAGCATATATATATATCTTCACATTTGTTAAGACCCCTTTTTGACCCACCTTAACTATGGCTAATGAGAGGCGTTAGTGTAATTTTTTTAATCATTTTAGTACATCTAGATTTAACTTAGGCTTGTCTTGGAGTGAGTCATGAAGATTAATTTGTCAGCATTTTCCATGGAAGTTATAGTTTCCTATTATAGATATTCAAGAGATACACTAACTATTGATTGTATTTGCTACCTTCTTCCTATCACATATTTTGTATGTACTCACTCGCATGTAGACATTTAAGTTTAGGCATCTAGCTTATCGTATTTACATTGCTTGTATTTGCATCTTGTTAGAACTCTATTCTCCTATCTAAATTTTCAAATCGTTGGTTAGAAAAGTGATCTCATGACTAACTCTAAATACCATCTCTTATAGAAAATTGATCTTATAACAAAAACTTCATAGGATAATTCAAAGATGGTTCAATCCTCATCATTACTTTTTAAAGAGTTGATTGAAAAATTGCAAATTTAACCAAAATGATTCACCTAATCTTCTTGGTGCTACATATGACCATTTATTTAGGGCCTAGTTGACAAACCTTTCTCATCGTATAACTATGAGTAGCCATTAAATGTCATTTCCTTCACTAATTCTTATGGTTGCAACCTCTTTTGCAAGTCTCAAACCATTAATACAAAATCAACAAAACGTAAAAATAAGATTTTAGTAAACAAATCTTCAAACTATAGTTGATTTTATTCAAAATAGGGTATGAATACTAAGTTAGGATATATCAGATATTTTAAGTAAAGGGGTGGGTTGGCACATAGTCCATGTTCCTATAATTGAGTTAGTCAATTTCTAGTGCATCTTTCCTTTCAAGTTCTCTATCCAACTCTTAACAACTTTGTCCAATTTGGCTTCAAATGTCGGAGTAATTTTAGGACAATTATCTAAATAGTTATTAATTAGGTCCTTTAATTACTTTTTCACTTAAGCTAAACTTAAGTGCTTTTTATTATTTAGAGTTTGCTTTTCTAATATTAGTTTTAGATTAGTTGAGTATAATTTAGCTCTTACTTAGCATTGCTTTAGGACTCCTGATTTTAGCATTAAGGCTTGCTTCTAGGGTTTCATTCATCCTTTATAAGGATTCATTCACTCATTGTAATTGTACCTCCAATATTATATCTTCAATCATTCTTTGTACATAATATAAAATTCTTTGGTTGTTATAGAGCATATTATCTTTGTTTGATCTCTTTTGTATGATAGGTGTTTTGCTTGCAAATCATTCTCGGCTCTCGTGGTTGATCATCAACTTCTACATGTTATCAAATCTTTTTCTGTCAAGTTCATGTCTACATGCTTGAGGGATCCATCCAACCTCAGGTGAATTTTGTGTGCACTTTGGGATCAAATGTAGGTTGTCATCACATTCGCAATGTCGAAAAACCCTAAGATCGACTATCATTTCATCAAAATTTGAGCAGATGATAAATTGGGTCAAATTGGCTGACATCACAAAATTGAGACAAAATCTAGGGGTAGATGAAAAATTTGGGCACTTTGGAGTGAAACGAAGGTCACCAATACACTCAAAAAGGCTTAAGAACCCTAAAATCGCCTATCAATTTGTCAAAACCAAAGATCATCGAATTCTTTGCAAAAAAAACTAGAAAGTTTCCACTTTCGAAAAACTTTCTATTTTTTGAAACTTTCTATTCTTGAAAAGTTTCTATTTCAGAAACTTATTATTTTTTAAAACTTTGTATTTTCAAAAAGTTGTTATTTTCAGAACTTCTCCATTTTTGGGAACCTTTCAAGCCTTAATTGACATGCAGTTGGTTTTTTGCCCATAAATTCACCATACGGAGTTGAAACTGGGCAAACAAGATATTGTCACAAAAGCTAATTCCAACACCAATCTAATTTGGTAGGTGATTTCATCAAATTTTGCACCAATTTTTTGTACAAGGTCTTCAAAGTCAGCATTTAGTTTCGTGCTTTTGGGATCATAACTTGAGCAAACAAACTGTTTTTCGACTTCCACATCATCAAAAATCTCGCAAAGTCCTCTACTTAGATCTACAATTATTTTTTTCTAGAATATTCACCAGGCACTCTATGATCTCAATTTTTGTCATTTCTTGATTTTGTGATTTCTCAGCTTATACAAGTGCAAAAAGATAACTATCATAGCAAGAAGACTACAATGATCAGATTGCTTCAATCTAGGGGTTTATGGTCTTGTTTAGATGAGACCCACCCACTTCAATTCATGAGTTTGAGATCATTCAGCGTTGAGATAAGATAAATCAGGCTATGGGTTTGACTGGCCTACGTGTTTCAGACAATCTTCAATTCTATATTGATTTTTGCACCACTACTAGGGCTATGTGGCTCAAATTTGAGCGATTTTTTGGGGGTATTAATGAGTTTCGTGCACTTCAACTTGAGATATATTTGACATCATTGACACCTAATTCATTTCCTTCCATTGAGGACTTTCTATAGAAGTTCAAATTCATTAAATCATAGTTATAGGGTTGTGGAAAGCACAAGACTAATAAGGAGTGTATCTTCCTCATCCAGTCCAAGTTTCGAGGCCAATTTTAGTTCTATGCTTCATCATTCTATTCCACCTTGGATGCTTTGGGTGTTGCATTCATTATGCCTTCATTTGAGGTGTTTTTTTTAGCACTTGACATAAGAGTAGGCCAAACTATCTCAACTTGATTCACTTTCTAATTCCAAATCTCAAGCCTTGGTTACTCAAATTCCTACATCTACTGGGAAACAAAAGAAGAAGTAGAAGAATAGATGTACACAATCTACTCCTCCAGCTTCAAAGTCACATGGACATAATTCAAATTCTTCCACTTCTTCCAAGAGGTCTTCATCCAAGAAGGACAAGCATAAGTGTGCTAATTACACCAAGTCGAGACATGATGAGCATCGTTGTTATGCAAAGAAAATTGATGAGCTAAAAGAAATTCTTCAAAAGAATAATATTCATTCGCCTTCATCTAGTGCATCCTCTTCCACCACTTTAGGACCTGGACATTCTGGGTCTTCAGCAATGACACGTGGTGAAGACAAGATGAAAGTTCATGCTCTCTTTGCATCAACATTCTCAATCCTCTAGGTGGTTTCTTGATTTAGGAGCTTCACATCATATGGCATCATCACAGGGTATGTTCTCTTCTTTTGAGCATCATCCTTTTCCACATTTTGATGGGTAATAACACTTACATGAGTGTTAATGGGAGTGGTTCTATTGAGGTTGATAGTGGCACATTTAATAATGTTCTTTGTGTCCTTGCGTTATCTTCTAGCCTTCTTTCCATATACCAGATTACTCATAGTGAGACAGGCAAGACATTTAAGTTCACCCTTAATTTAGTGCTCATCAAAGACATGCATGATAGAGAGCTTGTAACATTTGGCAATGTTGATCATGCATCTCGATTGTATGAGTTCTCTCATTTTGCTCCCATTGAGCATGCATCTAGTCATATCTATCATGCATCGAGAGTGAATCATAAATCTAAGGAAAGGTTTGGTCACTTGAACCTGTGTGTGCTTTAGTCATCCACAGTGTTTCCTAAGACATGTGTTGATCCTCCTCCACCTCTTGCTTCTTCAGAGATCAATTCAGTTCAACGGGTTGATTGTTCCCTCCCAGTTTTAGCAGAGTGGGATGAGTACTTGCCAGATATTGCAAGGTTATACATCACACAATTTATACATTGGGGACATGATAGGCGATATTTCATTCCTCTTTGATGGCAACTTGAGCATTCTTGTCATCCCATCTTCAGTGGCTTTAGAGGTTGTTCATCAGGTATCTTCATAGTTGTTTGGATTTGCTTCAGTTAATTTGGCATCTTTTGATTTAGACAGTTGAGCAGTCTTCCATGACATGCATCACAAGGCTTTTCCTTCCATCTCCTTTCATGGAATTGTTTTAGCCTTGACCACTTGATTTATTTCTTCCTAAAGGGAGGAATGTGGTGTGTCGCACTTGGATCTTCAACAGCATTCGTCCTCGATCCTACATCTTTGACATTGGAGCCTCTTCATTATGGGAGGGATATATCATCTCTTCTTTTCTCTCTTATGGGGGGGATCTTGATTGTACTTTTGTGACGGATTATATACTTGGGGGGCCCACTTGGAGTCCTTCATCTTAGTCACATGTAGTACCTTTTTCATTTCATTGTTTCCCATGTGATATTTCTCCTTGACTTTGTTTAGAGAGACCTCATTGGTGTGAGTTGCATTGGTTTGCATTGGTTTGTGCATGAGTACCTAATCAGGCTTTCGTTGTCAGGACTCATTCATGCATGCATTTTGCATTCATATTAGCTCTTTAGCTTATCCAAGTTAATCTTAAGGGGGGGTGTTGGAGTAATTCTAGGACAATTATCTAATTATTTATTAATTAAGTCTTTTAATTGCTTTTCCACTTAAGCTAAACTTAGGTGTTTTTTATTATCTAGAGTTTTCTTTTCTACATTAGTTTTAGATGTAGTTGAAGTCAATGTTTGCATTGATTTAGTTCTCCTAATTTTAGCATTAGGGTTTGCACCTAGGGTTTCATTCATCCTTTATAAGGATTCATTCATTCATTGTAATTGTACCTCCAATGTTGTATCTTCAATCATTCTTTGTACATAATACAAAATTATTTGGTTGTTATAGAGCATATTGTTTTTGCTTTATCTATTTTGTGTGATAGGTGTTTTGCTTGCATATGACTCTTGGCTCCTATGGTTGATTGTCAACTTCTACATCAAATTCATTGATGTCATTTTCTTTGTTCTATTAATTTATAAAAAAGATACACAATGACCAAATTTCTAATGACAACATTAATAAAAAGGCAATAAATTTGTGGAAAAAAACTACCACAATTGATAGGTAGGGTTTTTGAACTTAGTGTGATGGTTATGCTTGCAATTCTCAATCATTTTGGTTTTCCATTTGAAAAGGTCATATGAATAGAAAATGGAAGTGATTTCATCTAGATGTAAAGCCTATTTTACTTAGAAAGTTGTCCGAAAGGTTTCAATACTTAAAAACTAGAACTTATATCTACAAAAGGTTCAAGGAAGACAATGATAAGAAACTAAAGGTAAAATTTAATTGAAGATCCACTATGAAAATGAAGTAAAAAGAAACACAAGGTTTTGTTACTTGTTAAAAGAAGGTAGTAGCAATTTCTAATAGTGATGTAAATGTCTAAAGTCTATAGAAATTCTACCTCAAAGCTCATCAATGAATTGGTCAATACATATGAGAAACCCAATGTATTTATCTATACTCTGGGTGGTAATTAAAGGCAATGACAGAGAAACCATGGCACATAACTTTGGGTGATGATTAATACCATAACTTCCTCCATATCAAGTCTAATAACAACAAATAAGAAGAAGTCATTGTGGCACATTTATAATATATATCACCATGATCAATCAATCTACCAGTTAAGTCTATTTTCCAATAATGATCACTCTAACAATTGGAGTCATATATGAACCCATGATCTACTAGGAATTTCAAAATTGATGCTAGGCTATAGATGTGAAAATAATACAATACCACCAAATGATGCTCTTGTACTGGATATCTACATTGAATGTCAAGCATACTTAATAGCTACGAAAGAAAATCGATACAACTCTTGTATATTAATGTCACTCAATCATTGCACCAAATATGAAGGTTAAGCATTGCTTCCACAAACATAAGTTTTTCCATTTTTGTATGATAAGAAAATGTTAAAAATAAAGTATTTTCTTAATCCCTAGATGTTGTACTTTCTCTTTGAACAATTATTGTTCACACATGTATTTCATTGTATTGCAAGTTTGATCATATATTGAGTTTGAAATTTAAAATGTCTTTCAATTCATGCACATATTACTATACTTTGGAAAACAATTTAAGAAAAATTCAATAATAAATTAAAAATATAAATCCTGAGCTTTCAAAAGTAATGTTACAAGCAGATCTAACAGCTAATTGAGGGAGAAAAAGTCAAATATCCCTCCAAAGCTAATCTCAAAAGATTATGCTTTAAAGCATAAGTGCTTTCTGTCCACTACCAAAGTTTGGTAGTTTTAGTTTTAGTTTCTTTAGACATTTAGTATTACCTCTTATTCTCCTCCCTATAATAATTATAAGTCGCAATGTGCACTAGATATAGATTTGTCTAAGTGAGAAATACATTTAGTGATATGTTTATAATGCATGTTTCTTTGACAAAACAACTAGTATAGCTTTAGCCAATTTCTTTTTAACTTCTTGCTAGATTCAATCCCGTCAACATTTTATGCAATTTAGAAGAACTAAAAGCTATCTACTTGTATTAACTATCTACTTGTATTAATTATTGATTATGAATTTTGTTATGAAATCTCAAATTTAACATTACCAAAATTGATCCTAAGATTGAGAAACCGATGGTGCATGACACCTAACTTATTTTGTTTGCTATTTGAATAGCATTCATCCATCAAAATAAAATCAAAATTAGACCTCCAATACTATTTAGAATTTCCAAAATGGTTTGATGTCTCCTTCAAACAATTCCGGAAAGGAGCATAACTCTCGTATTTTTACAAAATCTAATGACAGATTTAGTAACTGATCTCTCTAACTACTCTAGCTGTATAGCTTTAACAACCGAAAGAAGCATTACAAGCAAAGCTAGTTGAAGCGTGCTTTTCATGTATCAAATTTGACAATTTCATGTTGCTTAAGGTTTCAAAGACCATGGTTTTAAGTTTTGAGTTATGTTAAATAGTGATGTTAAATTTGAAAAATTGTTTTCACATTTTAAAAAAATTGCACTCGTTCAAATCTGCACGCTTTCAATATATACAAAAAACCAATCAATTATACATTTCACAAAAGTTGCATGGACATGGATATGGAAACAAATACAGATACGATATCAAATATGAATACGACCATTCTTTAAGACCCCCAATATACCACTGGATAAGAAATTCATATAAAACACACACATATATTTAACACAATTTTTTAAATTATTAGAAGAGATTTTCATTACTTCAAAAGTAATATAAATGCATAATTGCTACATAAATAATTATAAATTGATTTAATAGTTTACAATATGTAAAAATAGTGAAGTTGCGTTGGAAGATAACCCAAAAAATTGATCACCAAAATAGAAAAAACTTTTCATTTGTCTCTCTAATTTGGTGTAAGTATTGTTTATACCCATTTTTTTTTAAATTAAATTTAAGAAGAAAAAAGTCAAATTTTAAAAAAGTCAAATCACATAGTATCATGCATGGTTGAAAAATCAAGGTTTTTTTAAGGCACGCGTGGGTACAATATCGGATACGTATTTTAACCGTGGTGGATACAAGGATACGTGGGCAATGGCTACGCAGCGGACAAAACGGCCCGCCCATGCCATGCCTTCCCATCCCCATCCCCCATGCCATCACCGTCCACTCAAACAGTCCCATCAAAATGTTTTTATTTTTGTTTTCTCGGGAATGGAGATGTCTCGATTGTTGTGCGGAGTACTCCATGCCTTGAAAAGGAGGAGGTTTTTTTATGTTTGTTTTATTTTTTTTGTTCATTTTCATATGAAGTTTTTTATATGTTTATATTATTATTTTATTTGTTTTTTTATATGAATTTTTAAATGTGTATATAATATTTTTTATTGTTAAGTAAACAAAGATAAAAGTTACTTAACAATAAAAAATATTATATACACATTTAAAAATTCATATAAAAATAAAATAAAATAATAATATAAACATAGAAAAAACTTCATATAAAAATGAACAAATAAAACAAACATAAGAAAAAACGACAATGGCTACGCAGCGGACAAAACGGCCCGCCCATGCCATGCCTTCCCATCCCATCCCCATCCCCCATGCCATCACCGTCCACTTAAATTCACTCTTACCTCGACTGTTGTGCTGACTACCCCGTGCTGCCGTGAAAAGAAAGGAGCGGTTTTTTAATGTTTATTTTTTATTTGTTCATTTTTATATGAAGTTTTTTATATGTTTATATTATTATTTTATTTGTTTTTTTATATGAATTTTTAAATGTCTATATAATGTATTGTTTAATTTTTTTTTTAATAAATACTATATAAAAGAATTTCATATGCTATTTTTTTATTGCTTTATAAACCTGTATAATTTTTTTAATTTAATTATATATAATTTTTTATTGTTATAAAATTTACTTAAAATTATAATGCTTAAATTTTAACTAAATTTATAAAATTATAATGTTTAAATTTTAAGTATCATTATACCATTATTTGATAAATCTTAGGGTTATGGTCAATTTTAGGGTTCAAATAGAATTAGAGTTACCATAAAAATTATAATGTTTAAGTTTTAAGTAAATTTATAAAACTATAAATCTAACTTTAATTTTAAATTTTTATGGTAATTCTAATCCTATAATAACGGTAATCTTAATTGAATCATAAGTAAAAATTCAAATATAATAAATATGGGTGTAAAGATTGATGTAGTAAAAATTCAAATATTACTAATTATGAAAAGTAATATTATTATATACAATAGATAAAGTCAACTATGGTTATATTTTAATTAGATTTAGAGTTAAGTAGGGTTATATTTTAATTAAAGTAAGAGTTCAATTAGGGTTTAATTGTGATTCAAGTTATGATTACCATTATTTGATAAATCTTAGGGTTATGGTCAATTTTAGGGTTCAAATAGAATTAGAGTTACCATAAAAATTATAATGTTTAAGTTTTAAGTAAATCTATAAAAATATAAATCTAACTTTAATTTTAAATTTTTTTGGTAATTCTAATCCTATTTGAACCATAAAATTGTCATAACCCTGAGATTTATCAAATAAAGGTAATCCTAATTGAATCATAAGTAAAATTGAACTCTAATTTTAATTAAAATTTAACCCTACTTGAATTTAATTAAAATATATAACCCTAGTAGACTTTATCTATTGTATATTGTAATATTTTTTCATGATTGTTTATTAAATTTCAAAGATGTTTTATCCTAATTGAATCATAAGTAAAATTGAACTCTAATTTTAATTAAATTTTAACCCTACTTGAATTTAATTAAAATATAACCCTAGTAGACTTTATCTATTGTATATAGTAATATTTTTTTCCATGATTGTTTATTAAATTTCAAAGATGTTTTAAAAATAAACAATTATGAAAAAATTACTATAAAAATTTACTTAAAATTAATTTTATAGATTTACTTAAAATTTAAGCATTATAATTTTAAATAAATTTTTGTAGTAATATTATAAGTTAAAGTAAATTTTAAAATTATTTCTTTAATAAATTACTAAAAGAATTACTACAAAAATTAAACATTATAATTTTATAGATTTAGTTAAAATTTAAGCATTTTAAGTAAATTTTATAACAATTAAAAATTATATATAATTAAATTTAAAAAATTATACATGTTTATAAAGCAATAAAAAAATAACATATGAAATTCTTTTATATAGTATTTATTAAAAAAATATTAAACAATACATTATATAGACATTTAAAAATTCATATAAAAAAATAAATAAAATGATAATATAAACATATAAGAAACTTCATATAAAAATGAACAAATAAAAAATAAACATTAAAAAATAGCTCCTTCCTTTTCACGCATCTCGTTTTCCGAGTGAGTTTGAGTGGACGGTGATGGGATGGGGAGGGGGAGGGGGATGGGGAGGGGGAGGGGGATGGCCCGACACGGAGCATCTCGTTTTCCGAGTGAGTTTGAGTGGACGGTGATGGGATGGGGGGATGGGGATGGGGATGGGGAGGGGGATGGGGATGGGAAGACATGGCATGGCCGGGCCATTTTGTCCGCTGCGTAGCCATTGCCGGATACGTGCACCTAGGGATGGACAAAAGAGTTTCCAACTATGCATATCAAAGTATTAGACTTTTGAAAGTTTGAATCTCTTTACGTATGTCAAAAATGGAAATATTCATCTCTGTGCTAATTTCCATTTTTAATATATTATGCATTTCGCAATTTCTAATGTACCCGTTAAATTTATTTTTTTGGAATTTGGGTAATACTACAAAGGAGTAGCCATGGCACTATTATTTATATTATTACAGATTTAATAATATTATTTTCTTAGTCTAGACGTTAGACGTTAAAGTTTACAACTCTTAACAATGTTGTGCAAACCTTTATCGATGCAGAACTAATACTTTAGATTTTACTGGAAGAATATCAGTGCAGCTTAACCAGAATTTACAAATTAGCGACTGCCTTCTTACGAAATTGTACGATGATAACTTTTAAAGTAAATACCTTATTGTGGTTCAGGATGCCTGTGCACATAACTCTGCTTACAAGGCATCCACATATCCCGTCTTACATCAAATCAAAATTCAAAATGTACTCCAGAAACTAAATCTAAGACCCAAAATTCCTTGCACTCAAGGCATATGTCTTCTCCAGCTCATTTTGACCCCAAAATGAATTTGACGAGGCAAGGATTATGTGCACAACCTTGAAGCATCAAATGCATAAAAATTTACACTTATAAATAGATATTATAGGCAAAATCAAAGATGAAAAACTCAAACTCACAATAACTCTTTTGGCACAAAAAATTTGAAAACTTGGGACTAGGAAAAAATTGGCGAAAAATCACTCTTTTGGCCCAAAAAATTTGAGAACTCGGGACTAAGAAAAAAATTGGCAAAAAATCAGAACATTTGAAATATATAATTCTTAAAATATTCTTGAAAAACACAAGCATACTCTGAATTTGTAGAACATATTACTGATTTCCATCATATATATAAATCAAAGTTTGAGTTAAATACATATCATATACCAAAAAATAAGTGCAACCTCTAAAAGAATACCTGAAAAATCATTATTGCAGAGTTATTTGAGTTTTTCTCCCCATTCTTTGCAATTTTTCCCAACAAATCTCCCCAATTTTTTTCAAAAAACTCACCCAAGATTGTTTTGCAGATTAAATCGTGGCCATCAATGACTCGTGAAAAATAGGGAGTTAAAAGATTTTTTTCAGATTTTTTCATCTATGGGCAAAATAGTCTTCTCAATGGAAGTACTGAAAAACAAAATTCATATTTGAAACCCTCAAGGAAAAAAGGAACATATGAAGGCAAGAATTACTTTTGAAAACTAGATTGCCAAAAAGTGCACATTTTTTAAAATCGAAATAAAATTCCATAGAATTTGCACATATGTATTATATTCTAAATATGGAAATTACTTGGTGCTAGAAACATAATGGGTACATTGGAAACTGCAAAATACATCGTATGCATGCTAGACATTTCCATTTCACAAGGACATCCCCTGTTGTATGATTTAATTGGAAGGCACCACTTACTAGGCACCATCAAGTAATGCGCACAATATAGCGTTGGAATGTCGGCTCTGTATAGTTCAATGTGTCTGTAAATATGCCATGTTGCGAGGGAATTTGCTGCAATAGTGCAGAGAAATGCTACAATGACATAATATATGGAATCCATTTAATTCCCTGGAAAGCCAACTATTCATGAAATGTATCGATCTGAAACAAATGATGGAACACCCTGTATATCAGGAACATATTTAAATGATATCAAAACTTCTACTATTCTCAATCAATTTGACTTGTAAAAGCAACAAACAACTTCACATAAGAAAAAACTATCAGGCGGGAAAATTTATAGGCCCTTCAGACAACAATTGTGAACGGGAGGCCCATGGGTACAGAGTAATGGCATGTCTATGGAATATTTGGTGTTAAGTACTAAGTTTGAGTCCCACAGTGCACATTGTTCTATTGGGTAAGTTGATTCTTGGGACGAGGCTCCTCATTTGTAGCCTCACCAAGTGGGATCAGTTAATCCCCAAATTTGCTGGTTAATCTCAGAATTTATCAATTTTTAAAATAAATAAAAAATTTGCAAATTACACAAGTCACTGTTAAAAGAATACAAAATGTCAGACTCCCACAACTAATCAGAAACCATTTTGAAACCCTTCTAATTCTACATTTCTTTTCTTTCTCCTGACAAAAGAAACCAAGTAAATCTAATTTAGTTTACAGATAAATCTAATTTAGTTTACAGAAGGTTAGCTACTAGAATTTGGAAATCTCCAATCAAAATATTCAAAAAGAATATGGGTTTCTCTAAAACATCTTATTCCAGAATGATATGAATATCCCTTGGCTCTGAGCTGAACAAGGATAATCATCCATGCACCCTATTAACAGCGGGATGTTATAAATGTTCAAATACAAATATCAATCAAAAGACCAATGGCATTTAAAAGAAAATACTAATTATCACATGAAAAAAAATTACAACCGACTTACTACCCAAAATGAACTGAATTAAACATTAGCAAGCAAAGTAATGCAAACTTTGCTAACCCTAAAAAGAATTTAAAAACTGACCTCTTAGGTGGATAACTCGGTTTGATAGGGCAAGACAAGGTTATGGGTGACCTTGGTGGGAAAAAGCCTTTGCTACATTGACATTTTAGAATGAAATAAAACATAACACTGATAACACCTCATATAGATTTCAAAAAATTTAACTCAACGAGACCAATGGGAAGTGACTTACCTCAAGATTCTGCAAAAATTGTGTAATGCTGTCAAGAATGCCGAGAAGAAAAAATAGGCAGAGTTTGCAGAAAAAATGTACAAAGTGCTAACTCAGCTGATATTTTTTTAAATGAGATGAACAAAAACCAATCCCTACAGCTGCTGCTTCAATCTACTCGCAGCAAATAAAAAGTGGATATAAAAATATTAGAAGCTCCATCAACGACACCATAGCAAGTGAGGCATTTATGGCACTGCATTTACCGTCAAATTTGATATGATTTTACAGCTGCAAGATTTATTGAAAGATTTCATATTAAATAACAATTCTCTTCTGGAAAAGATTGACATCTGAAAACATGCAATTACTTTGCAGTTTAACAGAACAAAATCTGTTTTCAGGAGTGAGACAGGTTTGTGGACAGGAAGTCCACTTAAAAAAAGCCTACCAGCTAATTAACCATCATTAATTCGAGCTTTTGCTTTTATCCGTGGGTAATCTTTGCTAGACCAAAACTTTACTGCAATATATTTAAAAATATATTTTGCAAAATTCCAGTTAAGAAGAGGAAACTTCCACCTTTAAGATTTTAAAGGTGCTGAAGAATATAGCTTGCACATTCCACATGTTTTATTATTGAGGTTTTACAATCAAGGACAATATAACAAAAACCCCAAAAACACCTGAAGAAAACTGGCAAAGTCCCACTTTAATTCTTAGCATGAACAAATAATAGATATTGTAACTTGTCCTCCAGAACGATGTCATCAACCAGTCTGCAGTTTTAAATGACCCCAAGTTGAAGCACAACCACCACATGAGGTGGTAGAACAATAACTGATGCCTAGGATTTCAAGTTGAGGTTTATCACAAAAAAGGTGGTCTAAAACATAAAAGGTAATCAACTTTATTGTAAATATATGACAGACTAAAAGAGAGCATCAAAGTAGAGTAATTTTTAGGAAATGCTTCTCAAAGATGCATAAAAGATTTTTTGTAAGAAGTCCAAAAATTTGCCCACTCATGGATCCTGCTCAGAAAAGAGATGACAAGAGAAAAGGAACTTGCCGTTAGAGTAGTCTCCATAATGCAATGTCAAAAGTATAACTTAATTCCTCAATTTCTCAATTAACACACAAAATCAAATACAAATATGCTATGCCAAAGCTTCAAAATTTATCTCTCTTCAAAATTCATTCAGTAGAGGTTTTGCTTTTGTCCTTTTTCTTCTTCTTCTTTGGTATTTCATCAGTCAATACTTTTGTTTCTTCATCTTCATTTACATCATCTTTTTTCTTCTTCTTTTTCTTCTTCTCAGATTCTACTGCATGCTCCTCACCATCATTTTCCTTTCCATCTTCTGTTTTCTTCTTCTTTTTCTTTTTTTCAGGCTCTACCGCTATGTCATCTTCTTGGTGTGATATTGCTTCTTCTCTTTTCTTCTTCTTCTTCTTCTTCTCAGGTTCCTCTTCTTGGTATGGAATTGCTTCCTCTGGGATCTCATTCTTTTTGCTCCCTCCCTTCTTCTTTTTCTTTTCAGGCTCAACAGCCACTTCTTCAACATGCAACTCCTCATGTTTTCTTTTTTTATCAGCCTGATCATGTTGTCTAAGGCTTTGATCTGTTTCCACAGCCTTTTCATATTTTATCTTCTTATCTGATGCTTGTTCCTGCCCAATAGTTGAATCTGCAGCTGGATTGTATGTCTGCATCAAAAAAACATTTGTAACTGTAAATAACAATCTGTTCTAGTGATCAATTCCCTATCATGGTATCCACTTCACTATAAACTAGCATCAACTTCAAAAAAGTAATTTCAATTATGATCAAAAAGCCCAACTTCATTAAATTTTAGATAAAAACAATTCATTGAGCAAAATTACACTAATGATTAGCACACAATTAAGTCACTTCAAAAGGGTTCAATTTTCTACAAGGAAATGAGGGAATAGAGAACTTGTTATTACGACAAAAATGCAATCATTTGAATATCAAAGACCCCCCATTTGAATATCAAAGACCCCCATTAAAATAAAATCAATACCTTTGCAGCTGTTAAAAGGCCATGTGTGTCCCTCTTTCGCTCTTTATCATAAGGCTCTATCTTTGGCTTGCCCTTTGTAGATCCAGCAAGTCGTCCCAGAGCCCTTCCTTCAAGTTGTCTTAATCTAGCCTCAAGCTAGAACACAAACAAGAGGATTCAAATATTTTCAGTGACTCTCGAGTATGTGTCGTGGAGCCATTGCAGGAATATACAACAACTCCTAGCAAAAAGGCTAAATATCATTGCAAAAATGTATAAAATGATATATTTTTGCAGACATACTAAAGTAACTTAATTGTTGCGACAAAAAAAATAGCCACCAGAGTACAGAACCTACTTTTGCACGGCTTTCAAAACCTTGAGATGCATCCTGACTTTCTCCGAGAGCATCAATACGAATTGCAAGAGCAGCTTTTGCTGCTAGAGATCTCGAAATTTTTCCTTTCAATTTTGGTGCTGCTTGTCCTATTAGTGATGCATGGAATATAAGTCCATATTTTGGTGTCTGATTCTTGGTTTTCAAAGCTCTGAATAAAGCCTGTGCACAAAACAAACTGGTAAATGAAAAAAAATGAACTCCGCCCACATCTCTGTTTTACCAAATATTTCCATCAAAATTGAAGAGCAAAATACTACTGTAAGAAGAAAAAACAACTTGCTCTAAAAAGCAACCCTATCCATTTGTGAACACAAATACAAAAAAAAATGTAAAACCAGAACCTTCTCAGCCCCAAGAATTTGAACTGTGCTTCCAGGTTGCTTTGCAAGATTCAACAAGCTCCCTGCATGAGAAATAAGACGGGCACCAACAAGTTCCCCTACAAGAACTGTCAAATTAGGGGCAATGGCATTCATCCGACTTCGTAAATAATCAAAAAGTTGCCCTCTATACTCAGAGAGAGAAATCACTTGGTCACAAAGTGCTTTAATGTTAATCATGTCATGCTCGCTAACTTCTGTTCCCATGGAGATCACTGCTGCCTCTTTCAACTCTGATTCAACTTCCTCTGGTAGTATCTGCAAACGTGAAAAAGATAATAAAGATGCACTCAAGAACATACCTCATAAATTTAAAGGTTCCAATAAATGCACCATTTCCTCCATGAAACTTAAAGAAGCTACCTCAGAAAAATCAAGATCAGCAGCATTTGTGCGACTACCCATAAGCTTTACTGCTTTTGCATAGTGTATATTATCCTGGACAATTTTTGATAGTTCTGGAAAATGCCATCCATACCACTCCCGTACCCTCATTGCATATGTGTTCAATTCTTTGTCAAGATCATCCAGTAGACCTATTGCCTGAATAATCATTGTGTCCACCTGGGGAACGGGGTATAATAATATATGAAAATCAGAGAAAAAAAATGTAACTATTGGAGGACATTATGCTACAATATAACTGGTTAGAATGTGCCTGGATATATAAGAATTTAAAAGATGAATAAGTAAAAAACTCAATTACCATATAATATGCTAGATGGATTCAATTAATCTTAAGTACAATAAAATTATATAAAAGAAAGTTTATTTGATACAGGGAAAATGTTTTAAAAGAACAAAGACAAGAAACATGTTCTGATAAATTCTTTAAACAAGAAATTACCTTATCAGGGCTGAATTTTAGCTTAAATCTGGACAGGCTGTGAGACAGACCCAAGCTCATGGGTGCCAAATCTTGGACACCAAGACCAGTTATAAGTTCACTCAATTGGGATCGCAGACCACGCATTAGCTCCATAATACCGTTATTGTGTACACATTCAATTTTCTAAATCAAGCAAAAAAAAATCATTAGTGGCATCATTCCTGGAACACAGCATTATAATCAAGGCTTCAATCACAAAATTAATCAGAGGAAATAATATTTTTTAAATGATAGCGTAGGAATTCAATATTGAAGTCAAAAATGAATTTACCAATTTCTCCTTTATCGCATTTCCAAGCTTTGAATCTGCTACTGCTAATATTTCCCCCTCACACTCATGACGAAGAAATGAGCGAAGTCCCTTGCTGGGTTTACTATCAACTAGCAAGGTAGCGGCAGTTAAAGCTTCTGCTGTATTCTCAAATTTGCTAAAAGCCTTCAGCTTGACAACCTAGACAAAATTATAATATCAAAAGTCAACTACATTTGTTTCCACAAATCTTAGACTAGCTTAGATATCTTATAAATGTCCATCTAAAAGATGCCAAGAAATATTGGTCTTGAATTACCCATATTGAATTTGTGAAAATGGCTAGATAGGCACCTCAAGATTGACATCTCTTAAGCATCTTTTAGCCTTTAGTAAGGATGTATTTAAGATATCTATGCTCATTTATTAGGCTTCTATGTGAGTATTTAACAAAAAACTTCACACTTGGAATACTTGAGACCAATTAGGCTGGGCTCCATTACTTAAGCTTGCTGAAGATAGGAAATGCACTGTTGCTCTACAAACATAAATTAATTGAAAAAGCAACAAGACAAGATAACTCATAGAACAATACCATCTATCAGTGTCCCAGCTGAGGTCAAACTGGAACATAACCAGCTACCTTTTTACTTAAACATCCCTCTTTGCTAAAAAGTTTGACACCAGACAGGCATGTCTTTATTAATTCATGCTCTAAGAGCATAATTCAACATTCACCCATGCTCACAAAGGTTCTATAATAACTATGATGAAGGCCTGATCAATGTTATCAAATGAATATTTGAAATTTCTTTATATTTAAATCTTTCCCTATTTTTTAATAGCCATACCCCGCCATCCCTCAAATAAATGGCCTTAAAAAAGTTAAACCCATTCCAGAAACATGTTCCCCATTCCTTGTAGTCCCTATCCTGGAAACTTGGAGGAGCATACAAAGAAACTCAAGAAATCACTAATCAGCTTAGTAGATGGCATCATTATCAAATGTTTTTTCCCTTCCTAATGAAACCCAAATAATTTGGAATGCTTGAATGGTGAAAGAAGCTGACCTTCCGAGCAGACTCTGTTGTCTGAAATTCCTTCCATAAGTCCTGGACCAATAAATAGAAAGTTATTAAAGCAAACAATATATAGATTATATCAAGAAAGGCTCAAAGAGCCATAGACATCAAAATTTACCAATTTCAACAAGAATGGTCTCATTTCACTGAAAGACCAAGATATGATGCAAATGTGAATGAAAAATGGACTTTTCTAAAAATACAATGAATAACCATGACCTGGACAGTAAAACAATAAGAACAGAAAATGTCATACCTCTACTTGACTAAGCTTCCCTTCATCAAGTACTTTAAATAGAGCAAACCCCGCAGGGGTTTCAAACAGGACCAGCATCTTTACAATCTATCCACAGCACTCCGTCTTTTTCTTTGAGAGATAAAACTTCTTACAGAGGATTTTACTTACTTTTTAATTAATAGCCTCGTATTGCAGCCCTGTTGTCAATTGACGGGCATGTCTACAGAAAATAAAAAGAGGGATCACTCAAAATATGCAGAATAAAAAACCTGAAACTGTAAATATAAGATAGTGAAAATATAACTTCTTTTATACAAAAAGGCACATAATATTCCTATTAAGCTGCTTGTACAAAATACTAATATGCACAAGAAAACCAATGAATCTAGCATTCCATAACTCCGGGAAATTCTATTCCATTCCATTTAGAAAGAATGTGTTACTAGCACAAGGCTTGCCTACTCTCCTCTGTTTCTGAACTTCTAAGCAAACATTGAACAAACACCTCAGTCCCTACAGTATTAAGGCACCCAACAGCTGAAAATAACAGACAAATTAACCAGATGCATTTTTTTGGGTTGCCTCCTGTTTATTTTTGTAAGCCCCCAATGCCACAGTATTTCACAGGCATATCCCCGACATAAACAGAATGAACCCAGAGCACCTGAAATGTACCCTGCACGTCCAAGAGACTTCCAAGAAGAGCCCAGATCTATACCTGGAATGAATGTACCCAGATCTGTTTAGTCCAGGTACTGCCCTGTGTTCTGGCACATCTGATAACTTAGGTTATAGCCATTACAGTATGCCAGCCTTATCCCACTTAAAAAGGTAAAAATCTAATAAATAGTTTGGACAACATAAAAACCTTGCATATTATACAGAAGCAAAACATCTTATTCCTCAAATAAGTGATCTTCCTGATTTTTTTTTTTTAAAACTGATTTGAATTTTTTAATATTTTAATAAATATGTCCCGTTTTGAATTCGAAGCAGATCATTGAGTTTATTGGTGTGAAACAGAAAAACAATATGAGATTTTCCACACGTTTAAAATAGAAAAAGCTATAGGAGCTTGGAGAACACTGGTTGGATGATTCAAATGAAAAAAAATCTTGAAAAAGATCAGTCAATAGTTTGTCAGAAAAAAAAATCAAAAAGCTCCCAACCATCGTGATAATGAGATCTTCCATTCCATTTTCCCAAAGTCAATCTGGAATAAATTGGGTGGTTGCATAGTTGCCCAGAAATAGAGGAATAATTCTAAGTTCACACAAACAGATATGTCATACACTTCTTGCAAGAGATATTATAAGTAGCATATATGCAATCCATTTCTTTATAAAAATAACATTACAAAATAATAATATCATTGGCCTCTTGTTTAATAACCCATATTACACCTTCCCAATTTATCAAGATTCAAGAATTGTCTGGTAGTGATTTCAGGAATTAACCTATTTCACTTGCTGTGGAATTGTGCTGATTGAGATGAATTTAACTACGAGCAGGAGACTAAGTGGTCTATGAGGCAGCATACTTTACAGTTGGCTCAACCAGCTAGTGGCCATTTGCATAGATGTCCTCCAAAAGATAACAAGTAATGAGAATCACATTGGGATGGGGCAAAGGACGCTTGCTGCAATTATGCCCCAGTTTGCACCTTGGCAGTTTTAAATTGTCTTCTCAACATATTCAGGGATGTCAGACGAGTTTTAATTACTTGCAGGAGTACTGGTGGTCTGTATTAGGGATGTATCAACCACCTAGTGGATTGTCTAATTGACGACATAATGACTTCATTATGAGCTTTTTTCTTCTTCCATTTACTTCAACCAGCAGACCACAAATTGCCATTATACAGCTTGTTTCTTCTTCCATTAACTTCAACCAACTGATCACGAGTTTGCCAAGGTGTGCAGGTAATAGGGTCACTCTCGTAACCCTGGTTCAAATCCACATAGCTACAGCAAGGTGGCTCATAAATACAGGGGATTATTGAGATACATTATGGAGTGGTCCTGTGTTCAAATTTTTTAAAATGTTGCCCATGCTTCTCCTACTCGACCAAGATTACCCCCAAAAAAAGATGAGAAAGAAAAATTAACTATGCTTCCAAAAGTATATTACGGAAACAGACAATGTGGAAACCTAAAACATGCTGATCGTCTAATTTCCCCATCCATGATAGAGACAAGAAAAATCTATTAACATAAAAAATATATTTACAAAATCAAATTAATAACTTCATATACATAAATAATATGGGAAAAAAGATATAATAGGTTGTGGGGTGTGGCTGGGGAGTAAAGCAATCTTGCTATGTTTTACAAAATCAAATTAATAACTTAAAAAACAAAATACACTGACACACACATTATTGCCGTTCTTTAATTAGACCCAGACCTAATTAACTTTAGCCAGCAAAGAAAAGCCCTAAAGGCTACTTTTACTTTCTGCAGATGAGCATGCCTTCCAGGCAATAAAACAATCGATTAACAGAAGAAAAAGCAAACCTATAATAATCATCTCAGTCTTACAACATCACGAGGAAACATCGAAGTAAACCTGAATTTTTTTCTTCGTTTTAAAACAGCAGACAGAAATTTAAACCATCTCCAACAGAGCAACACTACGGCAAAACATCAGAAGAGACTTTAAAAAAAAAATTTGTTTTAACCCATTTAACTAGAAATCCTTTTGATGATCTGAGAAGGCCCGTTATATACATGTACATTTCTAGCAACAGGAACGAAAAAAGAGGAAGAATTTACCTGAAGCATAAGTAAAACCCTCGAACCCTACCCCTGCAATAAAAATACTGGTTTCCATCAAATAAGCATTTGCATTGAATGAATAGATCTTTTTGACATCAAACATACCTCGAAAGGATTGAAAAACTAAATATAATCAGTTAAGGGCAGACGGGCGTACCTATTCCTGGTATTCAGTATTTGCTCGTTCTGCAAGGTTACAGCTCTACTTTCGATTTCCAGAAGTGGGAGGACTTATTGTAGTGTTCTCTCGGATTCCCAAGGTTTAGGGTTTTTGTGGATTAGTGGATGGACTTGGGGTTTGAATTTCCAAATTAACTTAACCTAGATCTAGCATGAGCTACATCATCATTTTTAAGGAATGGGTTTTACAAAATATCCAAGAGTGGTTCCATGAGGGGGCTATTCAAAAGCATTTGGTTGTGTTAAATAATTATTAGGAGCCTTGCATATTAGGGTTTCATGAATTTTATAGTTAAAAAGTTAAAAAGTTAAGCTCAACGTTTTAAGGAAGTGGAAGTCTCATAGATTTTTTTGATAAGTATAATAAATGTTTTTTAATTATGTTGTATTTTAAGAAAAAATTTATATTTGTGGAAGAAACTTTCATTCTTGTCTCAAAGATAGCTATTGAAAATCTAAAAACTAAAATAGAGACTCTTATATTTTATAATAATATTACAATTTATCATATAACAGTTTTTTCTCATCTCATAGGACCTCGTACTCCATGAAAATAAATAATGAAGCTCCTTTCATATGACTAGTTTCTAAATAATTCTACTCCACGTATTAGGATTTTCCTCCTCTAATATAATTGTAATGGTGAAATTTGCATACCAATGTCAACTTCCATTTAGAATTTGGGCAATTCATAAAACATTCTAGAATTAGCAAAACATTGAGAGAGTCAAAGGGTTCCTTCGTATCACTCAACTCAAATACTATTCTTTTTATGCCAAGGAGGTTTACTTTCGTATTTCTCCATTTGTTTATAGTGCTTATGAAGGTTCCATCAGCCAACAAAATGTTGTAGGAAGCATCATATAATTCTCCTAAACTTTCATCCAAAATCTACTTGGCCATTATGTTGACATCTACCCTTAGATCTATTAATACATTTTTCAATCACTTTTATCTTGATTGAGATAAGGCATTCAGCCACCTTCTAAGAGTGAAACCAAATTAGTACATATAGCAATGTCTATAAAATACAATGGGAGTGTAAATAATTTACATAGTTGGTAGTGCGAATGATGTTACTTCCTATCTAGTTATTAGTGGGGACCTAATCACATGTTAAGTTTATTTAGGAGTTAAATTGGTCCTAAATATCATTTCTAGAAGCTAGTTATAATGGGTTTGTGTCTCATTGTTTACTTTTAATTATTTAGGCATGTAATGGCATTTATTATTCTACATGGAGCATTTAATGTTTGTATCAAGGGTTGTTATCCCTACATCATCACACCTTACCTATATATTCAAGGTGCTTGTACATTGTAATATTTAATCTCAATCATTCATTCATGCAATACATCATTTCTCAATATTCATGCAAGCTCATCTTGCAACACTCTTATGTGAAATGTATATTTCTTGGTTGATCTTTTAAAGTCTTCAACTCCATTATGGGTTCATTAGCATTTCAACATGGTATCAGAGCTAGACTAGGAGCCCCAAGCACTTGTGATGTGGTTTAAGGGGGGTGTCAACAGGAAATAAGCCACACCCTAACCAATGATGGGTTGGCTAAGACAAGTGAGTAGCTCAAATGGTAGAGCACTCCAACAACAAATGGAAGGTCTTGGGTTTGAGTCCCAGTTAGTCCAAAGGAGCAACAATTCAATAAGTGGTTTGACACTCAAGTAGCCCACCGTTGTCTTGAGCCCCCAAGGGCTTTTTTATTTTTGTCTAACGCATGTCACAATTCTATTAGGGACTAGGTGTCAATGCTAAAGGAAGGTGTTATTTGTGGTCTCTTTATGCCCAAATTGGGCCTTTTTTTCAAACTAAAATAACTTTTGATCCAAGAGGCAAAAAAAGTCAAACAAGATAACGTTGGGAAGATGATTCAACCAACTTTGCAATTGGCAGAGTTTATTTCTCAATATTTGTTATTTGACAACATTTATTGCATCTTGAAGTGAAGATACCATGTTGGACTTTCAAGCTCATATTTGCTAGATTGTATGATTTTGGTGATTCCAACAACATTTGAAAGGTGGTCAAGAGCTCTATGATTCATTTTGTGCCCTTTTTTTCAGATTTTTCCCCAAGTATTGTTTATTTAGTTTTTACAATTTGTAGCATCTACTTGATTACTTGGACATACTATATCTCAGAGAAGTTCTATTTGTGGGGGGAGGGGCTCATTTTTAGTTGTACATCATATTTGGAAGTTTCTACATTCATGTGAAGGTTCTATCTTTGAGATTTTGAACAAATATCATAGCTTATTATAGGTTTTTCATTCCATCTTTCTTTGATCGTCCTAAAGAAGGGGAACTATGAACAATGGATAGATGATGTCATGGCACATCTTAGATAGCAAGCACTCCTAGTAAGAAATTTTCTTGGAATTACAAAAGGGATATTGTCTTGGGAGTTATTGCTATGCATGTAAATAATGACATATTGAAGTCTAGTGTTGATTTTGAGTGTCCTCATGCTTTTTTGACTAAATTTTGGGAATTATATGGAGATGATCTGGCATTCAACCATTCCCCATTGATCCTATTTTAGATTATAACGTGCATCTTCACCTTTGACAAATGACAGCTTATGATTGTGATACTATTAAGGAATTTGATACTTTAGAGTACTTTGAAACCTCAAATGAGAACAAGGTTGCTTCAGAGGTTCTTGATTCTTCTTCAAATATAGCTGGTGTACCTTCACTTCCATTGACTTCTTGTGCAGAGTCATTGATAGGGACTTACACCATTCCTATTAATCAAGACCATCATTGTCTTTCAAATTTGGAGGACACATTTGAGGGGCTTACTCTCCGTCTTTGATGACAATCATTGCACTTTTGATGTCAAAACATATTCATCTTTGGAGCTTGTTCACCATCAATTTTTGTATAGTTCTAGCTTGTCACCTTCTTCAGTGGTTAAGCATGTTCCTACTAGATTGTGGCATTGTCATCTTTATTGAATAAGTAGACACATGAGTAGTTTTAAGAGACGCCATCATCATTCTTCATGCTTCTATCTTTCAAAGCATGTCTTGAATGGGAAGCATTCTTACATTTATACTTGGTTTTGTTTCCTCCTAAGGGGGGGGAATTTATTTGTAAGCATTCGATCATGTTTGGCTATCAAGCACTTACCATTCTTGTGGGATATTATTCATTACGGGTGGGCTACGTAGTCTCTTTATTTCCCTCTCATGAGTGGGAGATCAATTGTATTATTGTGATGGATGTAGTTCTTAGGGGGTATTGATATTGAGACCTCCATACATCACATATTATATCACTTGTACATGATTTGCATTTTGTCTCTTTTAAAGAGGAGTTTTGTCTCACTCCTTTTCTCCATTTCTAGTAGTTTAGTAATGCTTGATTAGTTGTGCATGTGTACCTAACATGGCTTACTTGTCGGGACCCATCTTGCATTTCCATTTACATATTGCATCACCATTTAGGATCTTGCATCATCTACATAATAATTGCACTCCCTGAGTAAAACTTAGGGAGTTGTTAATGTGAACAAGGTTATTTCCTATCTATTTATTAGTGTGAACCCATTCACATATTAATTTTACTTAAAAGTTAAGTTAGTCCTAGGTGTCATTTATAGAAGTTAGTTATAATGTGGCCATGCCTCACTATTTACTTTTAGTCATTTAGGCATTTAATATTTTCTTTAGGCATTCATTATTTTGCATATAGTATTTAATGTTTCTATCAAGGGTTGTTGTCCCTACATCATCACACCTTGCTTGTATATTCAAGGTGCTTTTACATTGTAATAATCTCAATGATCCATTCATGTAAAACATTATATTTTCAATCTTCATGCAAGCTCATGTTGCAACATTGTCCTCTAAAAGGCACCTTTCTTGGTTGATCCTTTGAAGTTTGTAGCTTCATTAAGGAATCATTATCATCTCAACAATAACGACCTTGCATATATAGATATAGGCAATGCAAAGAAGTGAGAAGGTAGGAAACAAGGATTGAGTGTCCCTCCATAAATGGGACACTTGTGAGATCACTTGACAAGTGTGTATGCATTGAGTGTGTACATATGTCTCAACTAGATGAATTGAGACAAATCTCTAAAAGTCCCTAATCTCTAAAAGTCCCTAAGTGGAGACTCAAGAAATGTGAATAAAATTATCTTTAGGTGTGACAATAGCTAACTAGTTTGATAAAGTCACTATTCACATTAACACCCCCCTCCTCCTTAAGCATAACTTTGGGAAATTAATGTATGCATGATGACGAGTCCTGGATACTAGGCCATGTTAGGTTCTCATGTTAGGTACCATGCTTAGATCCCTCTTCTTCATGGTGTCAAAATCGTCCTACATACCATGCTTAATAATCCTATCTCAATTGAACTTATAATAGCAAGGAATAAAGAATAACATCACCATAAAATATCAACAATGAGGCACGAAACAACAACATAAGAACACTTTATAACACTGAATTTACATGGAGAAACCCAGAGGCCAAGTATAGATTATCAACAATAAATGTGATTACAATACATTCACTTTCATTCTTCTCTTTGCCTCCAACATGGCAACTCCTGTGTACTTGTGAACAACCTCCTTGTGCTTTTCATCTATCCTTGTTCCTAAAAAATTAACTCTCCATGAGTATTCTTCAATTCATTATACATTCTACATCTAAAGAGATGAATTCTAAAACTACTAACAAAGGTGTCCAAAGAAGGCTCTTCTCTCCAAATGACCACAACCCTTAGATTACCTCTAGGAAAGCCTAAAGGACACCAAATTTGGCTCCAATACTTTTCATCCAACTTGGGCCCCCAATATTCCAAAATAAATATTACATTAAATGTAATAAATGATAGAATACCAAGAGACACATATTGCCTCTTCCAAGCCCCCATTTGAAGAATCCCAAAGTCCAGTCATTTGTCCACTTCCTAAGTCATTAATTATCTCACTCTAGGTATCCACATGTAGGGAAAATAATATTAAATAATCGTGTTCATAACCCACTTTACCATTGGTAGGAGAACCCATCACCTCTTATAAATGTATTACAAACAATAGTGAGAATAAATAATACAAAATATTTTACCAATACACCCTAGAAGTACCTTAGGACACTTTCTAAGGATGTTGGAACCATGCCATGTGATTTACAAGGTAGATGACACCTTAATTCTAACAATGGGATGATTGATGAAGGTGACAAGGTCATACCCCTACAAGGATATACACATTAATCATTCCCTGGGACAAAATAGTAAGGAAATTTCCTCACTTGAGTTTGGAATCAAGGAAAGGGTGTGGAATGAATGTAGATAAAAATGAAATAGAATGGATGGGGTGAGGTAAATCAATGGACGAAGATAAGTGGTGAGGAATGAAAATGAGATGAAGTGTTGATAGGTGATAAATTTTAAGAGAGGAGGGTGGCACAACTAGGTGAGTAATCTAAGAAACGAAGATGATGTTGGGAAAATGGTGTCTCAACCTTGCATTTACATGAGGTTACTATTTATAGTAAGTTTTCATTTGGGTACGAAATGGTGTGAAATTCTCCTCGAAGATTTTGGTTAGCTAGATAAGCATTCTGGTAAAGTTGCGTCGCAAGATCACATCTAGTTTTGAAGATATTAAAGTTTTCATTTTGGAGGGGTGCAATGAAAGGTTTAAATTTAATTTTGAGGACTTTAGAGGCCCCGAAATGCCCTAAAAATTGGGTTTAAGCGTAATAGCGGCTTATAAGGCAATAGAGCACTTCATGAGCTTTCTGACGCTTCATACGGTTTATTAATAGGATACACGGTTCTCAAGTTATGGCCTCCAAAAGTTTGTACTCCTGAAATAGGAAATCTAAAATGTATCAAAAACATAAATGAACTATAAAAGGGAGGGACGCATGCTGATGTGTGTTTTAACACATCATAGGGCATCTAGAAGGGAGATAATGTTGGCTCTACTTTATTGTGTGGTTTTAACCCATGCTTTTATAATATCGTTTGACGAATTCTTGTATTGTATCTTCTATATATGAAGTGCGTGAGATAGAGGTTGTGTGTAAGAGTCTTATTACCTATGAGTCTTTGATTAGTGGTACTCCCCTGAAGATATTGCTTTGCAAGTACATTTTAATTTGTTATTGATTGTTGAATAATATATTGAGTTGCTTTTGGAGTGTGGGGTTTTTCTCCCGAAAGGGTTTTCCCCACGTAAATCACTATGTTGTTGTGTTGTGGTATGCATGATATTTTTATTATTTTCGTTAATTTTTTGTAACTATTGTGAAGATCTGTAAAAGTTTTTGCATTATCCTCCTCTCAAGGTTAGTGAAGGAAGTTGTTCTGCTACTTAACTTCCTTACAAGTGGTATCAGAGCCTAATCAACTTTGGTTTTAGTTGTGGGTTGTTGAGTTTTTTGAACTAATCCAAATTTGAGTGGGAGCTTGTGCAAAAGACATTTTTTGATCTTATTGCAAGAATTTTCAAATGGAAATTTCATCACGGACAATAGAGGTGGAGAAATTTAATGGTAGTAATTTTGAGATGTGGAAGGTGAAGATGGAAGATTTGCTAATAGATTGAGATCTATGGGATTTTGTTTATGTGAATGTTTTAAGACCTGCAGATCCTACTACAGTTGCTCAATATGATGTTATGGATCAAAAAGCTAAGGGTCTAATCAGATTGTGCCTGGAAGACTCTATTCTAATCAATATCCACAAAGAGAACACTGTAAAGAAGTTATGGACTAAGCTTGGTGAGATGTATCAAGCCAAATCTTTATTAAATAAGATTTTCTTGAGGAAGAAATTATATTCCTTGAAGATGGAAGAGGGTCGATGAATTGCAAATCACCTAGAAGCATTTAATATGTTGGTGGCTCAATTAGCATATGTTGGTGTTAAAATGGACAAAGAGGAGAAATGTCAAATCTTGCTTTGTTCTTTGCTTGATCCGTGGGATTCTCTTGTCATGGCTATCGGTAGTGCTTATGTTTTTATGAAGTCTAAAGATGTGGTGAGTGCCCTACTTGGTGAAGAGATGCGAAGTAAGGTATCCATCAATTCAAAGGAAGCCCTAACTATTTGTGGAAGACCTAAGGAAAAAGGCAAGAAGAATGAAAAGCGCAATAAGTCCAAATCCAAAGGGAGATCCAAATCTCCTGAAAAGTCCAAAGTTATATGCTAGAATTGCAGTAAACTGGGTCACATTCGTAAGGACTGCAAAGAAGAAAAGAAGAAGTTTGATTTTGATTTTGAGTCCGAGAAGGAAGATGGTGATGCATTCATTGCATCTTTGGCTACTCATGCAGGTAATAACACATGGTTAATTGACTCAGGTGAATATTTTCATATGACTTCCAATAAATATTGGTTTTCTGAATATGAAATTTTTTATGAAGGCAAGGTATACTTGGGTGATGATTCACATTTAGACATTGTTGGTAGAGGTAAAGTTAGGATCGGGTTTCTTGATGGTAGAATAAAAAGGATTAGCAGTGTGTTGCATATCCCTGGTTTAAAATGAAATTTATTATCTGTGAGCAAACTTCGAGATGCAGGTGTGCAAGTAGTCTTTTATGATGTAGGATGTAAGATGATTAAGGGTGCTATGGTGATTACTAGAGGTGTCAGATTCGACACTTTGTATAAGCTAGAGGCATACATTGTTGAGTGTAATAGCACTTTTGTAAAGTAAGTAAATCTGTGGATACTTCATCAGAAGATTTGAGGGTTTCACCTTCAGTGGATGAACATGGCTTTTGGGTACCTAAGGGTGCTCTTTCTTCTAAAGCAAAGTTACCTACAAAGAAGATTATGTTATGGCACCAAAGACTTGGCCACATTGGAGAAAAGGGTCTGAGGACCTTGAAAAATAAAAACCTCGTTGAAGGTTTGAATTATTGTAATCTTGACTTTGATTTATGTGAGCATTGCATTTATGGAAAGCAAAACTACATTTAGTTTTACTCGATTTTTCATAAATCTTGTGGTGTTCTGGATCTTATTCATTCTTATGTGTTTGGTCCTGTAGATGTTCTTTCGATTGGAAAATCCACATATTATGTTTCATTTATTCATGATTTTAGTAGAAGGACATGGGTATACTTTCTAAAGAGTAAATCTGAAGTTTTCAATCGTTTTAAAGAATTTAAAGCAATGGTTAAGTTGCAGACTGTAAAGAAAATTAAATGTTTGAGGACTGATAATGGTGGTGAATTTTGCTCTAATGATTTTGATAGATTTTGTAAAGACTGTGGTATTAATAGACAGAAGACAACTTTGTATTCTCGACAACAAAATGGAGTTGTAGAAAGAACGAACAAGACATTGATGGAGAAGGCTAGGAGTATGTTGAGTGGTGTCGGTCTAGAACAAAAGTTTTGCGCTGAAGTTGTTGCCACTGTTTGCTACCTGATTAATAGGTCTCCTACATTAGATCTTGTTGATAAAATGCCTATGGAAGCGTGACTAGGTCACAAGCCTTCATTGAGACATCTTAGAGTTTTTGGTTGCGAGGCATATGCATATGTGCTAAAGGAGAAGCGAACAAAGCTGGAGAACAAGGTTGTGAAATGTATCTCCATCAGTTACAGTTATGGTGTGAGAGGATACAAGCTTTGGGACCTTGTTGCACAAAAGATAATTCATGGTAGAAGTGTTATTTGTAGAGAAACTAAGTCTCCTCTGTTACATTGCAACCAGAACAGACTAAACAAAAAAATGAGATTTAATTCCCTTGTGCACCTAAAAAAGTTGAATCGAGACCACTTGATAGGCAAGAAGTTGAGGAGAGCCCATCTAGCTCTGAATCTTTAGAAGAGGAGGAAGAACCTCCAACTCAGCTTGTTCGAAGGTCTACAAGACATAGACAGCCACCTGAAAGGTATTCACTTGATGATTGGAGATGTATTTTTGCTTTGAATACTAATATGGATGAACCTATATCTGTAGAAGAGGTATTAGGTATGAATGATGCAGAATCTTGGAAGATTGTTATGGAAGAATTGGTAGCTTTGAAAACGAACAATACACGGGATCTTGTACCATTGCCTAAAGGACAAAAGCATGTTGGTTGTAAATGGGTATTTAAGAAAAATATTGGTTCAAATGGAAGCATTGAGAAGTATAAAGCAAGGTTGGCTGGAAAAGGATACTCTCAAATTGAGGGTGTTGATTATGGTGAGATATTTTCTCTTGTTGCAAAAATGACATCCATTAGATTTTTGCTTTCTATTGTTGTTGCTTATGATTTAGAGGTTGAGTGAATGGATGTAAAAATTGCTTTCCTTCATGGTGATTTGGAGGAGGATATTTATATGACACAATCAAAGCACTATGTGGTGAAAGGTAAAAGTAATTTGGTCTGTAAATTAAAGAAATCTTTGTATGACCTCAAACAGAGTCCTAGGATGTGGTACCCAAAATTTGATGCATATGTGTTGAGTTTGGGATTTGAGCATTCTAAATCAGATCACTATGTTTATTATAAATCCGATGGTGATCATTTCATGTACATTGTATTATATGTTGATGATATGTTATTCATTGGTAAAGGGAAAGGTATGATTTCAGAACTAAAGTCTGAGCTAGCTACTAAATTTGAAATGAAAGATCTTGGTGTTGGAAAGCACATTATTGGGATGAAGGTTCTGTGTAAGAGTCTTATGGCGATTGAGTTACCTCTAAGTCTCTAATTAGTGGTATTCCTGTGAAGAGTTTTCTCTATAAGTATATTGTAATCTATTATTGATTGTTGAATAATATATTGAGCTGCTTTTGGAGTGGGGGTTTTTCTCCCAAAAGGGTTTTCCCCACATAAATCACTGTGTTTCTATGTTGTGGTATGCATGATATTTTGATTAATTCTGTTAAGTTTCTGTAACTGTTGTGATGATCTATAAAATTTTTTGCATTATCCTCCTCTCAAGGTTAGTGAAGGAAGTTGTTCCGCTACTTAACTTCCTTATAGATGACACAATTTGGTGCATGTGGATGGGATAATGGAGAGAGATGGAATGAATCATGGAAGGATGAAAATAAACCATGAATGACAACTCAATCGAACAATTTGAGGTAAAGGGGATGAAGAGATGGGTGGAGTGTGATGAATGAGATAATACAAAGTGATGCATTCTCATAGACTAAAGTGGTTGTGTGCTAAACATGGCATATGTTTGCTAGATTTTCATCATGGTATTTATTGAAAGTACCATACGAAGCAATATTCACTATTAGACAAACATTATCTCTCTTTACAATTTATTATATTTTTTTTTTTGTTATTTTGCTATTTTTCCATCTTTTTTAGGTTTTTGGTCTTTGGAAGACCAGTGTTGATGGTTTGGGCATATAAGCACTTGAGATGTATTATATCCATGGGACCGTGTAGTCCATAGACTTTTGGAGTAGCTACCTTGTATTCTCTTGATACTAATATCTTCAAATATTAGTGTTTGGCATGTTTCTTTACAAGGATCACGCCAATGGTGTGAGATTTGTATATGATAATGGGATTTGTTAAATATATTGGATTGGCCTTGTCTAAGTTAAGATGTCTGAGATAAATTTGATCATAACCTCTACAATAAAGTACACTACCAAGGGAGATGTAACAAAGGCGAGCTTCGATGTTTGGACTACAAATGTGAGAATGTGGATTTTGATTGATGTAGGGCATGTTGGGATCAAAATGTGAAGGTGGATGTGGTAGATGAAGATTCAGGTCTACCATTTTAAAGTCAACAATTTATTTTTTAAATTTGTGTACCTTTAAATATTATTGTAGACACCCAAAATTGTCCAGTCTAATTAAATAAATATTTTATTTATTTAATTATCTAAGCTTAATTCTTCTATTAATTAAATAAATCTTTATTTATTTAATTAATTCATTTATCCTCTTCTAGCCTTATTTCTCATTTAAATAAATACATTTATTTATTTAAATTATCCTTTTCCTAAATTAAATAAATATCTTATTTATTTAATTGATCTCACTCCTTCTATTAATTAAATAAATCTTTATTTATTTAATTAATTCATTAACCTTTTCTACCCATGACACATGTCATTCATCTCTTAATTCATACACTACCTACCCCTTTCATTATTTTATTATTTCTTTTACCTACCCTCTAATCATAACCGACCCCCTTTTACACCTCTCAATCTTATCCCTCCATTTCATATAGTGTCTTCTATATAAGGAGATGCTTCCTTCATTATCAAAGCCCCTCATTGACTACTTGACTACACTACGCTTTTAAACATAGGCGATCCTACTTGCAACCACATTTTCGTTCTTTGTTGAGCTCTTGTGCACACATAAAATCTGAGAGCAAATATATCAAGCAAGATCAATGGAGATAGGAAGAATAGAGATTCAAACCCTATTGGACATGTGATGGTATAATTTTTGTGATTTCATTTGATTTGCATTGTCTTAGGTAATCTTCATATGTTATGGTGGATCTTTGTTGTTGTTAGGCTAGGGTTTTGTGGTTGAATTCATTTAGTCTTTCAAAATTGTTGTTATCCATTTTCACCATAAACATTTTGGCGCCCACCGTGGGGCGTGAATTTTTGTTAGATCTATGTTTTTTTGCAGATTTTTCTAACCCTATATTGTTGTTTTGTAAAACAATTTGGAGAATAACCTTGTGCAGCTAGTGTTTTGGACACAAAATCAAGATCTTGGAGAGATTTGATCATATCTCACAAACGACTTGTAAATTTTGCACCAAATTTTTTTTACAAGTTGAAGAAAGTATCAGGAGCTCTCAATCCAAAATTCAGAATTTTTGGAGCACATTTTCATTTTCTATGAATTTTTTATGATTTTTAATAAAAAATTAATTTTGAGAGCAAATTAGCGAATTTTTCAGATTTTCTTACATTTTTGGAAATCTCTCATAGTTATACACAGGATCTGTTCTTTGTGATTTTAATTTTGATGCAAAATATTTCCCTAAAAATTGAATCTTTAAAAATCAGGGTTTTTCCTTATTTTGATCAGATCTCACAAATGGCTTCGAATTTTGGCATCAAATTTTGTTTGCAGGTCAGGAAAAGTATCAAAAGGATTTAGTAAAAATTTTAGATTTTTTGGATCACCTGTTCAATTTATATGAATTTTTTATGATTTTTCATAAAAAATTAATTTTGAGAGAAAATTAGCGAATTTTTTGGATTTTCTTACATTTTTTGAAATCTCTCAGAATTATACATAGGATTTGTTCTTTGTGATTTTAAATTTGATGCAAAATCATTCCTCAAAAATCAGATCTTTGAAAATTAAGGTTTTGCATTATTTTACTCATATCTCACAAATTGTTGGGATTTGTTGTAGAAATTTTTTATGCAGGTTTGGAAGACCATCAGGACTCTCTAGTAAAAATTTCAAATTTTTTGGATCAATTTTGCATTTTATATGAATTTTTTATGATTTTTCATAAAAAATTAATTTTTGGAGCAAATTTTTTGGATTTTCTTACATTTCTAAAAATCTCTTGAAATTTTATAGGTGGTCTTTTTTTATGATGAATCAGATCTTTGAATTGGTCAAGAAAATGCATTGTTGAAGGCCCCTATTTCACAAAGTCTTTTGGATCTAAAATTTACCTAACTTGTGTGCTTGCAAGAAGGGGTGATTATTTCAAACAATCCAAACTACTAATAAATCTTTGTTGCAGGTCCTTGGCAAGGGTTTTTGGATTTTTATTATGTGTCTTGTTTTCGTAGACTAGCAAACACTTCAATTGGTGCACTAAAATTGAATCATTGTCTTTTGTGTCTTGAACAATAGGCTCTTTTTGTTTAATATTTAGAGGGTCTATCTTCCCGTGTGGTCATTAGGACTATTAGTGAGAAGAGAATGACCCAAGTGGTAGCGAGGAAAACCCACCTCTTCCGAACCACTATAAACAACTGTATTCATGGTGAAAACTATGAATAACGTGTGCTGATTAGTTCATACCCACACTATGTCTCCCCATAAACCCGTTTAATCAAATTTATTTGATCAGTTATAGGGCGTAACCCCTACCGGCTGGGAGCCTTCTGTATTTACAGAGCTGAAAGTGCTGCATGTATGGCCACACGAGCGGATGCCCTTACTAGCACCTTTTTGTTTTAGAAGCCAAAATCCTTCTAGTTGTTGAGGCAGGAGATCGGACCTCTGGTAGCGGCCCACACACATACGGTTCTTAGTAGAGATACAAAGTTCGCCACAGAGAGTTTTCATGGGGACTGATGCTTGGCTGACCCGAGAAGTGAGTGCCAAGGGTGGAGCCAGTGAGGTCAAGCATTTAAGTATCCGCTCTGAATAGCGTAGCCTCAAGGGTAAAACCTCATGTGGTATCAACAACTATTGTCTTGGCCAGCCATAAGAATTGTACTTGACTTATTTTAAACATTCAAAACATTCAAGACCAAATAGCAAAACATTATGTCTTTTGTGTCTTCAAGTGTATGCAAAACATTTTTACATCAAACAACACACTTTTCTTGGAGTCATTTTGAGTCTAAACACTTTCAAACATTGAGTCCTCATCAACATTGTGTCCTCTTGTCATGAAAAACAGTCAAACATTCAGACTTGGTCACAACCAACAACTTCACAAATTGGAAAAATTTTACAGTCTAGCAAACAAGAGCAATCAGTTTCAGAATTCTTGAGCTTCCTAGGTTGTTTCTCCAGGTTTTCATCTAGCATTCAACTTGTCTTTGGGTCTCACAAAGTCCATCATTGCTTTACATCTTGCATTAAATTTACATTTGTCTAAAGTTGAGTCAAAAGGTCACTTGCTTGTCCTCATCATACTTTGTCAACACACTACATACAACAACATTTTGCTAAGTGGTCCCTCATCAAGGTCTATCACCTTGGGGTCTCATTTGGTGTTACTTAGAGTCAAGGTCAACTTACCTCATCAAGAGAAACTATCATCTCTTTGGAAGTCACACCTACTCTACTACATACATATTTGGTCTTACACTTTGGACATTGCAAGTACACCTCAGATTCATTTACATTCCATCAAACCCTTGGTCTTCCATACTTTTTCCATTTTCATCTAGTCTCACACATCTCGGTTAATACCTAGTTCATGGTTGAAACATGTCTTCAAAAATCTAGGAGAGAAACTAAAGAGGCTCAAGAGTCCGCAAACATGAGTTCTTATGAGTATGACAATGATATCTTTTTCAATTCTGATCATACTACATTACCTGACATGGATGCCTATAGAAACATTCCAAATGTTGAGAACATGGACACTACAAACAACAATGATACACACAGTGATGATATGAACAACTTTTTAGTACATTCAGTAGATGTGGAAGAATCCATTATGGATCCCCGTTTCAATCGATTGGTTGAGGAAATAATGAGGAGGGATAGACAATACTTCTTACAAATGATGGCACAAAGTGGAGCCAAGATACCTCATGATTTTGACATGTCTCAAATAATGGAAAATCGACCTTTGCAACAACCTCACTCCAACATGGATCAAAGGAGGCCTAATAGTGGAGGCAATAGAAGACCACATCTTGTGCCTGAATCACCATCATCTTTGTTTCAAAAACCAGAGGTCCCACATACACATGGTCAAGCATATGATACTCACCTTCGCAGACCATTATGGAAGTCTTATGCAGAGAAATATGCTCAATCACATATCAATGCTACAGATCAACCACCAAAGCAATTGGATATCCAAAGGCATGCTCAAAATTTGGACACAAGGAAACCCCGTGTCAAATTTGGGGGCAACACATTAGAACATGACATGCCTGTAGAGTATGGTATACATGGACAAAATAGATATTTCGTTCCTCAACATGAATCTATACCAAGTGGTCCATATATGCAGCATCACTATAGACCTCCTCCATATGAACATGTGTATGATCAATATCATCCATATATGCAACATGCTCCTCCTCCAATTGGTGCCTCAAGCATAGGGTATGGTCCAAGAAGTCGATCTCCACCTAAGAACAATTTGGAGCAACAAATCAGGGACTTACAAAAGAAAATGGAGGACATAAATACACCGAAGCCAACATACACAATGAGAGACATATGTCCTTATCCATTTGACAAGAGCATTCCAATGCCTCCTTTTCCTACATACTTTGTGACACCTAAGTTTGATAAGTATAGAGGAAAAGGGGATCCTAAGGCACACATAAGACAGTTTTTCACAGCTTGCATTGAGGTAGCTTTAGAAGAGACATATTTGATGAGATTATTCCCACAAAGCCTAGGTGATCAAGCTATGGAATGGTTCTCCCAACTTCCACCTGGTATTAAGTCATGGGGTGACTTAGCAGAGGCATTTATTCAACATTTCTCCTACAACATAGAGACAGACATATCGGTCACTACTTTGTGCAACACCAAGCAAAAAGATGGAGAGTCTTTTTCATCATTTTTACAAAGATGGAGGAATCTAGCTAGCAGATGCTCTTGTGAAATTCCACAAAAACAAATGGTAGAGATGTTCACCCAAAATGTTAACAAAGACATTGACTATGATCTAAGGAAAGCTTTTTTTTCCACCTTCAAGGACGTCATTGAAAAAGTCTTAGCGACAGAAAAGGTCCTAATTGAACAAGGAGTCATTAAGATATTCAAGGAAAACAAAGATGACTTTAAAGGAAAAGACAAGCCAAGATTTTGGAATAAAAACAAGAACACAGTCAATGATGGTGTTGTTGATGCCAATACAGTGCGACCCAAATTCATTTTTTTCGGATCAAATCAGGTGAATACTCAAACAACTTCTAAATCACGAAGGAAGTACACTCCATTGGGAGAACCACTTGAGTCAGTTTTCAAAAAGCTAGTGGCAAACAAGGTAATCACTATTCCAGCTTTTCCTCCATATGAACCAAACGTTAAACCAAATTGGTGGAATGATGATGAAGATTGTGAATTTCATAAGAGCAAGGGTCATAAGACAGGAAATTGTCATCGACTGAAGAACATCATACAAGATCTCATTGATAGAGGTGACATTGAGATTGAAGGGCACTTATCCAATCAAGAACATGAGATGTTTAAGGAACCATTCCCAAAACATGACAAAGGAAAAGCTAAAGTCACAGATGATCAAACCAACTATACCAGAGCATCTTATAACTATGATTCAACCATCAATCACATCTCGATGGACAATTATGTCTCTACCATTATCATCAAGGACAAAACCCCTGAGAATTCTACCCAGAGACCCAAAATCGTTTTGAAAGGCGTTGGATCTTCTTCCGAACCTACATCTGAATGTCATGATACAACCCGTCGAGGTAAATTCACTTTGCAAGGTGCTCCAGCTAAAAACACCGCTTCCTCATCAACCAAACCTGAGTATGACCTTGTAGAACAGTTAGGGAAGACACCCGCGCTCATCTCCATACTTGAACTCTTGCACATATCCCCCGCACATAAATCCATTCTTGACAAAATCTTGAGAGAAACTATTATTCCTACTGATCTGAACATGGATCAGTTTCAAGCCATGGTGGGATACCTTTCCATTCCACACTCCCTTACATTCACAGAAGCCGATGACGCCTCTGTGAGCCAGCCACATAATGCACCTTTACACATTGAAGCCTTCATACACAAACATCGAATAAAATGAGCCCTGATAGATGGAGGAGCAGGTCTAAACATTTGTACATTGAGCACTATTAAACAACTGGGATATTTCGACAAAGCTGTGAATTCTACAAACAAAATTACTATCAAAGCATATGATGATGAAGAGCATTCATCCAAGGGTACAGTCACCTTACCTCTCAAAGTTGGGCCAATTACAAAGGATGTGGTTTGTCAAGTACTTGATCTCGATCTCACATATAATATATTGCTAGGACGTCCATGGATTCATGAGATGAGCGCAGTCCCATCTACATATCATCGATGTATCAAGTTCCCTCACAATGGAGTTAAAGTGATCATCAAAGCTGACCCAAATCCATTCATATATTGCAACAATCTATGACCTAGATCAGAAATAACAATCCCATTCAATCGAGAAGCTATTCCTTCATCAGCATATGTGGATCCAGAATCCTTAAAAGCTTCTACATCAAAACAAGCAGAGATCAAAGAAAAGTTCAATATTAAAGACATGGGATGTGGTGAGTATATCTTTCATGTTGATCAACTCCCACTATCTCCTAAGATATTCAGTCGACAAGAACAATCTATAAACAATTTGCAATGCCAAGGAATTGGGTGTGAACCACCTAGTGTTGTGGCTACTAAGTCTGAATGCAAATCTCCTCTAGGGGTGCAAGCAACTCTTGATATCAATAGTCCTAAGAGTGGTTCCAACGAAGAATATTTTGAGCGTATCGCCAACCCTCTTGATAACTCTTATAGCCTCACCATTTCATCCACTCATTCCATTTCCACTCCACTTCCAGACTGATATCAACGAGAATTACAAAAGCCCTTACTCATTGGGGATGAAAAATCAAGCTATGAACAGAAAAAACTAAAAGTCAAAAATAAAGAGAAGTCCTCTAGTCCAAATCAAAATCAAAAGCTATTGGACTCTACAAAAATCAAAGTCAAGGATAAAAATCCTATGAAGAAAAAAGAGCAAGAGATGATCTCCCCTAATATCAAAATAACTGGGGGCAAAAGTTCTAAAATTTCAAGCCAAAAAGCATACTTGTTGATCCTAAGTCTCCATCATGCTATCCTACTTTCACTTCTTTTCACAATCATAAGCCTTCATCACTCATCCACTTGTTCCACACATCCGTCCCCTTTTGGCGATACATCATGGACCTTTAATGGAGCTTCCTCGAAGGACTTTGTTATCAAGGATGCCCAAACTTCTGCAGGTGACACGCATACAAGCCTACGTAGTCCACATGCTAGGAATTCTATCTTAGTTCCTTTATCAAGGAAGACAGTGACTCAAGCTACACATCATTCACTCAAGGAACAATGCAGCTACAATCATAAGATAAAGCCTCGCACATTTGAGGTAGGCGACTTAGTTTTCAGAGAAAATCCTAAAAATCAGCAAGAAAGAGAGAAGAAGGGCAAGTTCGAACCAAATTGGCTTGGTCCTTACATCATTACAGCAGCATATGGATCTGGGGCATATCAGCTCTCAACTACAGAAGGTGAACCTTTGGAGGATCCTATCAACAACACGCACCTTCACAGGTTTTACACATAGCTCTTCAGAGTACCCTAATTCAAAAAATACAAAAAAATTCAAAAATTTTAAAAATACAAAAAAAAATTATAAAATAAAAAAAATCGTTACTTGGTGAAAACCTCACAAACAGGCACCTTGTGACACAAAAAACATTGAAAAATCGAAAAAAGTAAAGAGAAATAATTTCGTCCAATGGTGAAAACCACTTCGGTGGCGCCCTGGGCAAGTACCATGGTGAAAATTGGGTCACCAGCGCCATGCGTAGAGACATTGCTCTTCCCTCCTTCAGGATTCACTTTCATCCTTTCACTTTGCACACACTCACAACCTATTCGTTCACAATAAACTTACCCATTCCCATCATGGCTTGTTATTGATCTACCCAAGATTGGTTAGCCATTCATAATAAACCTCCCTTTTCACCTCCCTTTCCATCCATAATAAATCAGATCCTATCTGTGGCTAAGGCAAATCCTACGTCTAGTGATGGGTGTGGAAATGAGAACATCACATGTTTCAAGGAGTACAGTTTCTTACAGCTTTCTCCAGTCTATCCGCGCACAATCCGCAATAAAGCAACACTTGCATCACAGATCCGCAATAAAGTTTCATCTTCTCTGCAATAAAGTATCAGTTTCATGGATTCAGTCAGTTTCAGATGAGACAACAACAATAATGGGCTTCAACAAAATCAAATCTTTCAACAGACTCAGACAACATATGGTTCAGTGTTATCTATCCTTTTTGTGAAAGTAAACATTGTGACCACAATCAAAGAAGACTTATACAAGTGACAAGAGACACTAAACTTGAGGACTACAGTGGATGTTGGTGTTGAGTCTTGATTTTCTTTTGATTTTATCTTTTTGGTGACATGTCTTTTAGCTTTTCGAGGATGTCTCTAACTAGAGATTCTATCTCCAGGATGTCTTTGATGAGAAGGGTGAGGATGGGGTATCGTCACCTATTTGTATTTGTTGTCTGTGGATTGTCTCTTAGTAATGCTATGACTTGTCCAAGGATATGAGGACACTATGAGTCTAGTGTGAACTGGGGCATTCCTTGTTTGTGACTGTCTTATCTCCACGCAAACAGGTACAATGACTTTCTGGGTCGAACATATGCCTCGATTGTCATAACCTACTTGCCATAATAAAGCTCAATGATGATAACGCACAAGAAGCTCTTTCACTTTCATATCTTTTGTCTTCCATCCCCCTTTTTTGATTGACTTCCATCGTCCTTCTCGAGTCCGCGTAGCCTGCTATCACATGACTGAGTATAATGACACACTAAAAACATTTGCATTTCATGTAGTTGCACCTGCATTACCATATATTAAGCATTTCATACATACATATAGATATCACAACTGCATCACATCCTGCATACAACACCTGTTAGCACAATTTACATTTGCATTATCATATTCATCTGCATTACATACATTCACATTTGCATCATGCATACACATATAAAACATAAAAGAACAAAAAAAAAAATATTGCATTGCATCATATACATATTTGCATCTATATCATAAGCATCACATAAGAACATCTCATCACATAGGTACACAAGCATATAGCTGCCGCAAAGATGAATCATCTCATATATATATATATATATATATATATATATATATATGTCATGATACAATGATGTCAAAATCATATGGCTACAATCACCCGCAGGTGTCTACATCATCATACAAAAATGGTACAATACTGATACATAGGGAGCCCTCTACGGCTATGATGAATTCCCTCCCTCGGATTCGGCTAGCCTTGACGAAGTCTGAGCCCTAGAAGGACCCACCCCAAGATCATCTCTCCTGGCCCATGTGTCCTCTGCAACCAATCCTCGTGTCGCCCTATCCAGACACAGGAACCCACTGATAACTCCTGCCAACATTATTGGTAGTGCTAATCCTGTCCATGTCATGGTGTCCCATGCCACGTGTCCAGCCCTCATCTCTAGTCCTGGATTCTAAAACACTCGTCTCAGTGCATCCCTGTCTCTATCTCGATCGTAAGGAATTAACTCCCCATCGATCGGTATCCTCAAAATCTTGTATACATCCTCTAAGGTGACTGTCATCTCACCCATCGGCAAATGAAACATACATGTCTCTGAGTGCCACCTCTCCGCTAGTGCAGTCAGCAATCCCATGTTCGCTCGAAACTCAGGCACATACAGAATGAATTGCAAACCCATAACCTCAATAGCAGCTCGGTCCTCGAAGGTCAACTCTGGTTGTAACCTCTGCGTCGACGGGAATCTCTCTCGTGACTCTAGCATAGGCAAATACTCTTGCAGTCACACAAATAAATCATCTCAATCCTAGTGACACTCACTGTTCATCACAAAGTGTTGCTTCTATCCTAGTGGTACTCCCTATACATCACAAAGTACTATGTGTTTGTCACTCCCTGTTCATCACAAAGTGCTGCTCACATTTGCACTCACTATTCATCACAAAGTGCTGCTCGTATTTTAGTACTCCCTGTTCATCACAAAGTACTATATCTTGGTACTCACTATTCATCACAAAGTGCCTTGATCTATCCTATCATAGGGCCTCTGCTTGAGTGAATCCTCTTGAGAAGTTTCCTAATTGGCAACGTATGTTCTATCACAGAATTGTCAATCCTAGCCCTATTTGTTATCCTAGTCTTCCCTAAAGGACCTGCTTGAGTGTATCCTCTCAGCAGCTTATCCAATCGACAGCGTATGTTCATCACAGAACTATCGATTTGACCTAGAAGACACAAATTCACATTTTTGGACACAAACATGCTTTCATGACATAAACGCTCTTTTAGACCGCATAAACGCGCCTAGCACCAACGCAGACGCACCTACACATTTTTGACATTTTTTGGACCCTATTCTAAGTGCATTTATTACTCTACCTAGCATGCATTAATGACAACAATAAATGCATCAAAGTACAAGGAGGTTTTGTGGTACTTACTGGCTCTCCTGCCTCTATTGGCCTTTGAAATCGGCGAACGCGATTGAATCTGTGAGCCATTGCTATCATTGCTGATTGCTGCTGCTCCATCTCGCTCTGCACTCTGATCTCTTGGAGGTATAGATGACAATGAGGATGTATTTCCCTCGTGGTCTATCTTATAGACTACCCTAGCCCTTGTTTCCCGAGTTAGTCTTCTTTATCCCGGGACTCTGTCACTCTACCCTATCCGGTTAGTCCTTTCTAGCCTTTCTTTCTTATCGAGAGATTGTCTGTGATCTTTTCACACATTTTCATCCAATCTCTCAAGGGGGCATATCATTCCCATCTTGGGGCAACTCTGTATCAGTTCATCTTATCTTCTTTGAAACAACGCAACAAGCCGCATTGTCTCAAAGAGGGGCAAAATGTAGACACCCAAAATTGTCCAATCTAATTATTTATTTAATTATCTAAGCTTAATTCTTCTATTAATTAAATAAATCTTTATTTATTTAATTAATTCATTTATCCTCTTCTAGCCTTATTTCTCATTTAAATAAATACATTTATTTATTTAAATTATCCTTTTCCTAAATTAAATAAATATCTTATTTATTTAATTGATCTCACTCCTTCTATTAATTAAATAAATCTTTATTTATTTAATTAATTCATTAACCTTTTCTACCCATGACATATGTCATTCATCTCTTAATTCATTCACTACCTACCCCTTTCATTATTTTATTATTTCTTTTACCTACCCTCTAATCATAGCCGACCTCCTTTTACACCTCTCAATCTTATCCCTCCATTTCATATAGTGTCTTCTATATAAGGAGATGCTTCCTTCATTATCAAAGCCCCCCGTTGACTACTTGATTACACTACGCTTTTGAACATAGGCGATCCTACTTGCAACCACATTTCCGTTCTTTGTTGAGCTCTTGTGCACACATAAAATCTGAGAGCAAATATATCAAGCAAGATCAATGGAGATAGGAAGAATGGAGATTCAAACCCTATTGGACATGTGATGGTATAATTTTTGTGATTTCATTTAATTTGCATTGTCTTAAGTAATCTTCATATGTTATGGTGGATCTTTGTTGTTGTTAGGCTAGGGTTTTGTGGTTGAATTCATTTAGTCTTTCAACATTGTTGTTATCCATTTTCACCATATACAATTATAACCAATGAAGGTGGTCTTTAATTGGTGTAAGAAATATATGGATTTTGATTGGGTGCATCCTTTTGATACTTTTTTTAATTAGATTCACTAAATCATTTTTATTTGGGGTTCATATTATTTTTTACTTTCTTCTACATTTTCAGATGCATGCCATTTCTATATTAATTTTTATTTGGTGTTTGATTAGAATTTTAAACTTGTTTTTCCTTGGATGCTTGATTGCAATCTTTTATTTTATAGGAATGTTCTAGTTTATACAGTGCAGTATGTCATTGGTCTCATTATAAGGGTTCAAGATCAAAGTGAATGTTAATGACATGATGTTGTATTGATTTTTTTTGTAGTGGCGAGCTCTTCAAAAATATTAGGAATGGAATTTGTCTTGTTATTTACAACATTAGAAGAGGTGTACACATCATTATCAAGAAATTCCACAAAGGGATAATGATATTTATTTTGGGAACCTATCCCAGGCCAAAAGTATTGTAATTTACCAATGAATTGATAGGGTTAAGGGTACTTTGATTATGGAGGAAATACATTTTCCTTTATAGTCCATTTGTTCCTCGAAGTAGGTGTCATAATATTAATCTTTGTAAAGCCATGTAGTATCAAAGCCCTCCACGTCTTTAGAAAGATCATACTAAAATTGAAGTTGGTGGGCCCTCATTAAAGTTTGAGGAGAGCATCTTGGACTTTTGGGTATAGGTGACTAAGGGATCAAGGCAAGATGGGCAATTTGGTGATACACAAGGATTCATGGATTTTTTGTTCTTAGCATCCTTTATTAAGGATTTTAAATGTGGATTTTAGGGATTGTTGCTTGGTATACAGAGCAAGAGATATCAAGTGTAAATTATTAGGATCAATGTCTGATTTGGAATTTGTGGAGGAGGATTTAGGAATGATGTCAAATAATGGAATATGGTTTCCATATTGCCTTTCCAACATCTGACAACATTGGAAAGGATGGATGTCACTAAGAATAATAATGTCTGCACTATTTTACATAAACTTAAGGCATTGATGATAAGTGGATGGCATAATTTGTATAGTATTGAGCCATGGTTGACCAAGCAAGATGTTGTATAGAAGGTCCAAATATAGGATGTGACATAAGGTATGTTGCAATGAGGGTCATACCTTAATAGGAAGGTAATTAGATCTAGTTCATTCTCTCTCTGCATTATCATAGGACTTGATTGTGATAGTTTGAGATCCCAAGGCTTATATCGGATAACCCAAATGTTGCACCAACTAAAGTGTATAAATGTTTAGGCTTTACCAAATATCTACAAGAAAATATTTATTTTATATTTGGAAAGGATAGCCTCTGTGAAGGGGACAATTATGTGAGGGATCAAGGGAAGAAAAGTATTTTGGAGTAAAGGTGAGGCAATGGTTTGTGGAAAGATGACTAGCAATGGCTTAAAAGAGTGAGGGACTAAAGTTTTTAGGCACTTGGGATTCTCATAGGATCTAATTTAAGACATCTATATGAGTGGGGGAGTTTCAAGGAGCTCAAGGATGGAAACCTAGGGCAATTTTTTATCAAGGTGGTCAATAAGATCATATCATTTTTGGTGATTTAGATTGGATGGAGTAGGAATAGACTGTAAATTTTTAATGTCATGTAGTGATGATGCAATTGGGTGTTTCTACTAGTAGTATGAACTTATTAGTTAGATTTCTTGATGTGCTTAACAACAGAGCCATAAATGTAAGATATTTTTTGGTAATAGGTGTTGTTTGTGTGATAGTTGTATCCCTAAGCGTGTTGTTGATTATACACAAGGAATGGGTTTAAATATAGGCCCAATTCTTGATTAGATGAGGTATTTGATAGTCCTTAAATTTCAAATTCACCTCTCTTTATAAGATCATAGATGTTTTTAATTTCAAACACTTTTTAGTGGCATGACCTTTTTGTTACTCTATTTTTTTCCTATAGCCAAAATAACCCTTAACATTGTGTTCTCAAGATTCAATAAGTCTTGAGTTTGGTCCTAGCATTTGTAAAAGTTTAAATGATATCAAGTGTAAAGGTTAATAAGGTGTTTGGTATATGTTTAAGGCCGTAAATCATGCTATTCATCTTCTAAAATGGAACCTCAACATTTAAATACAACTCTAAAATGTTATAGTCTTGTCAAAAAGGGTCCTTTGAAGACAAAAAAAAATGTATAAAATGCAGAGAAAAAGAGCAATTTTAGGACTCTTAAGTGTCATTTTGACATGTGAGAAAGTCCTTTGTGGATATGAATGCATTAATGACATAGTTTGAAGTAGTTTTGGGGGTCTTTAATTGCCTATTTCAGTTCAATCCGACCCCAACACTTTTCCAACTTCAAAACAAACAAAACATGTGCCATATTACCATGGAAGGAGGTTACAATAGTCAAGGAGAGAATCTAGGATAGGTTGAAGACTTTTTCAAGTGGTTGAGAGCATCTAGGAGGAGGTTGATGACTTCTTCAAGCAGCTAAGAAAATTTAGGGGGCGGTTTGAGACTTTTTCCAAGGCATTTCCAAGCATCTAGGAGCTGATTAAAGAGCCTAACCAATAGGATAACACTTGGAAGGGACTTTTATTCATAAAAAAGTATTTTTTGGAGCTAATTTGAAGGCTAAAAAGTAGCAACAAACCACTTGGACTCCCAAGAAGGATTGACCAAGATAAATCAATGTAACACGTTGTAGACACCCAAAATTGTCCAGTCTAATTAAATAAATATTTTATTTATTTAATTATCTAAGCTTAATTCTTCTATTAATTAAATAAATCTTTATTTATTTAATTAATTCATTTATCCTCTTCTAGCCTTATTTCTCATTTAGATAAATACATTTATTTATTTAAATTATCCTTTTCCTAAATTAAATAAATATTTTATTTATTTAACTTGATCTCACTCCTTCTATTAATTAAATAAATCTTTATTTATTTAATTAATTCATCAACCTTTTCTACCCATGACACATGTCATTCATCTCTTAATTCATACACTACCTACCCCTTTCATTATTTTATTATTTCTTTTACCTACCCTCTAATCATAGCCGACCTCCTTTTACACCTCTCAATCTTATCCCTCCATTTCTTATAGTGTCTTCTATATAAGGAGATGCTTCCTTCATTATCAGACCCTAATTAATTTTATGCACTTGACTACACTACGCTTTGCATATGCGATCCTACTTGCAACCACATTTTCGTTCTTTGTTGAGCTCTTGTGCACATAAAATCTGAGAGCAAATATATCAAGCAAGATCAATGGAGATAGGAAGAATGAAGATCAAAACCCTATTGGACATGTGATGGTATAATCTTTGTGATTTCATTTGCATTGTCTTAAGTAATCTTCATATGTTATGGTGGATCTTTGTTGTTGTTAGGCTAGGGTTTTGTGGTTGAATTCATTTAGCCTTTCAATATCGTTATTATTGTTATCCATTTTCACCATATACATTTTGGCACGTCCGGTGGGACTCTTGTCCCTTTTGCATTTAACATATTTGTTGCAGATTTTGTGTTTTGAAGTTGCAGATCTGACATTTTTCGACAACATTTTGATATTCCTGCGTCTGCATACTTTCGAATCGCGTTTTTGGCTTTCTGTCGCGTCTGTGAACTTTCGGATCACGTCTGGGTTCCCGAATCGCATCTGTGACATCTGGAACCGCGTCTGCATCTTCGACAACATTTTTATTTTTTTTGCAGATTCTGAAAACCGCGTCTGTGTTCCTCAGTCACATCTGCAGTGTTTTTAGATGTGTCTAGGTTTTGGAGCCGCGTCTGTCTCACAGAAGCGCGTCTGCAGCAGATAGGCGCGTCTGTGTTTGGGGTAACCACGTCTGTGTGCGTTGATTTCTTTTTTTTTTAGCTTCATTGATTCAGTTTTTGGTCATTCAATCTTTCAGATCCAGTTTATTTTGAGCTAACATCTTCAGATCTAGCTAACGAAATTGGTGCAGCTTGTTTTGAAAGCAAAATTGTTTGGTTGAAGGCCCCTATTTTCACAAAGTCTTTTAGATTTAAAATTTACCTAACTTGTGTGCTTGCAGGAAGGGGTGATTATTTCAAACAATCCAAACTACTAACAAATCTTTGTTGCAGGTCCTTGGCAAGAGTTTTTGATCTTTTATTGTGTGCTTTGTTTTCACTAGACTAGCAAACACTTCAATTGGTGCACTAAAATTGAATCATTGTCTTTTGTGTCTTGAGCAATAGGCTCTTTTTGTTTAATCTTTAGAGGGTCTGTCTTCCTATGTGGTCATTAGGACTACTAGTGAGAAGAGAACGACCCAAGTGGTAGCGAGGAAAACCCACCTCTTCCGAACCACTATAAATAACTGTATTCATGGTGAAAACTATGAATAACATGTGTTGATTAGTTCATACCGACACTATGTCTCCCCATAAACCCGTTTGATCAAATTGATTTGATCATTTGTAGGGCGTAACCCCTACCGACTGGGAGCCTTCTGTATTTACAGAGCTGAAAGTGTCGCATGTATGGCCACACGAGCGGATGCCCTTACTAGCACCTTTTTGTTTTAGAAGCCCAAATCCTTCTAGTTGTTGGGGCAGGAGGTCGGACCTCTGGTAGCGGCCCACACACATACGGTTCTTAGTAGAGATACAAAGTTCACCACAGGGAGTTTTCGTGGGGACTGATGCTTGGTTGACCCGAGAAGTGAGTGCCGAGGGTGGAGCTAGTGAGGTCAAGCATCTAAGTATCCGCTCTGAATAGCGTAGCCTCGGGGGTAAAACCCCATGTGGGATCAAGAGCTATTGTCTTGGCCAGCCATGAGAATTGTGCTTGACTTATTTTAAACATTCAAAACATTCAAGACCAAACAGCAAAATATTGTGTCTTTTGTGTCTTCAAGTGTATGCAAAACATTTTTACATCAAACAACACACTTTTTCTTGGAGTCATTTTGAGTCTAGATACTTGCAAACATTGAGTCTTCATCAACACTATGTCCTCTTGTCACGAAAAAAATAGTCAAACAGTCAGATTTGATCACAACAAAAACGACTTCACAGATTGGAAAAAATTGCACAAATTTTGCAGAAACGCGTCTGTGTCGGACATAATAGCGTCTGTGTTGTATAACCGCATCTGTGAAGGGCAGAAACGTGTTTGTGTTTCCAGAATCAACATTTGCAATTTACACAAAAATCTCAGAAACGCGTATGTGTTAAACAGAACCACGTCTGTGTCAAGAAATCGCATCTGTGCAGTATACAGGCGCATCTGTGTTCAAAATTGAAAAATTGTGCAATCCAGCAAACAAACATAGTTAGTTTTGGAATTCTTGAGCTTCCTAGGTTATTTCTCCAGGGTTTCATCTAGCATTCAACCTGTCTTTGGGTCTCACAAAGTCCATCATTGCTTTACACCTTACATTACATTTAAATTTGGCTAAACTTGAGTCAAAAGGTCACTTGCTTGTCCTCATCATACTTTGTCAACACACTACATACAACAACACTTTGCTAAGTGGTCCCTCATCAAGGTCTATCGCCTTTGGGTCTCATTTGGTTTTACTTAGAGTCAAGGTCAACTTACCTCATCAAGAGAAACTATCCTCTCTTTGAAAGTCACACCTACTCTACTACATACATACTTGGTCTTACACTTTGGACATTGCAAGTACACCTCATATTCATTTACATTCCATCCAACTCTTGGTCTTCCATACTTTTTCCATTTTCATCTAGTCTCACACATCTCGGTCAATACCTAGTTCATGGTTGAAACCCGTCTTCAAAAATCTAGGAGAGAAACTAAAGAGGCTCAAGAGTCTGCAAACATGAGTGTCTATGAGTATGACAATGATGTCTTTTTCAATTCTGATCATACTACATTACCTGACATGGATGCCTATAGAAACATTCCAAATGTTGAGAACATGGACACTACAAACAACAATGATACACACAAACAACAATGATACACACAATGACAATATGGACAACTTTTCAGTACATTCAACAGATGTGGAAGAATCCATTATGGACCCCCGCTTCAATCGATTGATTGAGGAAATGATGAGGAGGGATAGACAATACTTCTTACAAATGATGGCACAAAGTGGAGCCAATATACCTCATGATTTTGACATGTTTCAAATAATGGAACATCAACCTTTGCAACAAACTCACTCCAACATGGATCAAAGAAGGCCTAATAGTGGAGGCAATAGAGGACCACATATGGTGCCTGAATCACCATCATCTTTGTTTCAAAAACCAGAGGTCCCACATACACATGGTCAAGCATATGATACTCACCTTCGTAGACCATTATGGAAGTCTTATGCAGAAAGATATGCTCAACCACATACCAATGCTAAGGATCAACCACCAAAGCAATTGGATATTCAAAGGCATGCTCAAAATTTGGACACAAGGAAACCTCGTGTCAAATTTGGGGGCAACACATTAGAACATGACATGCCTGTAGAGTATGGTTTACATGGACAAAATAGATATTTTATTCCTCAACATGAATCTATACCAAGTGGTCCATATATGCAGCATCACTATAGACCTCCTCCATATGAACATGTGTATAATCAATATCGTCCATATATGCAACATGCTCCTCCTCCAATTGGTGCCTCAAGCATAGGGTATGGTCCAAGAAGTCGATCTCCACCTAAGAACAATTTGGAGCAACACATCAGGGACTTACAAAAGAAAATGGAGGACATAAATACACTGAAGCCAACATACACAATGAGAGACATATGTCCTTATCCATTTGACAAGAGCATTCCAATGCCTCCTTTTCCTACACACTTTGTGATGCCTAAATTTGATAAGTATAGAAGAAAAGGGGATCCTAAGACACACATAAGACAGTTTTTCACATCTTGCATTGAGATAGCAACAGAAGAGACATATTTGATGAGATTATTCCCACAGAGCCTAGGCGATCAAGCTATGGAATGGTTCTCCCAACTTCCACCTGGAATTAAGTCATGGGGTGACTTAGCAGAGGCATTTATTCAACATTTCTCCTACAATATAGAGACAGACATATCAGTCACTACTTTGTGCAACACCAAGCAAAAAGAGGGAGAGTCTTTTGCATCATTTTTACAAAGATGGAGAAATCTAGCCAGCAGATGCTCTTGTGAAATTCCACAAAAAAAATTTGGTAGAGATGTTCACCCAAAATGTTAACAAAGACATTGGCTATGATCTAAGGAAAGCTTGTTTGTCCACCTTCAAGGACGTCATTGAAAAAGGCTTAGCAATAGAGAAGGTCCTAATTGAACAAGGAGTCATTAAGATATTCAAGGAAAACAAAGATGACTTTAAAGGAAAGGACAAGCCAAGATTTTGGAATAAAAACAAGAACACGGTCAATGATGGTTTTGTTGATGCCAACACAGTGCGACCCAAATTCATTTTTTTGGGATCAAGTTCTACAAACAATTAAGTGAATACTCAAACAACTTCCAGATCACGAAGGAAGTACACTCCATTGGGAGAACCACTTGAGTCAGTTTTCAAAAAGCTAGTGGCAAACAAGGTAATCACTATTCCAAATTTTCCTCCATATGAACCAAAGGTTAAACCAAATTGGTGGAATGATGATGAGTATTGTGAATTTCATAAAAGCAAGGGTCACAAGATAGGAAATTGTCATCGACTGAAGAACATCATACAAGATCTCATTGATAGGGGTGACATTGAGATTGAGGGACACTCATCCAATCAAGAACATGAAATGTTTAAGGAACCATTCCCAAAGCATGACAAGGGAAAAGCTAAAGCCACAGATGACCAAACCAACTATACCAGAGCAACCTATAACTATGATTCAACTATCAATCACATTTCGATAGACAATTACGTGTCTACCATTATCATCAAGGACAAAAACTCTGAGAATTCTACCCGGAGACCCAAGATTGTCCTAAAAGGTGTTGGATCTTCTTCCGAACCAACCTCTAAATGTAATGTTACAACTCGTCAAGGTAAATTCACTTTGCAAGGTGCTCCAGCCCAAAACACCCCTTCTTCATCAACCAAGCCTGAGTACGACCTTGTAGAATAGTTAGGGAAGACACCCGCACTCATCTCCATCCTTGAGCTCTTATGCATATCCCCCGCACATAAAGCTATTCTTGACAAAATCTTGAGAGACACTACTGTTCCTACTGATCTAAACGTGGACCGGTTTCAAGCCATGGTGGGATACCTTTCCATTCCACACTCCCTTACATTTACAGAAGTCAATGACGCCTCTATAAGTCAGCCACATAATGCACCACTACACATTGAAGCCTTCATACACAAACATCGAATAAAACGAGTCCTGATAGATGGAGGAGCTGGTCTAAACATTTGTACATTGAGCACAATTAAACAATTGGGATATTCTGATAAAGCTGTGAACTCTACAAACAAAATCACCATCAAGGCATATGATGATGAAGAGCGTTCATCCAAGGGCACAGTCACTTTACCTCTCAGAGTTGGGCCTGTTACAAAGGATGTGGTTTGTCAAGTCCTTGATCTAAATCTCACATACAACACACTCTTGGGACATCCTTGGATTCATGAAATGAGGGTAGTCCTGTCTACATATCACCAATGCATTAAGTTTCCTCACAATGGAGTGGAGGTAATAGTTAACAGTGATCCTAATCCGTTCATATACTGCAATAACTTGAGATCAAAAACTGAGACCATCATTCCCAGTAATCGCGAAGCTGTTCCTTCTTCGGCATACATTGATCCTGAGTCATTAAAACCTTCGACATCAAAACAAGGTGAGCTTAAAGGCAAATTTCAGGACAAGGGCATGGGGGAATACACTTTAAATCAGACCATGTACTTACAACAAGTCATGAGTTCCCCAAAAGAATATGGAAGACCACATCCTAACAAGCAAGTATATATCATTGTACTCAAATGGGACCCTACTACCTTTCAAAGATGGGGCGAACTGGAAGAGGAAGACTTATATAAAATGCTTTACAAAGACATTGAAGATGATACACAAGATCCCATCAGTCTACCATGTGAGAAATATGGCAAAGGCTTCAAGATCCTACAAAAATTCGGGTATGATGGAAAAAGCCCTCTTGGGTTACGAAAGGAAGGCATCATTGAACCTTTACAACCTGAATTGACATTCAAAAGGGAACGCTCAAAGGGACTCGATTTCTTGACTTCCAAGGTCCACACTCAAAGGACAGAAGAAGCCTTACAAATCAAAGCTGCCAAAATTCAACAAGAGGATCGCTATTCCACAGACTCCAACGAATGGGAATGGGGTTCAGACAAATCCTCTAGTGACTACGAGCTCACCGAGACATTCAGAGAGGCAGATGAACCCACATAAGAAGAGGAATTTTATAAAAGATTCAAAGTTGGTCAAGAAACAACCCATGAGGATTCCACACAGTCCTTGTCTCAGGGTTCTAGGTTGAAATCACATAGGATGAGAACACCTGTCCCAGAATGCGCTACTAGTGATGATAATTTGGATTCGCTCACGATCGAGACTGATGAGGAGAGTGCCATCGATGACCTCGATAATTACCTTGACATACTCGAATATAACTGCATCTTCACTCTTAGCCCTACTAACTTCGAAGACATTAAAGGCCTTCCCCTCGTTCACCACCAACTCATTGACTGGGATCATGAAGGACCTGCATAGTTTGACACATTCCAAAATGATGAAGCTTTTATTGACTATCTTGGCATACGAGATGATCTTCCCCCCGGGGACCATAAAGCGGGATACACTATAGAACTCAATAGCGTGGCATATTTTGGTGAGGGTGTCAGACCTTCCAGTCACAAAAATGTGAAAATAAGAACAAACCAAGGATCTTATGGTGAAAACCACATTGTGGTGCTGTCTAACCCCAAAAAAGTAAAAAGAAAGGACATATCTGAGGGTGAAAACCTCTCTGAGGCACCTGAAGATGGAAGGCTCAACATCCTCCCAGCATCATATGAGGAAAAGTCATCCATGTTGGTAGAGGGGACTATCAAAACAAACATTGGTACAGAAGAAGTTCCACACAACATATTCCTGACCCAATCGTTGATGGAGTCAGAAAGGTCAAAATTCATAAATTTCTTCAAAGATCAACAAATCAACTTTGCATGGTCATACGCAGATATGCCTGGATTAGATCCAGATTTAGTAATGCATCATTTGATGGTTAAACTGGGGGCAAAACCAGTGAAACAGAAATTAAGAAAGATGCATCCACAAGTCGCATTATTGGTCAAAGCAGAGCTTGAGAAATTATTGGACGTCGGATTCATACGCTCAATTGATTATCCTGAATGGATCTCCAACTTAGTGCCTGTCAGTAAACCAGATCACAGCATCAGAATATGTTTAGATTTCAGAGACATCAATAAAGCTTGTCCTAAGGATGACTTCCCATTACCAAACATAGATTTGATTGTAGATCTTACAGCAGGTCATGAAATGTTATCGTTGATGGATGGATTCTCTAGTTATAATCAAATAAAGATCGCGTTTGAGGATCAACATAAAACATCATTCACTTGTCCTTGGGGAACCTTCTGCTGGAATGTCATGCCCTTTGGGCTAAAAAATGTAGGCGCTACATATCAAAGAGCCATGACTACTATCTTTCACGATCTCATGCACGTAACTGTGGAAGATTATGTCGACGACCTCTTGGGCAAATCAATAGATAGAAATACACATTTGGACATAATTTCAGTCGTCTTTGATCGGTTGGAAAAATACAAAGTAAGATTAAATCCCAAGAAATGTGTCTTTGGAGTAACCTCCGGGAAGCTCCTAAGATTCATTGTATCAAAAAGAGGAATAGAAGCCGATCAAGCAAAAGTCAAGGCCATCCTGGAGATGCAACCACCAAGAAATATCAGTCAACTTCGGTCTTTACAAGGGAGACTCCAGTCCATATGAAGATTCATAGCGCAACTTGCAAATAAGTGTAATCCTTTTCAGCACCTGCTACATAAAAACATCAAATTCAAATGGGATGATAATTGTCAACAGGCTTTCCAGACACTCAAAGATTATCTTCTGAATCTGCCAGTTTTGATGCCACCAGTTCTAGATCAGCCTCTGTTACTATACATATCAGCTACTCCAACAACATTGGGGGCACTCTTAGCACAACAAATTGCTGAGGGCAAAGAAAAAGCAGTGTACTATATCAGTCGCACCTTAGTGGGATATGAGCTAAACTACACACCAATTGAGCGTGCATGTCTTGTCGTGGTATTTGCTTCGCATAAATTACGACATTACATGCTCACTCATAAGACTAAGTTGGTTGCAAGAATCGATCCATTGAAATACCTTCTCAATAAAGCAACGCTTACTGGGCAACTGGCCAAATGGGTAATGATCCCGAGTGAATTTGACATCGAGTATGTGGACAGAAAAGCCATAAAAGGAAAAGCCATCATAGATCAATTAGCAGATGCCCCCATGATCGATGATGTTCCTCTAAGTTCAGAATTTCCAGATGAATCCATTTTAATAATGTCACATGCGAAGCCATGGCAACTGTACTTCGACGGCTCATACACACAACATGGGGCAGGAGCTGGCATCCTCTTTATAACTCCTCAAGGGGATTCTATACCAAGATCATACCGCTTATCCTTTCCTTGCACTAATAATATAGCGGAATATGAGGCATTAACAATTGGATTACGGGTTGCAGTTCAGTGGAAGATCCAGGAACTTCATGTTTTGGGGGACTCTCAACTTGTAATTCGTCAAGCAACTGATGATTACCAAACAAAGGATGAAAAATTAATGACTTACAAAAAAATGGTGGATGACCTGAAACAACATTTCACAAAGATAGACTTGGAGCAGATACCAAGAAAGCAGAATCGAGCCGCATATGCCATGGCTACAATTGCTTCACTGATCGATCTACCTCCAAATGAGACCCGCTATGAGTTCTTGGTGGATAACCTTTTGGTTCCTTCATATGAAATCATTCCTACTGAGATAATATGTGTCGTCGGTCCTAAGTCCCAGTTATATGGTTCCATCTTCACATACCTTTGTGACAATACCCTACCTCCTGATCTATCTAATAACCAACGTCGCACTTTCATTCGCCAATCTTCTCGATACGTCATTTTAGCTGATATCCTATACCAGCAAGGTCTAGATGGCACTCTTCTTAGATGTTTAGAAAGTGATGAAGCTCAGATTGCGTTACATGAAGTACATGAAGGGATATGTGGTCCACATTCTAGTGGTCCTACCTTAGCCAAGAAACTCATCAGGACTGGATATTGCTGGCCCAATATGGAAAAAGACTCATATCAGTTTGCCAAGAAATGTAAGCAATGTCAAATTCATGGAGACCTCATCCATGCGCTAGCGCAAGAACTTCAACCAATTGTCTCCTTGGCCCTTTTGTCAGTGGGGACTCGATCTCATAGGCAAGATTCACCCTCCTTCTTCCAATGGTCATAAATTCATTATCACTGCCACAAAGTATTTCACAAAATGGATTGAAGCCGTGCCTCTTACACAGGTCACTGGAAAACAGATTGCTACGTTCATCCTCAACTATATCAATTGTCGATACGGTATTCCTGTTTCCATTAACACTGATAACGGGTGTCCCTTCAAAAATCAGGATGTTCATGAACTCTGTGATCGCTTCCATATTTCCCATCATTTCTCCACACCATATTACCCCCAAGGTAACGGTCAAGCTGAGGCGTCTAATAAGCCAATACTTAAAATCCTAAAAAAGACAGTCGACGACGCTGACCGTAATTGGCATATCCAACTTAATCCTGCACTTTGGGCCTACCGCACAAGTGTTCGCACACCTACAGGAGCTACACCCTATTCACTTGTCTACGACATTGAAGCCATCTTGCCTATTGAGGTCAAGCTACCCTCTTTACGAGTCTCTTTGCAAAACATCATTAGTGATGAAAACTATAGGGTCTCTCGCTTACAAGAACTGGAACTACTAGATGAACGAAGACAAACTGCTTTTAATCATCTCAAGGCTTATCAACAACGAATGAGTCGCAGCTACAATCACAGGGTCAAGCCTCGCATATTTGAGGTAGGTGATTTGGTTCTCAGAGAAAACCCCAAAAATCAGCAAGACAGAGAGAAGAAGGGCAAGTTCGAACCAAATTGGCTTGGACCTTACATCATTACGACAACATATGGATCTAGGACATATCAACTCTCAACTACATAAGGTGAACCTTTGGAGGATCCTATCAACAACATGCACCTTCGCAGGTTCTACATATAGCTCTTTGGAATATCCTAATTCAAAAAATACAAAAAAATCAAAAATTTCAAAAATACAAAAAAATCAAAAATTTCAAAAATACAAAAAAATCAAAAAATTCAAAAATACAAAAAAAAAATTATAAAACAAAAAAAATCGTTACTTGGTGAAAACCTCACAAACAGGCACCTTGTGACACAAAAAACATTGAAAAATCGAAAAAAGTAAAGAGAAATAATTTCGTCCAATGGTGAAAACCACTTCGGTGGCGCCCTGGGCAAGTACCATGGTGAAAACTAGGTCACCAACGCCATGCGTAGAGACATTGCTCCTCCCTCCTTCAGGATTCACTTTCATCCTTTCACTTTGCACACACTCACAACCTATTCGTTCACAATAAACTTACCCATTCCCATCATGGCTTGTTATTGATCTACCCAAGATTGGTTAGCCATTCATAATAAACCTCCCTTTTCACCTCCCTTTCCATCCATAATAAATCAGATCCTATCTGTGGCTAAGGCAAATCCTACGTTTAGTGATGGGTGTGGAAATGAGAACATCACATGTTTCAAGGAGTACAGTTTCTTACAGCTTTCTCCAGTCTATCCGCGCACAATCCGCAATAAAGCAACACTTACATCACAGATCCGCAATAAAGTTTCATCTTCTCCGCAATAAAGTATCAATTTCATGGATTCAGTTAGTTTCAGATGAGACAACAACAATAATGGGCTTCAACAAATCAAATCTTTCAACAGACTCAGACAACATATGGTTCTATGCTATCTATCCTTTCTGTGAAAGTAAACATTGTGACCACAATCAAAGAAGACTTATACAAGTGACAAGAGACATTAAATTTGAGGACTACAGTGGATGTTGGTGTCGAGTCTTGGTTTTCTTTTGATTTTATCTTTTGGTGACATGTCTTTTAGCTTTTCGAGGATGTCTCTGACTAGAGATTCTATCTCCAGGATGTCTTTGACTAGAAAGGCGAGGATGGGGTATCGTCACCTATTTGTATTTGTTGTTTGTGGATTGTCTCTTAGTAATGCTATGACTTGTCCAAGGATACGAGGACACTGTGAGTCTAGTGTGAACTGGGGCATTCCTTGTTTGTGACTGTCTTATCTCCATGCAAACAAGTACAATGACTTTCTGGGTCGAACATATGCCTTGATTGTCATAACTTACTTGCCATAATAAGCTCAATGATGATAACGCACAAGAAGCTCTTTCAATTTCATTTCTTCTGTCTTCCATCCCCCTTTCTTAATTGACTTCCATTGTCCTTCTCGAGTCCGCATAGCTTGCTATCACATGACTGAGTATAATGACACACCAAAAACATTTGCATTTCATGTAGTTGCACCTGCATTACCACATATAAGCATTTCATACATACATATAGATATCACAACTGCATCACATCCTGCACATAACACTTGTTAGCACAATGTACATTTGCATTATCATATTCATCTACATTACATACATTCACATTTGCATCATGCATACACATATAAAACATAAAAGGACAAAAAAAATAAAAATATTGCATTTCATCATGTACATATTTGCATCCATAACATAAGCATCGCATAAAAACATACATCATGGAACATCTCATCACATAGGTACACATGCATATAGCTGCCACAAAGATGAATCATCTCATATATATAAATCAAAAGTGTCATGATACAATGATGTCAAAATCATATGGCTACAATCACCCGTAGGTGTCTACATCATAATACAAAATGGTACAATACTGATACATAGGGAGCCCTCTACGGCTATGATGAACTCCCTCCCTCAGAGCCGCCTGGCCTCGATGGAATCTGAGCCCCCGAAGGACCTACCCCAGGATCATCCCTCCTGTCCCCTCTATCTGGTGGTGGTGGAGGACCCATAACCCCACCATTGGACGCCTGTCTCCTCCGGCTCCCTCCCGTAGTTGTCGTTGTCCGCAATGGTCTATGGAAGCTCCTCACTCACTGATCAACTAGCACTGCACCATAGTAGAGATCCCACCAGTAGCCTATCTCCTCCCCTGCTCGCAGGACATAGGCATATCCAGCCCTTGTGTCCTCTGCCGCCTGCCTCCCAGCCCTCAGTGCTATCTCAGCCTCTGTGTAGTGCTGAATGGCCTGGTCCTGCTTCCGCTCAATATCTCTGAGCCGTCTCCTGAGTCTGTCCCTCTCCCTCTCCAGGTCCTGGATCTCATCTGTCTGTCCCTGGCAGATCTCCCTCAGCTCAGTCAACTCATCCTCCTCCGCCTCAGCCCCCTGTGGCTCCCCCCGTACGAGTGCCTGCCCCTATGCCTGTACTGGTGGCTGTACTTGAACCTGTCCCTATCCTTGCACTTGTCTGGGACCCTGTGCTGCTGGCACCTGTAGTGGTAATCTATCGCGACCCCTCACCACCCGAGCCTGCTTGTCCTCTCCACCCTCCCTCCGCGGTGCCACCCTCCTCTTTCCAACTACCCCCCTCCTCCTCCATCGGCCTCTACCCCCATCATCTCCATTGTCATCACCATCTCCACCACCATCTCCATCTAGTAGCTCTCCTGGATCCATCAGGCATGGGAATGGATGCTCGACCCAATATGTTGTGTACTCTGCATCCATGTCGGCATCCTCGATCTCTGACCATATGTCCCAGGGTAGGGGCATCATCTCTACTAGTTGTGTAACAACATGATCATATGATAGTAGTGGCCCAAACTGCGCCTGATCCCTGATAGTCTGTGCATACATGCCTGAACCCCGTGGCATCCGTTGGATCCTGTCAAACTGCCTGCCCACCCTATCCACCAACTGCCTCTCCAGTACATAGGGCGTCCGCCCAATCAGATACCTGCTCCAGAAGGTGTATGGTAGCTCTACTGCATCATCCTCCCACTGCTCGCATCCCAGGTACGACCTCCATATAACCATATCAATGTCATCTATAACCTGCCGCTAGTGCTCTAACCTTCCAATTCGTGGCTACGAGGTGATCATGTCGTACAAATGCACGAAACTACATTTGTGACCTCTGCCCCTAAAGTGTATTGGTCTCGTCACCCATAGATGCTCATAGGCCCACACCTGTAACAATGTGACCCCGCAGCCCAATCCCATTGACCCATGGTACACAAACTGATGCAACTTGTAATATAGGTGCGCCAACACGCACGGTCCCCAGGCATATCTGGTGTGCTATGTCACCAGTGTCTCCAATGTGCTCCCCCAGCCCACAACCAACCCTCGTGTCGCTCTATTCGGACAGAGAAACTCACTGATAACTCCTGCCAATACTACCGGTAGTGCCAATCCTGTCTGTGTCATGGTATCCCATGCCACATGCCCTGCCCTCATCTCCAATCCTGGGTCCCGGAACACTCGTCTCAGGGCCTCCCGGTCTCCATCTTGATCATAGGGAATCAACTCCCCATCGATCAATATCCTCAGGATCCGGTATACATCCTCCAAGGTGACTGTCATCTCACCCATCGGCAAATGAAACGTGCAAGTCTCAGAGTGCCACCTCTTCCCCAGTGTAGTCAGTAGTCCCATGTTCGCCCAAAACTCAGGCACATACAGAATATGTCTCAGACCCATAGCCTCAATAGCAACTTTGTCCTCGAACGTTAGCTCAGGTTGCAACCTCTGAGTCAATGGGAATCTCTCCTGTGACTCCAGCATAGGCAAATACTCCTGCAATCGAGCAAATCAATCATGTCAATCATAGTGGCATTTACTGTTCATCACAAAATGCTACTTTTTATCTAAGTGCATATGGTACTCTATCCTAGTGACAATCACTGTTCATCACAAAGTGTTGCTTCTATCCTAGTGACACTCACTGTTCATCACAAAGTGTTGCTTCTATCATAGTGGTACTCCCTGTTCATCACAAAGTACTACGTGTTTTGCACTCCCTGTTCATCACAAAGTGCTGCTCACATTTGCACTCACTGTTCATCACAAAGTGCTGCCTATATTTTAGTACTCCCTGTTCATCACAAAGTACTGTATCTTGGTACTCACTGTTCATCACAAAGTGCCTTGATCTATCTTATCTTAGGGCCTCTGCTTGAGTGTATCCTCTTGAGTAGTTTCCTAATTGGCAACGTATGTTCTATCACAAAATTGTCAATTCTAGCCCTATTTGCAATCCTAGTCTTCCCTAGAGGACCTGCTTGAGTGTATCCTCTCAGCAACTTATCTAATCGACAACGTATGTTCATCACAAAACTGTCGATTTGACCTAGAAGACACAAATTCACATTTTTTGACATAAACGCACTTTCCTGACATAAACGCATTTGTTTTACACAGACGCGCCTGAAGCACACAGACGTGCCTATGCTCTGCATAAACGCGCCTGGATGACACAAAGTGCCTTCCTATCATAGATGCGTCTGCATAGCGCAGACGCGGCCGCATTCAACACAGACGCGTTTTCCAGCACAGACGCGCCTGGCACAAACGTAGATGCGCCTAGCGAGCACAGACATGCCTGGCACCAACGCAGACGCACCTGAATGTTTTTGACATTTTTTGGACCCTAATCTAGAGCGCATTTATTACCCTATCTATCATGCATTAATGACAACAATAAATGCAACAAAGTACAAGGAGGTTTTACGGTACTTACCGACTCTCCTGCCTCTGCTGGCCTATGGAATCGGCGAACGCGATCGAATCTATGAATCAAAGCCATCGCTGCTGACTGCTGCTGCTCTATTTTCGCTCTGCACTCTGCTCTCGTGGATGTGTAGATGACAATGAGGATGTATTTTCCCTTGTGGTCTATCTTATAGACTACCCTAGCCCTAGCCTTCGTCTCCCGAGTAAGTCTTCATTATCCCGTAACTCTGTCACTTTATCCGGTCAGTCCATTCTATCCCGTCTTTCTTATCGAGAGATTGTCTGCGATCTTTTTAGACATTTTTTCATCCAATCTCTCGAGGGGGCATATCATTCTCATCTTGGGGCAACTTTGTATCAGTTCATATTATCTTCTTTGAAACAACGCGACAGGCCGCATTGTCTCAAAGAGGGGCAAAATGTAGACACCCAAAATTGTCCAGTCTTTTATTTATTTAATTATCTAAGCTTAATTCTTCTATTAATTAAATAAATCTTTATTTATTTAATTAATTCATTTATCCTCTTCTAGCCTTATTTCTCATTTAGATAAATACATTTATTTATTTAAATTATCCTTTTCCTAAATTAAATAAATATTTTATTTATTTAATTTGATCTCACTCCTTCTATTAATTAAATAAATCTTTATTTATTTAATTAATTCATCAACCTTTTCTACCCATGACACGTGTCATTCATCTCTTAATTCATACACTACCTACCCCTTTCATTATTTTATTATTTCTTTTACCTACCCTCTAATCATAACCGACCTCCTTTTACACCTCTTAATCTTATCCCTCCATTTCTTATAGTGTCTTCTATATAAGGAGATGCTTCCTTCATTATCAGACCCTAATCAATTTTATGCACTTGACTACACTACGCTTTGCATATGCGATCCTACTTGCAACCACATTTCGTTCTTTGTTGAGCTCTTGTGCACATAAAATCTGAGAGCAAATATATCAAGCAAAATCAATGGAGATATGAAGAATGGAGATCAAAACCCTATTGGACATGTGATGGTATAATCTTTGTGATTTGATTTGCATTGTCTTAAGTAATCTTCATATGTTATGGTGGATCTTTGTTGTTGTTAGGCTAGGGTTTTGTGGTTGAATTCATTTAGCCTTTCAATATCGTTATTATTGTTATCCATTTTCACCATATACACACGTCATTCTTCTCATTTATTTCTCAACATATGTTCCTTTGTTGTAGCAAGTGGTTGTAGCTATAAAAATCAACCTTATGCTTCATTTTTAAGTTAGCTCTTGCTGCTTCAAGCTTGTATTGTAACTTGAAACAGGTTCTTTCTTGTCTATTGTGTATTGTAACTCATATTCAGATATGTACAACTATTTTGTTTTTTGTTTTTTTTATTGGTAATGGGCCAAAGCCGATAAGTGCACATACCCTACCCCCTTGTGGGATTTGAACTTGTGACCTCTCTTTCAAGAGCACAAGTTCTCCACCACTAGGTCAACTTGAGTTGTACAGATATGTACAGTTGTTGTAAGCACCTTTTTTATTAATAAAGCAAGTATTTACCTTCTCTAATATGTATTTTGCGTGCCACATGGATGAATGATGTTTTTCTAGTGATTCATATGTCAATTCTTGAATGTGTCTTTCTTCCCGTAGTACCTTCATGTAGAAATAACATGTTTTATACAAGCTATAGTTTGTGTTATGGCTTTCATCATTTTTTAGCTGTGAAAACTACTCCTTTTCCTTTCTTTGAAGTCTGAAGTATTAACCTTGCTATGAAATGATGATGTATAAACATGTGGAGATTGAGTTGTATGAGAGAAAATTTGTTTTTTTGAGATAGATTATGTGTTAAAATAGCAAGCATAGAGTCTAAAAACTAATTTGGTGCATCACACACTAGAGTAGGTTTCATTTCTGACCATTATTTCCCTTTTCCTAGTCAAGAAGTAGTTTTAGGTGATAGCCTAAAAAGAACCAACTTTCTCTGGAGATTCACTCCAAGTTTTGGGCAACCCATAGGCCCGAGAGTGTTTCCATGTTTCAATAGATTGCTAAACTCTAAGTTTATGATGTAGGAGCATCCTCGGTTCATAGCAATCTTGCATCAACCAAAAATATTTTCTTTATGCTTTCTGTTTGCAGTTTCAACTTTTCTTTCTACGTGTCTCGGTTTTGGCTCACCGAATCCCATGGAGTTGGATTCTACTTGAATACTTGATCATCTTTCTTATTTCTAGACCGCATCGTATTTGGATCATTTTCTGGCAAGATATCGCTATCGGTTTCCTTGATAGTTTCCTATTATCGGTTGATAATTTCTTGTTACCGGTTGCTTGGACCTATTTTGGTGATCTACTGGAACCCCATTTCGAAGCTTGCAGAGCCTTGGGCATTGATTCTGATGTTCCTTGGTGTGTGCCTACCTTTTCTTGTAATCTACACTTCATCCTTTGGATTTTCCAGAACAATCTCTTGGCAGAGGCCGACCTTGTTGATTTTACATGTTAGGTCTTGTGTCTTCGGGTTTTGATCCCTTTTTGGACCGACCAGATCCCTTGGATTGTATATATATTTGTAATTATGTATTGTAATGTAATAAATCAAATAATCAAGTAGCTAGAGGGAACGTAGAAGATAGATCTTAAGATTCAAGGTCCTGGTTTTGACTCTGTATTTGAGCATGTTCTAGCAGACCTGTGAGCCGGTTATGTTGTAGCCCGATTGTTACCGGTTGGTTGTAATAAATTTTCATGTTATAATACAATATGTTCTGCATTGCCTCCATCATATCTTTGTGTTTCCATTGTGTTTACTCTTGCTGACCAGACCAGATTGATCTCTTTGAGGTCCCTCCTAACTGGTGACTGCTTTAGTTTAGCATGGCGCAAGTCTCATTGACAACACTTTCATTCAATGATAATCATCATGTTCATTCTCCTTATACCAACAAGGAATAGATTGACTATAATAAAAGGGTTTTGTGAGTGGAAAAGGAACCATGTTACCTTTGACCTAATGATGAAAGAATACCTTGATATTTTTAATTAATGGAGTTAATTATCTTCTTTTCTCTTCGTTCTAGGAGACACAAATGGAACTGTGATAGATAAAGTTGTTGGATGTTTTTGACATGCTTTAAATTAGTGATCTACATTCCTATTTTTGTTGAATGTAAGGATGGTAAAATAGAATTCATTAGTTTTTGCATGCAAACTAATAATCTTGGGCCTATTCCACTCTTACATTAGAAGAAAGATGGCCCACTTGGCTCAAGATGCTTGAGCACGAAGTGAATTCAATGGTCCTTCGATGTTGAATTGAAATATACAATATATTTGTAAGGAAGAATGAGTGAATTAGGATCAAGCAAACTAAAATGATGGCTTTTTGCATGTATAGGAAGACAACAAACTCAAAACCCTGATGGATTGGTTGAAGGGAATGAAATACTTAAAGGGGGGGGGGGGGTGAATCAATATTCCCACAGATTCTAAAAATTTCTCCAAATCTCAAACCTTTGATGATATATCAAACTCATCAATTAAGCATATCAAACATGAGATAGTAAATGCATAATAAGCATGAAATATAACCACAAAAGGAACATCAGATTTTATACGTGGAAAACCCAAATGGGAAAAACTACAGAGAGTGTTAACTCTCGAGATAATATAACTAGTTATATGATGTTTAAAAAAGGGGTGGCTCACTGCCAAAATTACAAAAATGAGTCACTACCGGACTGCTCACTGCAAAATTACAAAAAGGTAGCTTACTGTCGGAATGCTCACTGCAACAGGTATGATTGAACTGAAGAAATTTGCATCTCCAAATGCATGAGATCAGTTCTAAGTTAAGCTAAGATCATGATTCACAAACCCTACAAAAGATCTAATGAAAGATCTCAGTACAACTATCCTTAAACACTTGTAGCATATCTGGTGAAGGATTACTACAATACTGTCTATGCTATGATTTTGCACCAATTGCCTTCATTGTTTGCAACTTGCACTTCACACTCTATTACTAGCTTCTTGTTCTTCTTCCACGCGTTCACACACACACACACACACACACACACACACACACACACACACACACACACACAAGGCTCACACACCGGGATAATATGTCGGCCTAGTTGAACATGTTATCTAACAAAAACATGATAACCTAGTTAGCCTCCACAAGATCTCTACATGCTTCACAATTCATTCACCAATGCATATACCTCAATTACCAGAATGGGACAGGGGTCATCCAGACCCATAGAAGCTGACCCATAAATGCAAATCTCCAAACATAATGATCTCAAACTCCAATAATACAAATTATACGCATACCATAGATACCGAACCATGAGACATGAAAAGATAAAATTACCATAACCAAAATAGCTGATACCAGAACACATAAATGATACCGAGACCAATGTAGGCGTAACTCAGAATTTTGGGTATATGGATCTTCTAAAAATAACTCCAATAGATCAACCATATCTTACTGCATACAATTGCACATGATATCCGGACTAAACCGGATAACTTGGCTTGACATCAATATACTGCATATACCATCCAGACCAAATTAGATAACTAGTTTGACATCAATGACAATAATATTCACACAAGTCTAACAAACCCAATTTCGGAAAAGTATGCGAAAGTACAGACTATAACTAACCTACAGTCCAAATTTGAAGCAAAAGTGCATGGACTCAATCGCCTAACTTGACTTGCTCTTGGACTCAATTTCCTAGCTTGACCCACTCCCGTCAATTTCAATTCCGAAAAATTGCAAACTATAGATATTTGTTTGATGATTTTGCACCTATTCTCGTAGCTTTGTCACATGTTCTTGTACACAAAGAAGAGGAAATTATTGGGTAGAAAGGCGTTTGCCCAAGTGAAACCCTGGTTTAGGAATTAACCTTGAAATTGAACTTGCATCTTATTAGGTAATAGAGGCTAGAACTGAAATTGAAATTTGTATACCTTCATATGCCTTATTTGTGTTCAAATGCTCATAAAGATGCTCGATTTTTACTTATAGTTGACTTAGAAAAAGAAGAACATGGAGGCCATCACAAATGCATAGATCTACCACGAACTCGTAGTCTTCAATGCCTTGATGCTTTCTCTTACTCTTGATGATTTGGTATAATATTGTCATCCTTGTAATTGTCATCTCTCAAAATGAGGGAGGACACCTTGCTTATATACATCTCCCAAGCATTTCAGGGTATAAAACATAGAGCATGTTGACACAGAAAAAGATTTACCGCTAAATCAAGCTAACCGTTGTGTGGATCAAATATGGGGTCAGTTTAAGGGGAGTGAGGTGCCCTAGGTGCCTTGATCCCTCCAATATGGTCCTAAATTAGGACCCGAGGTCCTAAATGAGGAGAAGATGTCAGAAATAGATATTGAATTACGTTGGATCAAGCATATCAAGTATGAAAGTCTAGGAATGCTAGAATGGGGCCTAGATAAGCATAAATTCACATAAGGGTGCAATTTCATGATACTAAATTTAGCCCCCACTTTAGTGAGAGTATGAATCTGCATTCATACTCATAATAAAGGAGATTGAAGCATATGCAAGCGAGAGAGAGAGAGAGAGAGAGAGAGAGAGAGAGAGAGAGAGAGAGAGAGAGAGAGAGAGAGAGAGAGAGAGAGAGAGAGATAACATGACCATGCTAGCCTAGTAAGGTTAAAAATTACTATGTCATGTAAAGAAAACAGTGCAAAGGAGAATTGTAATAGTCTAGCAAGTTGTGTTATGCTAGCCAATTCACCTTAAGGATAACCAAAGAAAGAATCTTATCCAGGGAAATCCACCAAATAAATGGTACAAAAAATAACCAAGGAAAGCATTATATATCTAAGGAAATTCACCGAAGAATTGGTGCAATGGATAACCAAGGAAAGTATTGTATCCAAGGAAATCCACCAAAGAAATAGTGTAAAGGATAACCAAGGAAAGCATTGTATCCAAGTAAATTCGTCAAAGGAAGATTACAAAGCAAAAAGAACAATTTGCTAAGTAACCTGAAAAAATAAAAAAATATTATGAAAGTTGATTAGTGGTGTGTGCAGAAAGTGTAACAAAGAGCGAAATATATGTCCCCATGTTAAAGCGATTGCATATGCCTTACCAAGAGAAATTACTTTAAGGTACATGCACCCAAAAGACAAGCATGTTTCCACTATGATATGCCCCCAAAAAAGGACAAAATTAAGGGATTTAAAGCACATGATAAAAGAAGCACATAAGAGATAGACTGACTCTAAGGTCCATATGTACATATGATAATTCATGTATATCAAATATAAATTCACACTGAATTGACCTCATCCCCCAAAGGTAGTAGAACTACAAGCACAATGGAAGAAGGGCACATAGGATGATAAAAAAATGTCTCTTTGAGTCAATATGGAAGAGATCAAAAGAGATATCAATGCCTTGCATTGTCCCTGAGTAGACAACACAAGCAACACAAGTGAATGCACAACAAATAAAATAATCGAGATACGAGTAGAAGAATGTCACAATGGATTTGATCTCTTTATTACCTTGCACCAACAAAGTAACAAGGGTCATTTAAATAAGATCTAACATAACACAAAGACATATCAAGCATCACATCACTGGGGAAGCACATCATAAACAAGCAAACACACAAGAGAGAATCTACAACACGAATTAAGCTATTTAAACAAATCATCTACCCCCCAATCTTGTTTAACATCATTTACGGAAGGTGTACAAGATGCAAGAGGAGCAATATCAATAACAATAGGTGGAGCTATTGCCAATTTGAAACAAGGACAATGCTCCAATGATGTATTTCTTTGTTTGTCCCTAGGAGATAGGTTAATGCTTTGGGAAATCTTGAAGATAACTCATGATTTATTTCAATAACCTCATACATATAATCACAATCATTAGAATTATTTTTATTATTTTCATCAACATTGTTAGTATTAGAAACATTATCATCCGTATCATCATCTAGATTAATCACAATAGGATCTTAAATGCGAAAAGAACAATTATCATACTTAGATAGTTTAATCTTCTTAAGTTTTTCTTCCTCTTTTGGGCTAGTTATTATTTGGTCAAATGTGATCAAAGCATTGGTGGGTGTTTTAGGGGAGGAGATGGTTTGGCAAGAAAGGTCTCAGGCCTTAACACAATGTCTTTGACATCGACCATGAGCATTGCAATTTTGTTTGGTTTAGTTTGAAATTTGAGAAGGTTTGGGATCAACCAATATTGTCTCCTTTTATTCCTTTGTAGAAGAAGGGATGGAAGGAACCTCACTAGGTGGAGGAATAGAGGATGCTTGATGTTTGTATGAAATAGGAGATTGAACTAAAGTAGAAATAGGAGGAATGGAAGGTGTAGGAAAGTGTTTAGGTCCAATATGAGGAGTTGGGTTATCCTTAGGTTTAATCAAATTGAAAATCATTTCATTTTTGTATTTTGGTAAGATAAGAAGAAAATGTCTTGATGGGGTTGCAATGGTTGAGGTGTTTGAGGCCAAAAGAAGTTAAGGTCAAAGTTTCCATGACTTTCTAAAGGATTATAGAGATTATGATTGATCAAGATAATTTCTCCATTATGAGAGAACTTCAAACACTTATGAATAGGAGAAGCAATGACTTTCATGGAAGTAAGCCAAGGAAGTCCTAGTCTTATTTGGAATTTGTTGAAGGTTGGGATAACAAGAAAGGTGACATCTAAGCACTTCTTACCAAATTCAATGAGAAGGGTAAAAACCCATGGATAAGACAAGTAAAATTATTATAAGTCCTAATTATCACATCAAGAAGGGTAATAGAACCATGGGTAGGACAAGACAAACCATTATGTTTTAATCATCACATTAGATTTGTCATAAGAATCTTGATTAAATTATCTTGTAAATATATGTTCTTCGGTTATATCATTCACCATACATACAGGGTCGACAAGCACATCCTGAGAAAATTTGCCATTAATCGAATAAACTTATAAGGCACTGAGGGGGGGGGGGGTGAATCAGTGCAAGCAAAAATAGTATAAATCCGATCACCACTTTAATCAACTTTAAAATCAATGAGCATTCAAGAAAGATAATCACATATGCAAACAACCAATCAAACATGCACCACATAACACAATGTTTTTCACATGGAAACCCAAATGGGAAAAACCATGGTGGAAATTGGTACCCACAAAATTTGCTTCTTTCAAAATGCGTCCTGTTAAAGGCCTAGCTTGGTTAGGAGCTTTGCAATTGTAGTCACATAAATCTGTCCATTTTAATTAAATGAATCTTTCGTATTTATTTGATTAAAAACCCACTAGCCATCAGTTAATTAAATTAAATATTTAATTAATTCATCTTCAAACATTCTCCTATTAATTAAATAAACTATTCAATTTATTTTAATTAATTCATCAAACCAAATTCACAATCAATTAAATGAATAAATTCTATTTATTCAATTTAATCCTCTTTCCTCTTTTAAATAAATTAAATAAAATATTTATTTAAATCATTAAACCCCCCTACTTGCATTTTCCTACAAATGCAAGTTGCAACCACAAGTTGAAATAAATTAATTTTATTTTAATTAAAATCCTATTTTCCCTCACCCACCAAACCCACTTGCAATCCTAATCCCCTTCTAGATTCTTCTAAACCCCTTTCTAATTAGCCTAATTCATCCCCTAATTATTGTCACATTCCTAAGCAACTTGGAGTCACTTCTCAAAGACTCCAAAGTCTTTGAAAAACATTTAATGCTTCATGTGTTCAACAAGCCAAACCTCTAAAGTCTTCCAAACCACTAATGGCTCTTACATAACCATTTATGGTTAATTCAACTTGCAGCTATGTGTCTCCTCAAGCATTTATTGCTTTGACTATGGTTATCCCTTTAACCTTTGCACAAGAATTTATCCATTGGATAAAAGCATTATTCTTTGGATAATGAATTTATTCACTCAACCTAGCCTTAACCTTAACCCCCAAGTTGACTCCCAGGTCATGTCAAGCATTTAATGTTTATTCCCTCTCCTCTCAACCTATCTCATATTGACACTTGTCATCCTGGGATTGGGTTGAAAGCCCTCACATGGATTGAATATCATTCAATCTTGACCCTTGTTGAGATTACTCAATCTCAACCATCCATTGCTCCATTTTTCCTATAAATAGAGCTTGTTTCTTCATAATCCAGATCCTAAAAACTTGTATGCATATAATCTATAGTGAATTCTAGAGAGCATTTAGCATTTACATTTACTCTTTTGGATTAAAATCAACAGTAGACTAGATAATAATCTCATTTCTAGCTTGTTCATACTTGCATAGCATTTAGAGTAATCATCTACAATCTTGAACCTCCATAAGCATCCATAGTGCAAAAATCTGTTGAGAGCTACACTAATTTGGAACTTGGAGAGGAGAGGAACAAAGGAGAAGTGTTGGCATTACAGTAGAAAGACAGATTGTTGGCATTTCAATAAGGATATTGAGAAGGTTGTTGAAGATTATTGATATAACTAAAGAAGGATGATAAGTGTCTTAATAATATTATTTTGTCATTGATGTCAAGAGATTGATTTTCTGATTCAATATGATGTTGTCATATCTTAAGAAGTATGTTTTGATGAGTATCAAGAAGTCGGTAAGAGACACCGAAAGAATATGATAATAAAGGGGAGTAATAAGTTATTCAATGGGCAACTATTACCGAATTAGACAATGATGAGATCATTTTGTTTTGATATCCTATATATGTTGTTTAATATTGTACTAAGTCACCGAACAAAGGAACCTAGTCGGTAAACCCTAAGGAACCTAGTCGGTAAACCCTAAGGTTATTGATGTCGGTAAATGAAGACAAAATGTCTACTGAGTGAAGTTCAGTGTTAACCGAGTAACAACTGAGTTATAGCAGAATGTATTGGATGAATACAAGCATTATTAATGAAGGACAATGATGAGCTGGAGTTGATTAAATGATTGGTATGCTATGCATGAAGTTTGTTAAGGATCTATGGCAATAGAAGATCGACAGGAAGATCTACAACTCAAATTGAACCGCAATAACCTTGTGCAAGTTCCAAGAAAGGAATGCAAGTCCCGAGACAAGGTAAAACATTTTTGGATCGAAGGATACATTGAACCTAGTCAAGTATGAAGATCTGATGGCTAAGATTGATCATGGGAAATGTGATCAAAGGAGATTAAGCAGTGAGAATTGTTTATAAATAAGGAATTGTTGATAAACACTGTATGCGGGCAAATTGTAAGCACAGTGATGCTACAGTAATATTTACCGAGCACAGAAGCTTGGAGATCTGATTGAGAAACATATTGGAAAGCCCAGCAAGCCCATCAAGGGACAAGATAAGTCTTATGACAAGATTGTTTTGAGCAAATAAGAATCTGCTTTAGCATTTCAGATGCAAAGTTGCAAATATATTTTATTACTGTTGTTTATTTTGTAAGTGACAGAAATCTCTTAACCGAGTGGACTTAACAGTCTTATTTGTAAATCCTCTAACAAGGTGACATTATAAATGAGTGTTTGAAATCCTTTGACAAGGTCACTTCTAACAAAGTGCGAGATCCTAACAGATCTAAGGGAAATCCCTTAATCGGGTCACATCTAGCAATGTGTTTGTAATCTTTAACAGGATTTGCTTTTAACCGAGCATACTCTAGAAGAGTATATTTCTTAGTGGGTCCGAAATACCACAGTGATTTTTCCCTATTTGGGTTTCCACGTTAAATCTGGTGTTATATGTGTTGTGATGGTATATGTTTATGAGTTTAAATGTTTTACAGTTTTAGCTATTGTTTGTAGTATATGCTACCGAGGTTGAATCTGTTGGATATATTGAAGATTAAGTTTGTATGATTCACCCCCCCCTCTCATCCTATTATCTATTGACTTAGAGCTTTACTATTGGCATCTGTACTTAACAAGAAGGAGCTAAGAGCATGATAAAAGGCATTTGGAGATGTCTTGTGGTATTTACTTCCATAGTTAAATCCTTTATCATATTTTTAGTGTCTCTTTTGATATGTCTGCTTAGATTAGTTTTTGGTTGAATAACACTAACCTTTTGATCCTTGTTTCTTGTTGTTTTTGTGTGTTATACGACCACAGGCTTTAAATCTAACACTTGTCAATTTTGCAGAGCATCATTTGGTGAACCCGACGTGAATCCAACACAAGATTTTTCTACAAACTACTAACTTTTTTGTTTAAATTGCCACATAGGTCGTGCTTTGGTGCTTTTATTCGTGTTTTAGTGCTTTTGCAATTTGATATTTTAGCACTATTGTTCTTACAATAGCACTATTGTCTCAAATTTAGCGTTGTTGCCCATGTTATAGCACTTTTGATAGTTAACTAGCGCTTTTGTCAATATTGTAGCGCTTTTGTATTTATTGTTTAGGAATCTTAGTTAGTGTGTTTGTCTATACTTTAGCGCGTTTGTGTTAAGTAACGCTTCTGTTGTCACACAGAGTAGCGCCGTTGTAACAAAACATTGTAAAAGACAGGCCTTGTAACCAATAAAATTTTCTTTAGGCTTGTGGGAGCCCACCATGTTTTCGGATTTTTCTAACTATTCGTTTCATGTGAAGGTTTTGAACTAACCTCTTTTTGTACTAAAACACTTCTTTTTGATGCTTTGAAAACTTACAATCAAATTTTATTTCTTTGCAAGTTAGGTTCACTTCTTTTTGGTGCTCTAAAAACTTACAATCAAATTTTATTTCTTTGCAAGTTAGGTTCACTTCATTTTTGGTGCTCTAAAACTTACAATCAAACTTTATTTCTTGCAAGTTAGGCTTCATTTTTGTTTTGGTGCTTAAAATCAACAAGGCAAATTTCATTTCTTGCATCAAACTTAAGGAAATTTACAATCAACACTTCGTTTTGGGCAATCTAAAAAGAACAAGCCACTTTTCCTTCAAGTTCAAAGTGATTTACTTCCAGCAAACGTGCTTTTCATTCAGTTGACTAGGATTTCATTTTCCTAGTTTACTCAAACATATTGCCTTTGAAGTTAAAAAGAACATCATGGTTGTTGGAGCAACATCTCCAAATAGTTAGATCACCATTGCAATGACAAGTTAAAAAGAACAAGTGTATTTTGTGTTTGGCACACTTGTGCAAAAGAGTTTGTCGAGTGGTCCTACTTCTAACACACACTATCCTCTCCCTTGGCTCTCTTGGTCCTAGGTGCAAGAGAAAAGTGTTAGTAACACTCAAATTTTATCTTTTTAAGAGAGGCCTGCCAAGAAACACATCACTCTTAGGAATGAACTCACGCGGTAAATCCTTCGAGCCACTATAGAAATCAGGCGTGAGCGAAAGCTATAGCCTTGGGTATAGTTGTTCATACAATGTAACTTGCCAAAAGGACAAATGGGCCCCACCACAAGTTACAAGGCTCTTAAGTGAGTCACTGCAGAATGAACTTATGTCCAAAAACATCAAACATTACTAAACACCTTTAAGTAGTAGCCCACCCATTCTATTGATTGAGGATATTTGTGATAAGTTCAGTGCAAGAGCATAGATGGTTTTTCTCTTAAGATACTCACCATACATATTTTCTTGAGTAGAAACATAGCTTTTTGAAAAGTCACTTGTGGCTTGATGAAAGTGATGACTCCCCCATCATAGGGATCATCTATTTGTTATGCTCGTGCAATACTTAGTATATCACATCCTTACCTGCCACGATGGGATTCATAAGGTATGTAGTACCAAAGTCAAAGAAATATCAAGATGTGGGCTAAAATTATCGTAACTGGCCAATTGACCTTAGGGATAAAGAGTGTTTGAAGTGTTTTCATTTTAGTCAAGACCAAGTGCAAATTGAGCTGACTTCAGGCTTTGGAAAAACACCTAAAATACATTTAAAGGAAAGGGTCATACAAAGTTCAAAAGATTGGGTTGATCTAGACCCACACTTATTTGTGCCTTTTGAGGCAACATTCTTGTGTTTGTGTGCTTGCTTTGTTTTCTTGTCAAAGAAAAATAAAAATAAAAATCCAAAATCCAAAACAAGTATTCATCCAACACAAACATTTTCAAAAAAATAAAAGATCAAAAACAAAGAGCAATAACAAAAAGTATCAAACTATATGACCATTCTTCACATTTTGAGAAAGAAGAATCTTCATCAATACATCAACTTGAAGAGAAGACCATTAAGCTCAAAGGCTTTAATCAAAAGGAGGAAATTCTTCTATCTTAATAGACAAATCTTTGTCTCTCATAGAGCCTTCTTATGTCACATGTGTTTTTATCTTCAAGGGAAATCAAATGAATTTGATCCAGAGTCATTGAACCACAGAGATTTTATGCAATATCGAGCTTTGAGTTACCACAAGAACAAAGGAGGCAAAATCAATCTTGATTTCTTTCCTGACATTTGTATCACATATAACGTAGCTCGGGAAGAACCACCAACCCTCAAGAGGGAAGAAGAAGAGTTTGTTCCTTATGTAATACGAAGCTTTTATTGAAGTTCGCTTTTCATCTATTATCATATTCAAATATCATCAATCCATTCCAACTCTCAAAAGCATCAAGAGGTTTTTGTCCTAAGTTCTATTTTCAAAATTGCTTGAATTAAACACAAACACATTACTTTTAGATTGTCTCTACATCTAGGATAAACTCATCCTAAGAGGCATTTCTACGCAAGTTAAAACTAGTCTATGAGTGAATCCTCTCATTACTAGGTAGTTGAGTCTGTAACACATCTCAGATTTCTCTAAACTTTATCACATCAAACTTTGTCAAATCAAACACAACAAGCAATTCAAGAGAGAACTTTGGTAGCATCTACTTTTAGTGCTAGGGATCTGTATGCAAAAAATTTCACCAAACATCAATCTTTCATTCCATTAACAACTCATCATCATTTTCACCCAACTTCAACAAAAACTTATAAACAAAATGGTTCGTACCAGATCAAGATCTAGACAACAAGAAATTGAAGAGGAAGAGGAAGAAAATATCAATGAGTTCCAAGAGGCCCTTGAGGAAATATAAATGATGAAAATCCAGGCACTCCTACTCCAGTGGCAATAGAAAGGGCACAACACAACCCTCTCTTTAATAGACTTTTTGACAAGATACTCAGGAGCAATGTTGATGCTCACTTTTTAAGACTTGCTCAACAAGGGGTTAAACTACCCTCTGACTTTGATGTTACACAACTAAGACAAGCATTAGAACACCAAAGTCATAATGAGGATGAAAGAGGTAGAGAACACATCATATACAACCTTCATCAAGGTAATCCCCCACCTCCTCCTCCTCTGAATGACATAGAAATGTTGCAAAAATAAGTTGAGAATCTCGCCCAACAACTTCATAGTGGTGTAAAAACCAACCAATTTTCACTCAATGAAATTTGTCCCTATCCCTTTGATAAAAATCTTCATATGCCACCTTTTCCACGAGGGTTTGAAACACCCAAGTTTGAAAAGTATAGAGGAAAAGGAGACCCTCGTGACCATGTTAGAGAATTCCATTCAGCAACTTTTTCCTTGCCTTGAAGTGGCATACGAGGACACATACCTAATGCAACTTTTTCCCCAAAGCTTGGGAGGAACAACCATATCATGGTTTTCCCGATTACCAGGTGGCATTAGGACCTTTGAAGAGTTATTCCAGAAGTTCCTAGCACATTAATCACACAACATTGAATGAGATATCACAATGGCTGATCTATGTAACACTAAACAAAAACCAGGTGAGCTATTTTCAATCTTTCTGCAACGATGTCATCAAATGTCTAGCAGACGTTCTCTTCAGTTACCTGAACAAGAACTAGTGGAAATATTTATTTCCAACTTAAATGACGAAATGGAATTTCACCTAGATGTAAAAGACACAGACTCTTTCAATGACATGATCACTAAAGGCTTAAAATGTGAGCGGGCTCTCATCAAAAAAGGGCTTATCAAGATATATAATGAGCCAAAGGATGGCCCTCGCACACGCTTCAATAGTGACAAGCCTAACTTCTGGAAAAAAAAACAAAAACATCGTCAACGATAGGGTTGTGGATGCAAGAACTATCAAAAGTGCACAACCTGTGGTTCAATTTGTAGGACAAAACCCCCCACCCAAGAATAACGCAGTTGCTCCTCCAAATCAAGGACACATTACATCTCAAGAAGAACCCAGATAGCGTCAGCAAAATTTTAAACCAAAACGAACATACACTCCCTTAGGGGAGCCCATCGAAATAGTGTTACGTCAATTGGTTTCTCAAAATCTGGTTACCTTACCCAAAACATCAAATTATGAACCTCAAATCAAACCTTCATGGTGGAGGGGTACTGAACATTGTGATTTCCATCAAGGGAAAGGACATAAGACAAGCAATTGTCACGGATTGAAAGATCTTATTCAGGATCTTATTGACCGAGGTGAAATCAAAATCGAAGGACATGACCCAAAGACAACAAACAATGATCATCTCATGTTTAAAAATCCACTTCCATCACATGATCAAAGGGGTCCTTCTACTTCAAGGAGAAACACAGATACTACCGATTATACGCAAGCCGCATATAATTACATTGTGAATCACCTATACGATGCCAATGAACAAATTACAACTATTACCATTAAAAATCCCAGCTCCACTTGCAATGTTGTTACATGTCGCAATAAGATTACCATAAAAGCAACTCCACAAGGCACCCCATCTATCCCAAAGTAGTATAACCTTGTGGCCCAATTAGACAAAACACCCGCATTGATATCTATCTTAGAGCTATTGTGCCTATCTCCATCCCATAAAACAATCTTGGATCACGCTCTCCAAGAGGTGTCAGTCCCTACAAACCTAAATACAGATTAGTTCCAAGCCATGGTTGGAAATCTAAGGTCATCACCTTGTCTCACTTTCTCTGAAAGTGACAACACATCCTTCCAGCAACCTCATAACGTCTCACTCCACATTGAAGGATTTATCAACCAACACAGAATCAAGCGAGTCTTGATCGACAATGGAGCAGGCCTGAATGTATGTACTCTACAATTAGTCACAGCTTTGGGATATGCAATTGAATCAGTGGATCCCTGCAAGAAGATCACAATCAAAGCCTATGATGATGTAGAACGTTCATCCAAAGGAGCTGTGGTGCTACCAATCCGAGTGGGCCCTGTGGTGAAACACATCATCTGTCAAGTTCTGAACCTTCCCCTGCCATACAATTTATTGTTAGGAAGACCTTGGATACACGCCATGCAAGCTGTTCCATCCACCTACCATCAATGTATCAAGTTCCCGCATAATGGTGTAGAGATCACAATCCTAGAAGATGCAAACCCCTTTGCATATTGTCATAATATCAATCATCATCCAGAGATTACCGTTCCTAACAATAGAGAATCCATCTCCTCCACATCATACATAAGTCCAGTCTCTCTTTCCAGTTCAAACACCACTATACACAAGCAAGAGAAGCTCAAGATGAAAATAGCAGAGGAAGGTCCCGGGGAATACAATTTAAGCCAACTCTTTTGTGTGGGACAAATGCCTACTTCTCCTAGAACTCACGGTAAACCTCAATGGTTACTTCAACAACCACTGATCAAACCAACATGTACTTTGACACCTTTCATCCTTGGAAAGAGTCAAGAAGAAGAAACCAGAGACGAGGACTTAGCAGAATGGATCTATAAAGATCCTATCATCACAAAAATCCCAGAAGCTAAGCTTCCCACAGATCAGTATGGCAAAAGCCTTCTCATTATGCAAAGAATGGGTTATGATGGTTAGAGTGCTTTGGGACCATGCAAGCAAGGATGACATGAACCGCTATAGCCGGAATTAAAGCCCAAGGATAATACAGGCTTAGGCTTTTGAAAGGAGATCCTTCCTAAGCTCAGATTCAAAGGAAAACCCAGCCAACCTCTATATCAGCCTATTACAAAGAGGTCATTTTTTATTATAAAAGCAACATCAAACACCATAGCAACTGCCCCATTGAGGCTAAAAATCCTAGCAGAACCATCTACAACACCCATCATCCCACCAATCAAACCAGTAACCCCATCAGCAACAACACTAACATCAAAGGCACCCTTAGCAGTAGCAACTATATCAGAACCCCTAGCAGTATCGACAACACTGGAAATTCCAGCAGAAGCAGCAGAGTCAACACTACCCATACTCCCCGTATTAGATTCGTTGATCCCCATAATCCTTCCTGCAACACCAATTATTTCATCTACAAAGATACATCAACCGATCACACCTGTAGTGATTAACTCAAAGGATATCCCAGTATGGTACAATAACTGGTTACCAGACAGTGACTCAGAAATGGACTCACACGAGTGGGAATTTGATTCCATACAACTTAATACTTCAGATGAGGAAGATACATCACCACCTCCACCTCGCAAAGACATTCCTATTTACGAAGAAGCACAGATAAAGACCTTTTGGGTTCCTGAGCTGGAAACATCTTCCACAGACCCTATGTCTCATCCTACGCCTAATTTTGACAAGGAGAGTACCATCAATGACCTTCACCATAACGTCTTAACCCTCACTGATACATCTAACGAACTTAACTTAATCGATGAAGTAATGCCCATTATCCATCCTGAACTCATCAAATGGAACCAACCTGATCCCCCATGCCTTGACCACTTCCAAAATGAAGAGGCGATCATTGACTTCTTAGAACTATGAGATAACATACCAAGCGGGGATCACAAAGATGGATTCGCCATAGAACTTAATAGCGCATCATACTTCGAGGTGGATGCCAAACCTTTCAGCTACAAAAATATAACAATAAAACATGGATCTTCTAGTGAAAACCACACTGTGACATTGTTTGATCCCACAAAAGTAAAAAGAAAGAGCGTATCCAACGGTGAAAACCTCTCTGAGGCGCTTGAGGACGAAAGGTTTGACATCCTTCCCTCTAGTACACAACAGGAATGATCAACGATTCTCATTGAAGAAATCAAAGAATACAATGTGGGGACTCTTGAAACTCCTCACCACATACATCTGGCATCTCTTTTGACTTCAGAGGAACAACCCAAGTTTGTCTAATTCTTCCAGAAGCGTCAGATTAACTTTGCATGGTCATATGTAGACATGCCTGGACTTGATCCTGATTTAGTCATGTATCACCTCACCGTAGTAGAAGGAGCCAAACCTATCAAGCAGAAGCTTCGCAAGATGCATCCTTAGATTGCAATACTAGTCAAAACAGAACTTAAGAAACTCCTAGATGTTGGTTTCATTTGACCAATTGATTATGCAGACTGGATATCCAACATCGTGCCTATCGGCAAACCAAATGGGGGCATCTGTATCTGTACTGACTTCAGAGATCTGAACAAGGCATGTCCTAAAGATGACTTCCCCCTACCAAACATCGACATAATCGTAGACCTAACAGCAGGACATGCCATGCTTTCACTCATGGATGGCTTTTCAGGGTACAATCAGATAAAGATCGCACCAGAGGATCAACATAAGACGACCTTCACATGTCCATGGGGAACATACTGCTGGAATGTAATGCCTTTTGGTCTAAAGAATGCAGGAGCGACCTATCAAAGAGCAATGACCACCATCTTTCATGACATGATGCATACTATAATGGAAGATTATGTTGACGACTTACTAGCAAAATCACTAACAAGAGAAGGTCATCTGGAAATACTGGAGAAAATATTTAACAGACTGGAACAATATCATGTTCAACTCATTCCAAAGAAATGTGTCTTTGGAGTAACTTCTGGGAAGCTTCCAGGATACATTGTCTCAAGCAAAGGCATTGAGGTCGATCCTGCAAAGGTCAAAGCAATCATGGACATGCCACCACCAAAGAACATCAGTCAGCTAAGGACATTACAAGGGCGCCTACAATCCATCCGAAGATTCATTGCACAACTGGCAGATAAGTGTCACCCATTTACACACCTGCTACACAAAAACATCTGCTTTCAATGGGATGCCAGATGCCAGCAAGCATTCCAGATGCTTAAAGACTATCTCATCAATACACCATTGCTGATACCACCAGATCCGAGCAGACCTCTATTACTCTATATTCCAGCAACAAGTACAACATTGGGTGTACTACTGGCACATCATAATGCAGAAGGGAAAGAGTGCGTTGTTTACTACATCTCTCGCACACTGGTTTTATGAACTAAATTACACACCTATCGAGTGAGCTTGCCTAGCAGTAATATTGGTAGCCACTAAATTGAGGCACTATCTTTTAACACATAAAGTACAACTCATTGCAAAGATTGATCCACTCAAATACTTACTCAGTAAAGCAACATTGACAGACCGCTTGGCCAAATGGGTGATGATTCTAAGTGAATTTGACATTGAGTTTATGGACCGAAAAGCTATCAAAGGACAAGTCATTGCAGATCAGTTGGCCGATGCACCACTCATAGGCGATTATCCTATCATTTCCAATTTTCTAGATGAAGAGATATTCATGATCACAGCGGCACAACCATGGAAACTATACTTTGATGGTTCATACACTAGACATGGCTCGGGGGCCGACATTTTGTTTATCACACCCCAAGGTGACAGCATCTTGAAGTCTTACAGGCTCACATTTCCATGCACAAACAACATAGCTGAATATGAGGCCCTGATCATAGGACTCAGACTAGCCATACAATGGAAGTTACAAGAACTACAAGTATATGGCGACTCCCAACTGGTCATTCGGCAAGCAACAAATGAATATCAGACCAAGGATGACAAACTCATGTCGTACAAACAAATGGTGGACAAATTAAAGGAATCATTCACTACTATAACCTTTGAGCAGATACCCAGAGATCAAAATTGAGTTGCTGATGCTATGGCTACCATCGCATCTCTCCTAGATCTTCCATAAAATTCAACACGCTACGAGTTCTTAGTCGAACAACTTTGGATTCCTGCTTATGATATCCCCGAATTCGAGATGAGATGTCATCTTATCAATTCCGAATCCCCATGGTATGGTGAGTTCTACACCTACCTCTGTAATCACACACTTCCTCCTAACCAATCAAATAACCAACGTAAAACTTTCATTTGCCAAACCACTCGATATACCATTATTGCTGAAACCCTATACTGACGCAATCTTGATGGTACTCTCCTTTGATGTTTGGAACATGATGAGATAACAAAGGCCTTGGAAGAGGTACATGAAGGAATTTGTGGAGCTCATGCAAGTGGTCTGTCACTAGGCCAAGAAACTCCTACGCACTGGATACTATTGGCCATCCATGGAAAAAGACTCCTACTACTTTGTTAGAAAGTGCAAAAAATGGCAAGTTCATGGAGACCTGATACATGCACCAGCACAGGAATTGCAACCAATCACAACACCATGGCCCTTTTGTCAATGGGGACTTGAACTTGTGGGTAAAATCCATCCATCTTCATCCAACGACCACAAATTCATTATAACCACCACCGAATATTTCACAAAGTGGATCAAAGTTGTTCCACTTACCCAAGTCACCAGCAAGCAGATCGACTCATTCATCCTTAATTACATCATCTGCCGGTATGGTGTACCCATGTCCATCATCACATATAACGACCTTTCATTAAAAAATCAGGATGTTCGTGAGCTCTATGAGAAATTTCGCATCCAACACTACTTTTCCACTCCCTATTACCCACAAGGAAATGGTCAGGCCGAAGCATCAAACAAGAACATATTAAGAATCCTCAAGAAGACAGTCAATGATGTTGGTCGTGATTGGCATGTTCAATTGAATCCAGCACTATGGGCATATCAAACTAGCATTCGAACCCCTACAGGCGCAACTCCCTACTCACTAGTCTATGGTGTGGAAGCTATCCTTCCTATTGAGGTCGAGATACCATATCTATGGGTTTCCTTGCATAATCTTATAGATGATGAAGCCTACAGAGTATCCCATCTTCAGGACTTAGAGTTACTTGATGAGAAGCGAAAAGCTACATACAATCACCTCAAGGCCTATCAGCAACGCATGAGCAGAAGCTATAATCATTCAGTCAGACCTTGTACATTCGAGGTAGGTGATCTTGTTCTTCGAGAAAATCCTCGCAACCAACCGAACCTAGAACATCAGGGAAATTTTGAATCAAATTGGCTGGGTCCATATGTTATTACTGTTGTATTTGGGTCTGAGGCATATCAATTGGCTACGTCTGAAGGAGAACCACTCGCAGATCCGATCAACAACATGCACCTCAAACGGTTTTATACATAAGCTGCACAAAGCATCAAGCTCCCATACATACCAACAAAACACCAAAAACATTCAGATAAATGACCTGAAGAAAATACAAAACACATCAAAATAGTAAAGAAAAATCATGCATCCAAATGGTGAACAACCACTCTGGTGGCACCTTGGGTAAGTGCGATGGTGAAAACCTGGCAAACAGGCGCCACTCGTACAGGCTATGGCTCCATTGTCTTTCAGACTTGTTGCGATCACATTCATTTCATCCACTCATCCATCCGTCCAAAGTCATGGCTAGTTATTAATCTGCAATCCAGGATAGTACCTTACGCGTCTCGCATCCCGCTTTTTCATAGTCATGTCTAAAACTGGGGGCAATGCCCTTACTCTAGTTGATGGAAGTGGATTCTACATTATTTTGTGACTCATTGAGTTCTTCATTGAAAACTATCTCACAAAATCCAAAAACATTGGAAAAACTTGTCTCAGAAAATACAACAACATTCAAAACTATCTCACAAAATCCAAAAAACATCAGAAAACATCAAGAATCAATCCAAAACATGGCAACACCCTGTACATACGTTTTTCAAAGCAGATACCAAGCAAACATTGTGAAAAACTCAAATGATGAACACTTATCACATCAACCAAAACAATCAACATCAACGCACCCACTGTCTAAACAAGGATGCATCCCTCCTTACCAAAAACAAAGACAAAATGACATTTTCTTTGACAAGAAAATTCTATTTAAGCTATCAAATACTTGGTTGATTTGTGGGTTATTTATTCTTATCAGGTTCCTATATCATTGTTTGTGTGTCTTCTGCGAATTATTCCAATGAAGTATTGGGGCATGTCCTAATGGTGTCTACGTGGGAAGTTCACTAACCTACATGATCATAGGCAAAATATAGTCATAGATCACTACGGCTTGCTGACTACAGCGTATACCTCAACCATATGAGCATGAACCATTATCGAGGATCCATATTCTTTATTCATTATATATGTTGTTTGCTTACAGGTACAATGCTCCATCTTTGGTTCCTACTGCCTCATCCAAACTCGATAATGGTTTATCTCTGATTACAGTATGAACTTGTCTTAGGATATGATCGGCAAAAGATCAAGGAGGACGTTCCAAGTCATGCATGAAAGGAGATAATCCTTGTCTGTTCCGCAAGCAATACTCAAGTCAACTTGATAAATTATATCCAGTTGCTTGTATTAACTTGCTATATCACAAACCATGTAAGGAATACTCAGGTCATCTTGAATCATTATGTCAAGTTGCTTGCATTTTTCTTACAACATTTTAAAAGCTCAATGATGAAAATAGAGCACTATGGATCATCATTCCATCTCATCTATTTATATTGCATTCCATTTCATATCGCCCATCCCTTTACTCATTCATTATTCATATGCATGGTTTTGTATGCAAGTGTGAACAAAGTTAATATGAGCAGTTATGTGAAAATTGAGCTGGTCTTGAATACAATCGCGACAGAGTACTTTGATACATCATCAATACATCATGCAAAGTCTAAACAACCTTGCATTCATCTATCATGATCATATCATCATCATTAAATTTAGTTGCATTTAGTACATTTCATATCATTTGGTTGTATAAAGTTACATATAGTTCATTATCATTTATTGACATTAGTCTTATTATCTCATTTCATCATTGCATAATCATGACATTTAGATTCATTTGTATGATAAGATTGTCCTTATTTACATTTACTATTATTAGCCATTACTATGCATTCATTTAGTATCATTTACAAACTAATCATTTATTCTCATTTAAACTTATTTACCATACATTTGTTTAAAAACCCATAGTTGCATGCATTCATATATCTATTCATTAGTTAAGTGAATTCATTTATCCATTTAGTATATTTTTATACTCATTCATTTAAGTTCATTTAGGATTCATTATAAAAATGCATTCATTCTACTTTTTAAAAATTGCATTATCATTATCACTTCATCATATTTTTCGCCATTTAGAAACATCCACCAAAACCATTTGTTTCCACATAGATTCATATATTATCCATATACATCATTTAGAAATCATCATTTCAAAATTTGTACTTTACATTTGTTACATTCATCTAACCAAACATCTAGATGCATTTACATATATTAATCATTCATTTAAAAGCATTATCTCATTTCATCATTGCATATCATTATCTCATTGTCTCATCAAAATCCAAAGCACCATCATAATCATCATTTTATTATGCATACATAATCATCATGGCATTACATACATAAGGCATTACATCACCAACACATCATGCACACATATATAAACCTGCATATACATCATTAGCATCACATTCATAAAAACATGCGTATAGGAATCATCTCATATAAACACATACATATAGCAAGTACAAAGTATCCATCTAAGCATAAAATCATCATCTTGCATAAGCATCCATACATGTCAACAAAATGCATATCATCATAACAATATGGGATCTCCTCATATATCATATCATATCGCCACAAATATAAATGTATCAGAGTACAATGATGTCCAAAATATCGGCTACCAAGAGCCATCGAAGACATAGTCCAAAATAACAATGATAAAATGCATGCATACAAAATGCTCTCTTAGATGCCACTCTGACCAGATGTTGCACCACCATCTCCACTTGCTCCCCCACTAGCCCCTGCACCACTTGATCTATCTCTCCAGGAAGGACCCATCACACCACCACTGCTTTGCATCCTCTGAGACCGCTCTGATCTCTCCCGACGCATCTGTGAATAACTCAGTGCCCGTCGACTAGATGGCACCTCCTGCTCATATAGGCCCCGCCAGTAATCAACCTCTCCACCTGCTCTCCGTACATCCCTCGCCAATGCTTCCACAGATGGCCCCTGTCCATGTACTCCCTCCAAAACCCTCACTCTCTTCTGCAACTAGATCACCCTGTCCACGACCTCATCCCTCTCCCGCAGCACCACAGTAAGCTCTGACTCTCGCGCAAATAGTTGCACATCTCTCACTGCCACCTCTGCCTGCAAATCCTCTACGCGAGTCTGCAAATATTATATCATATGATCCCACATATCTCCACCTATAGCTATATCCATAGGTGCCTCCCCAGTGGCTCCCTCCTCTGTCTCCATAGGTGCCCGTCCCTCGCCTGCATCCCTGCCACCTAATCTCATGCCTCCCTGCATCAAAGGTCCCTGAGATAGCCGCAATGGATGCCCACCTCTCCCTCTCCACTGTAATCACCCACCTCCTCCACCCCCACCTTCGAATCTGCCACCTTCTCCATCACCACCATCCCCTCTCCCCTGTCCACCTACTACTCCGCGACCTCCTCTCCTCCTTTGTCTTCGTCCCCTCTCCTCCTCAAAATCTGGAATCGGCTCTGCTGGATTTGATATCCGAGGAATCGGATGTGCCGCAATATACTGCATGTACTCCTCTGACACCCCTACATCTACCATCCTCGGCCGCATATCCCATGGTCTCGCCTGTAGCATCCAAAACTCTGCTAAAGCCTGATCATAAGGTAATATTGGCCCCCACAAGTACCTCTCTCGGACCACCCTGGCATACTCTCCAGATCCCCTCGGCAATCCCTGCCTCCGTCCAAACTGTCTCAGCACTCGACCCAGAAGTTGTCTCTCCACATTGTAGGTTGTCCTACCAATGAGGTATCGTGTCATGAACACATATGGCAACGCCTCCGCATCATCCTCCCACGACTCACACTCAATGTACGACCTCCAGATCACTGTATCCAAATCATCCAGTACCCGCCGCCACCACTCTAACTTCCCCACGTGGGGTTGACTCATCATACCACTATACATATATACATATGGCTGGTCCACTCCTGAAATATCAGACTAACTGGTCGGGTAATTGGTAAGTGCTCCCACGCCCAAATATGCAGCAGCATGATCCCTATTCCCAATGAGCCCCTCCCTCGGTATGCTACATCATGAAGCTCTTGATGTAAGTGCGATAGCACGCACTATCCCCATTCGAACCAGGTCCCCTCTGTAATCATCTGCTTAATCACCTGACCCCAACCAACAACCAGTCTATGCGATCGTCGATCTGGACATAGCAGTCCCCCAACAATCCCTGATAGCACAACTGGTAATGGCTCGTACAAAGCTGCCCTATCCTCCCAGGCTATCGATCCGTCATCAATATCAACATTCTCCTCAAAAAATCTCTGCACTACTAATGTCCCCCACGCTCGGTCATACGTCACCAGCTCACCTTGAATAGGAATATGCAGGGTGCGCCATACAGCCTCCAGCGTCACTGTCATCTCTCCCTGCGCTAAGTGAAACGTACATGTCTCACTATGCCACCGCTCTGCCAATGTTGTAATCAAACCGTGATTCATCTTAATCACAGGCATATACATCACATCGTACAGGCCTGTCGCTGCAATGCAATCCACCTCGGCCTCTGTCAACCGATCACGCAACACCTGTGTGGCGGGATGCCTCTCGCGCAATTGTAAGATGCACAGATCCTCCTACACAAGTGCATCAACCATCATCATCAGTTGTTTTGTTTCAAACTTTCTTAAGTTTAAACCTAGACTATCAACAGATACTTTGATCAAGTATCTTCGGGTCTCAACAAGTAAGCAATCATGGCACACCTAGACTTCAACAGACATTTATCCTAATGACCTAAGTCTCATAAGGGTTGCTATGGTTCAAAACAACTCTCACCTCATCTCTCCATCCATCCATCATTGGCATCGGGAGAATTTTGTTCAAACACACTGGGGCATCTATTTTTTTCCTAACAATAGCGCCACCTCAAAAACAATAGCGCTAATACCTAACACAAGCGCTAACTACACTATTCAAAAGCACTCAAACCACAATAGCGCTACATTAGCTACGCAATAACGCTACTTAACAGCAATAGTGCTCAATCAACTACTCAATAGCGTTATAAACCCAATAACGCTTAAACAGCTAGGCAATAACGCTAACCTTGACACAAGCACTGAAACCACTACGCAATAGCACCATAGCGACACAATAGCGTTACTTAAATTAACAACAGCGCCAAAACATAGTTTTAGCGCTATTTTGTCGACTCAACTTGGACTCAGCAAAAAATATATAAAAAATGCATAAAATTCAAAAATTCAAATTCACATACCGCTGGTCCATAGTCGTCTGGCCGCTGGAATCGACAGACTCGCTCTAATCGGTGCTCTGCTATGGGAACCGGCATCCTAACTACTGCTTACTCTTCCAACAAGTCACTACCAAAGCTAAGATTTCACTATGACCGCGAATGCAAATGAGTCTGTTTTAACCCCTTTCTCCCCATATAAACCCTTCGCCGTAACCCTAATTTTTCCCTGCTCACCGCCGTGGTCCCCGTGAACTTCCTGAGCCTCCCATTTCTCCATTTTATCTCCGATTTATTCTATTTTTCACCGGTATTGCTAAAATCTTCTTTTTTACCACCCCGCCAATTTTCGTTCTTTTTCGAGAGATCGCCCGATTTTTCAAAAATTCTGGCCCATCTCTCGAGGGGGCATACCACCCATTAAATTAACATTTTATGGGGCATTTCTTCACACCTATTTTTCTTTCTTTGAAACGACGCGATAAACCACACCATCTCAAAGAGGGCAAATGTAGTCACATAAATCTGTCAATTTTAATTAAATGAATATTTCGTATTTATTTGATTAAAAACCCACTAGCCATTAGTTGATTAAATTAAATATTTAATTAATTCATCTTCGAACATTCTCCTATTAATTAAATAAATTATTCAATTTATTTTAATTAATTCATCAAACCAAATTCACAATCAATTAAATGAATAAATTATATTTATTCAATTTAATCCTCTTTCCTCTTTTAAATAAATTAAATAAAACATTTATTTAAATCATTAAACCCCCCCCCACACAATTGTATTTTCCTACAAATGCAAGTTACAACCACAAGTTGAAATAAATTAATTTTATTTTAATTAAAATCCTATTTTCTCTCACCCACCAAACCCACTTGCAATCATAATCCCCTTCTAGATTCTTGTAAACCCCTTTCTAATTAGCCTAATTTGTCCCCTGATTATTGTCAAATTCCCAAGCAACTTGGAGTCACTTCTCAAAGACTCCAAAGTCTTTGAAAAACATTTAATGCTTTATGTGTTCAACAAGTCAAACCTCTAAAGTCTTCCAAACCACTAATGGCTCTTACATGACCATTAATGACTCTTACATGACCATTAACGACTCTTACATAACTATTTATGGTTAATTCAACTTGCACCTATGTGTCTCCTCAAGCATTTATTGCTTTGACCATGGTTATCCCTTTAACCTTTGCACACGAATTTATCCATTGGATAAAAGCATTATTCTTTAGATAATGAATTTATTCACTCAACCTAACCTTAACCTTAACCCCCAAGTTGACTCCTAGGTCATGTCAAGCATTTAATGTTTATTCCCTCTCCTTTCAACCTATCTCATATTGACACTTGTCATCCTGAGATTGGGTTAAAAGCCCTCACATGGATTGAATATCATTCAATCTTGACCCTTGTTGAGATTACTCAATCTCAACCATCCATTGCTCCATTTTTCCTATAAATAGAGCTCATTTCTTCATAATCCAGATCCTGAAAACTTGTATACATTTAATCTATAGTGAATTCTAGAGAGCATTTAGCATTTACATTTACTCTTTTGGATTAAAATCAACAGTAGACTAGATAATAATCTCATTTCTAACTTGTTCATACTTGCATAGCATTTAGAGTAATCATCTACAATTTTGAACCTCCATAAGCATCCATAGTGCAAAAAGCTGCCGAGAGCTACACTAATTTGGAACTTGGAGAAGAGAGGAACAAAGGAGAAGGAGCTAAGAGCATGATAAAAAGCATTTGGAGATGTCTTGTGGTATTTACTTTCATAGTTAAATCCTTTATCATATTTTTAGTGTCTCTTTTGATATGTCTGCTTAGATTAGTTTTTGGTTGAATAACACTAACCTTTTGATCCTTGTTTCTTGTTGTTTTTGTGTGTTATACGACCACAGGCTTTAAATCTAACACTTGTCCATTTCATAGAGCATTAGCAATAATACCCAGTTAAGAGCAGACCCTGTTAAGAGTCACCTGGTGAAGGGATTTCAACTTCAACCCTATTAGGAGCTATACTGCTACAACTGTTAGGGAACAACAGGTAAGTGATTTGCATATAGCACCTCTGTGCCTGATAGATTCGCTTCAGTCCTGCTTCTAGCACCAACTAAACATTAATACATAGCTTAACCGCATAATCAAATTCTTATTATAGATCCTTCATCTCATACATCATCACACAATGTTCACCTTTTTATAAACAAGTTTGCTAAGTCGACAAATATCCTTGGAACAATTTCCTAGGTGTAATGTATCTAGACAATCTTGCACATTACACTTTACTCATGTCAGCCACAAACATCATAACTCAAAAAAAAAACATTAAGTCTACCGGTTTACCGATCTAAGTAACTCTACTCTACCGGTTAATTGTTCTTTCTAACTGACTGCTCAGTACATCATAACTCGCTCCAAACTTCGAATCTGCTGATGCAGTTCCGGTCATAGACTCCTACCAATGTCATGAACATGCATTCTAAATCACAACACCTAACTCATCACTGATCTACCATACTGATCGCTTGATCATAACACTGTCTCTATTTACCGGTTTGTTGTCATGTTTACCGGTTCACTGTTTAACTGCTTCCTCTACTGGTTAGGCTTTACCGCTTGGACTAAATGACTTAGATGACTGACAAAACATGGTTGCCATCAATGCTAACACAATTAGCTGATCATAAAGCATCATATCACAATTATATCATCACCAACAGTTCATCAATATATCATCACCAATAGTCCATCAATATATCATCATCATCCTTTACCAGTACATCATCATCTCTATTAGTTATGCCAACATTCTCCCCCTTTGGCATTGTTGGAAACACTAAAAGAATGCAACACCAAAACAATCAACTGATGACAAATATCAGGAACTCATCATGCCATGATGTACTGATCTGTGTTTCACTTGATCTTCTCCTCCTTTGCATTACTTCTCCCTGTCAATGTTCTTCTCCTTGTCATTGTTCTTCTCCCCGTCATTGTTCTTTTCCCTATTTGACAACAATGCCAAAGGTGCAAAGGTATCTTCTATCTTCATTTATGTTGCTTCATCTTTGTTGCTTCCCCTAGGGAGTAGTCCACTTCTCATCAATCCATGGTGAAAGATATTCAACAAGTCCACTGGATTGATGCAACACTAGCATCCTAGATGACCTTGTGTAGGGGTATAACCCCTAGCTTGCCTCTGAGATATTCAAAGGTTGCCTTAGGTAATGGCTTAGTGAATACATATGCCAATTGCTCCTTACTTGACACATTCTCCAATTTGACTGTCTTTTCCTGCACTCTCTATCTCAAAAAATGATACTTCAATTCAATATGTTTAGTCTTAGCATGCAGTATCAGGTTCTTTGAAATGTTTATAGCACTAGTGTTATCACAATGTATGACTACCAGTTATGTCATATCCTTATTGAATCCTTCCAAGACATGTCTCATACATATTGCTCATGTACAATTCATGGATGCAGCCACATACTTTGCTTATGTTGTAGACTGATAAATACAACTTTGTGTCTTACTGGTCCAAGATACCAGTCTACCACCTAGAAAGAATGCACCACTGGTTGTGCTTTTTCGGTCATCTACATTTCCTACCCAATTTGCATCAATGAATACCTACAAAGAAAATTTTCCTTTGTATGGATACCATAATCCATAGTCAACTATCCCTCTAAGATATTTGAATATTCTCTTCATTGTTGTCATATGTGTCTCCTTAGGGCTCTTTTGAAATATTGCTACTAAACCAACTGCATGGGCAATATTTGGTCTACTATTAACAACACAATGAAGTTTATCAATCATATATCTGCATTCCTTCTCATACATTGAGGGTGAATCATCTTCTTTTGACAATCTGCAACTTGTAACCATAGGTGTTCCAACTAGTTTACAGTCTTCCATTCCAAAGGTCTTTAACACTTCCTTCGCATACTTAGACTGACTGATAAAACATGGTTTCCATCAATGACAACACAATTAACTGATCATAAAGCATCATATCACAATTATATCACCACCAACAGTCCATCAATATATCATCATCATCCTTTACCGGTACATCATTATCTCTATCAGTTATGCCAATATGCTAACATAATCTTTACTAAAATGTAAAGGGGTCCATTAGGTGCCTTAATAGTCTCCTTAGAATCAAAGGTAATGCAAGGTTCAGGCTTAGGTTTGGGTTCTTCAATAAGGTTAACAACATTGTTGTCCTCAACACAACTATTATCAAGCTTCGTGGTGGTAGGGTTGCTAAGCATAAAAACATAGGTGGAATATGGAGGTAATAAGTTGATAGTCTCAATAGAGTTGGTAGAATGAGAAGGAAAAGGATTGGTATAGATTTGTAATTTTTGGTTAGGAGGTGCAAATGATTTGTTCTATTTGTCATTAACACTCACAACAATTATGTTATTGGAATCAATGAGGTCTTGGACAAGATGTTTTAACCTATAACACTTCTCATTAACATGGCTAGGTTGGTGGTGATATTGGCAATGGGAAGCTAGCAATGGTTTGGAAGGGTCATGTGGTTTTATAGGAGGAAGTTTCAAAACATTATCATTAATCAATTGTAACAAACATTATGCAAAGATTTAGGAAGAGGTATAAAATTATGTGCTGATTTAAAAATGGACGACGAAGGAGCCACACCCATTGTTGCAATTTCCACTTGTGCATCAACATTGTTTGAGGAATTATTAATCTTTATGAATAATTTTTTTGGTTTTTGAAAATTCAGGAAAGATTGTTGAGTGGCATCATTCTTATCAACCAGAGCCATTAGAGCAGATGACTCAAACTGGCTCACTTGAAGCTGACAATTATGAAGCACTGCACACAATTGGGTGAAAGAGGTAAAGTCAAAAAACAATAACTTATCTCTAATGTCTTTTTTTGCAAATCAAAAATGAAAATCTTTGAACATCCATATCAATCATAGGATAAGATATTTGAGCATGCAAATGTTTAAATCTACCAATAAAATTAATCATTTTTTTCTTAGAACCTTGTTTACAATGAATCAAATCAGTCAAAGAAATTTGAGGACCAATGTTATTTTGAAATTGTTGAATAAAAGCATTAGCCAATTTTTGAAAAGAGTCATTAGAATAAGGAGGTAAAGAATAAAACCATTGTAAGGCCTTATCTTGATATGTCCTAGCAAACAATTCAGTCACCAATCTATGATCATTTGAGACATCACTACACAGGGTGCAAAAATTTTCACATGTCAAGGGATCACCTTTGCCATTATACACCTCCAATTGGGGAATTTTAATATCATTAGGGGGAATGGTACGAACTACATCAAAGGAAAATGGGCTAGCAACATCATATGTAGGAACATTGAACTTGGATTGGGTCATGGAAGCAATTTATTGTTGCAAAGAGGACACATTTTCGGAAAGAATATTAATGGTTGCTTCATTGGATAAGTTGGTATTGGACTTGTTGGATAATGAAGGATACAGAATGTTATAGGAAATTTATGAAGCATTGGAATATGAAAATGGGACATGGTGATAAGTATGTGTAGGATATGTTTGTGAAGGACATGAAACACTCATGGAAGGTGGTATAATAGGGATTCCTCCAAGACTAACATGAGTAGGATTGAAATTTTGTGTAGATGTAGCCATGATAGGTGGAGTACAAGTAGGCACATTAGGCAATGATGTTGGAATATATTTAAAGGAATTTCAACATTATAATGAGGAGTAGAAAAGCGAAGAACTTCGACACAACTTTTCATGGACATAAGATTATCATTCACAATATGAGATATACCACACATTAAATTCACACCATGTTCATCATTTTGAACCATCTTCCTCAACCCTTAAATCAAGGGGATGGCCTCACAATCCAAGTGTTCTTGACCCATCCAATGCTCAAGCTTTTCTAAATCATGAACAATCTTTATTACTTGGGTAGAAGACACTCATGTTAGTGGGTCATCCTCATCATGAGAAGTATGGGAAGAATTATTGTCAACAATGTTAGGCATTTCATGTGGAGGTATAGAGGTTTCGCCCAAGTTTCTATGGAAAATGTTAATTGACTCAGGATCTACACCTTTTAGGGAAGCCATAAGTATATAACTTTTTCTCATAGGGATATTAGATATGGGAATTAAGGTCATAAAACTTGTGCACTAAAGAAATGTCCAAACAATTCAAATTTTTATCAAATTGACCATTTAAACATTGCATAGAATGAAGAAAACTAAATTTCTAAATGCACGAAATGTAAAACAAATCAGATCTAGACATCCAAATTAGAAGTAAGCATGAAAGAATTTGGGTTCACCAAAATGTAAGGGTGGTAAAATAGGGTTCACTAGTTTTTGCATGCAAACTAAGAATCTTAGGCCTATTCCACTCTTACATTGGAAGGAAAATGATCCACTTGGCTCAAGATCCTTGGGAACAAGGTGAATTCAATGGTCCTTTGTTTTTGAGTTGAAATGTGAAATATAATTGTAAGGAAGAATGAATGGATTAGAAGCAAGCAAGCTAACATCATAGTTTTCAGCGTGTACAAGAAGACAATAGACTCAAAACCCAATTCCATAAAAGTATGCAAAAGTACAGACTGTAACTAATTTATAGTCCAAATTTGAAGCAAAAGTGTAGGGACTCAGTCGTCCAGCTTGCCTGGATCCGAAGGCTCGATATCCCAGCTTGACCTACTCTCATAAATTTTGGCTCTAATGAATTGTAGATTGTAGATTTCTATCTGATGATTTTGTACCTTTTATAGTAGCTTCATCACCTATTCATGCACACATGAAATAGAGGAAATTGTTAGGTAGAAATGGGTTTGCCTAAGGCAAACCCCGATTTAGGAATTAACCTTGAAATTGAATTGAATTGGAATTAAAATTGAAAGTGTGCTATTAGGTAGCAGAGGCTAGAACTGAAATTGAAATGCTTATACCTTCATAGGCCTTCTTTGTATTGAAATTCTCATTAAGATGCTTGATGTTGACTTGTAGTTGACTTAGAGAAAGAAGATCATGGAGGCCATCACAAATGCATAGATCTTCCACAAATTCCTAGTCTTCAATGCCTTGATGGTTGATTTCCTGCTCTTAAGAATTTAGTATAATGTTGTCATCCTTGTAATTCATGCCTCTCAGAATGAGGGAGGATACCTTGCTTATATACCTCTCCCAAGCATTTCAAGGTGTAAAACACGAAGTAGGGTGACAAGAAAAAATATTTCTCAATAAATCAAGTTGGTCGTTGTGTGGACCATATTTGTGGCTAGTTTAGGGGGAGTGAGGTGCCCTAGGCACCTTGCTCCTCTGAGATGGTCCTAAATTGGGACCTCAGGTCCTAAATGAGGAGAAGATGCTAAAAACAGATATTGAATTGGGTTGCATCAAGCATATCAAGAACAAAAGTGCAAGATCACAAGAATGGGGCCTTGATAAGCATGAATTTGCATAAGGGTGCAATTTTACGACACCACTAAACAATGTGGAATTTTTTATCAAAATTTTTAATTTATTATTTTTATTTTGATCATTAGAATAAAATTGTATAACACCTTTAACAATGGGGAATTTTCAAGTTTTGATTCCTATTTTGACAAGCTCACTAAACAAAGTGACACATTGGACTTGTAGATGAAAAACCAATTTAGGATTAAGATTTGTGACAAAGATGTGCATGGTTATTTTTTATATTGGCCAAGAAAATGTACTATCCAAAGCTCTCTGATATTAAATAATGATTAAAATATTTTCCTTGATTTTTTTTTGGTATTACATAAATCCATTATGGTTATCTAATGTTCTATATTATAGGAAAAGTGTTTGACAAATGTTTATACTAGGTCTCTAAAGGATATGATGGACCTCTTGGGTTTGCACAAAAATGATTCAAGTGCTCATGAGGGAATAAGTGTAGTAGCTATGCATTTACATGTGCTACTCCTTTGCTAGCCATGAAAAATTATTTTACGTGTTTCTTAGGATCTACCTTCTCTTTGTATTTGTCATACTTATGAATTCCAAAAGAGACAAGGAATGCGATATGTGATAGGGACTTATCTAAGGGGCATGGAACTAACTCCTAAAATACATATTATTTATTATTATTTCCTCTTTGAATTCCCCTAAGGGAATCTTTAATGGCTCACCACTCTTGATTGAAAGATGAACCGGGTGGTGGTTGAGGTGGATAAGTTTATTGATGATTTTGCATGTTATAATTCTTGGGGAAAGTGGAACATTGGTTTTGGTTAACTTGACTCAAGAAGTTGAGGTTGGTCTTAGTTGGAGGTCTAAGGTTTGGAATGGCCATAGTGTAAGTGGGGACATATGAGGTATTTTGATTATTAGTGGGAATGGACCTGGAGTCTATATGAGAAGTGTTGGGTTTAGTTATAGGTTGGGTGATTGTTGTTGGTGTGGCTTGACTAATACGAGGGGATTTAGAAATCCATTGTGAAGGGATGTGTGTATCTTAGCTGGGATAAATTCTTTGTACAAAGAGCTATCCCTAATGGAAAGGAATTGTTTGTCTTAAGAGGGAGTGATCTAGTCCAAGGTTGGTGTGGTCATGAATGAAAGCGATATTATGTATTGTGGTTGAAACTTTCTCATGGGTATGTATTTGATCCTATTGATAAAAATATACTATGCAATCGAGATGAAAGAGTTATAATAACTAGGATGGACTATAGCTCTTGATTCAATGACTTTTATAAGGATTGCATCTTTATGTATTTTAATGAGCCTATCCATTAGTTCACATCCTTGTTCAAAATTAAGGATGTCATTGGGATTGAGAGTACATTTGGTTTGATTATGATTGTCACTATTAGTTTCACTACCATCGTGTTGGTGTTGAGAAGATTTTCCTAGGAAGGAAAATTATTCTATTAAGAATTGATTATAAAAAGAATTTTATTTATACATTTCATGTCTAGCATTTCATCTTATGCTAGGTGTTGGGAGGTCAAATATTTATCTTCAATCTATTGTCATTCCTGGTTTTGGGGTTTGAAAATAGGAAGCCTTATTTATCTTTCTTAAAGCCTTAAAACCTAAACCCTTGTCTAAAAGATTTTCTTGTGCCTTGTTATAATTCCAAGTTGACCTCCTATGATTAGTTCCTAAAGGAGTTCCCAGTCATTCAAGTTACAAATTAAGCATTCTATAACGTCTTCAATCGACCCTTCACGTTAGCTTTTTTAGTTAACATTGGCATTTGTCTTTGTGTTAATGGTCATGCAAGTGTGCCCACATCAACAATCAAGATTCATGCGTTGTTGTGAAGTTAGGAGGACTTGCTCACAACAGTTAAGGTTGCAATGTTGCGATCAAAGTCCTCAGTCATTTCGGCTCATGCTTCTTCACTTTCAATCAATAGCCCAAAATTTTGTGTGACTACGCAGTTACAAAGAGTTGCACATCCTAGTTAACTCTATAAATATGCCCTACAGACATGGTACAGTGGCCCACATTACGAACAATTCATCATAGTCAAACAAATCAGGATCTAACAGATAGTTATGAATCTTATCAGTGGGCCAGTTGGTCCAACGAGGCCCAAGTTAGTCAGCCGGGTAAATGGCAACCAAATCAAGCACACATCAATGAGTAGAATTGCTAGTGCAGTTGCACAACTAATAAGAGTTGCTCAAAATGCTAACTCCACAAGCCTGTGACCACACAACATGAACTCAAAAGGTGTTACAATAAGAAAAAAGAGGATATACTAGTCTGTAATATATGGAATCTGAATTTGGGGAGGTTAGTCGTCCCCAATGTGTTCATCAATATTAACCTCATGAGAGCTATTGCAGAAGGATATAAAGAAGATACAAGGGAGATATTAGCCCATGGAGGTGGTAGGTTGGTTGTTATTAACAAAAAGAATATTGAAGAAGTTTTTATGTTGGACGAGTGTCTCGATTGGCCTCTTGACATAGATGAATTCGCTAGGGAATTCAAATCTAATGAGAGGCTTTATAGAAGAAAAATTTTGGCCTTAAGGCCTAGAAAATTGAAAAGGGATGAAAGGGCCTTAACTCCAAGGGACCAATCTCCACATAGCATTGATTTGTTTGTTGGATACTTTAAAGACACATACTATGCTTTGTGTCAAGTGTTTGGTATGAATGTTGAACTTTTTATTCCGAATTGGATGCTTGTTTTGTGTATAAATATTCAAAGTAGGGATCATAATATATCCTTTGATTATGGCAGTGTTTTGGCAAAAAGATTGCATAGTGAACTTTGTCATTTTAAAGCTGGTCCTTCAGTGCATTTTAGATACTATACAATTCTTATATATATTTTGTTATTCAATGGTCTAAAAGTTTGCCATGAGAACCTTAGGGGTTCACCTAGTGTTAAGGGAGAGTTTGTCCTTGTCCAAGAATGGACATATTTATGGGATATGCATTATAGCTGGAAAGTTGATGGCCATACTATGGGGACAAGAACTATGGGGTCTTAGTGAAAGAATAAAAAAGTTTTTAAGGCCAAAGGACCTTTATCAGGGAATGGGAATTGACCATAATTGGGGGTCATGGTTTTACTTTAAAGATCATACTATTATCAATATTTTTGGCAACCCTATGACACCTAGGATTCTTCCAATCACAGTCCTTGATAGGGTTGCTTTCTTGGAGATTTTACACCAATTCTTTGAGGCAGAGAAGTTTGTTATTGGAGGTGTTCACAAAAAGGGATCATTCATCCTATCTCAAGTGCAAGCTGGAGGATATCACTTCATAAATAAAAGAGCGTTTGAAACAGTATGTTGAACAAATACAATCTCCCTCTTGCTAAGCGTAGCTTTTATGATACTAAGTGGTTCATACAAGGGCTTACAAAAGGCAAATATCTTGATTATAAAAATAATGATGAAGAGGATTTGATTAGGAATGCTACAAACTATGAAGAAATTATCGAACAGGAGGAGAGATGGTATAAGATAATGTACTCTAAGAACTTGAAGAAGAGAGTTGACAACTCCCATGCCCCTTCTCGGGGAGAAATTTTGATACCCAAAGTAAAGATGAAGATTATTTTCAGTGCTTACAAAGATGTTGATCTAATGACATTGCCTCTTGAGAGGCCAAGAGTAGTAGAACCCGAGGCACCCGAAATTGAAGTTGAGTCAGATTCATCTCAGTCTATTGGCTTCCCCATTGGGCCAACTTCCCCACCTAATAGCCCTATGTCATTGTCACCTCCACCTAGATATGAGGCCTCTTCCTCCATTACCCCTCTTTTTGCACCCTCACAGTCCCCTCTTGTGGTATCTCTCCCATCACTTAGATCTTTTGTTGCCTCATATTCAAAGAGGCCAATGGTTGCTTCCTCATCTTCAAGTGGACAAACTATTGTTGTCCCTAAAAACCCTTGAGAAATTACACCATTACACATTTTATCCCCTGGAAGGGATATTCCATTCGGGTCATATGAAGGTTTCAATGTTCAAGTTGACCAACCTATGCTTCCTCATATACTTGATACAAGTCTAGGAGTGTAAATTGATGATCTTACTCCTGAGAGGGCCATTGATTCTTTTAGACTAGGACGAGACCTCGTTGATGATGTCAAACTGGCAGCCCATGAAGAATACTTGTGAGATGAGGATTTCATTTAAACTAGGGAGTTTAAGTAATTATTGCTTAAATCTGTAGCTAATAATATGCAGAAGAATATGGCTATTCAAATGGAAAGCCTTGATGGAGGGGAAAATTAAGATTAAAAGATGAAATATTGAAGGAAGCTAATGCAATGTTGGAAACTATGACTCTTGAGTTAGGAAGGCAGTTTGTCAAAAGAGGTGGGGCCTTACTTTTGGATGGTTGGGATCTTTCCTTGGCCATTGCATTTGATAGCCTCAAAAGGAAGCAATATATCGATATTGAAGGCTCAGGTTCTGAACAAGCAAGAAACCTAATCTTTGGCTCTATATTTGATGTGATGTTGGACATCTTGGCTATCTAGGCATCATACCCTTCTATACACAAGCCTTCCATGATACAACAACATGATCAATTATATGGACAACTTCATCAGGTACAAAGGCCACAAAATTAGTAGTCAATGTTACTAAATTTGCTCACAAGGTGTCCAAGAGGACCGATGAAGAAAACAAGATTTTGAAAGAAAGAGTGAAATAGTTGGAGGCAGAGTTACACTCTAAACCTTCTCAATATATAATGGCCCCTAGTCACCAATATTCAAAAGAGGCATTAGGTCTAAGAAATGACATAGTCCAAGCTAGGATTGAGAATTCAAGGATGAAGGACCAAATTGAACTATTGTATAGAGATATGAAAGTAATGGAAGTGAAGGCTACAACAATGACGATATAGTCTCTTATATAGTTTAGATTTAATGCAATTATTGAGCATGCAAAGATAGCATGGGATCAATACAAAGAGTTGACCAACTTTTATTAGTCCCACTTAAAGTGTCAAAGATTCATTGCATGTTCTATCTCCTACTCGTAGAGATTCATGAAGGGTTTAGAGATTTGCTTAGCTAGGATCTTACTAGAATATTTATAAGGGTTACTAAATGAGATGCAGATAAAATTGAACAATTTGACTTGCATGTTTTCTTATCATAAGTTGCGTACAAGATTAATTATCATAGACCTCGAAGCTTTCCAGAGTTTGGTTGTCTGCCACATGCCTCCTCTGTTTGATAGAGAAAAGAGAGAAAAGGAGGGAATAAAGGAATTAAGACCAAAGTGTGAGTGGGAATAAAAGATCAAAAGGGCCATTGATCTATTATTGGAAAATGTTCTTACATAAGAGGGTCAAGCAATAAGAAAGTTGGATGCATATTTGAATGCATTGTCTAAATTTGAAAAAGGGCTCATCAAAATGGAACTAGAAGGAAGAAATCAACAACAAGGACTACTAGAGACATCTTCACTGCATCAAGAAGTTTAAAGAGGAGAGATTTTTCACTTTCTAAATTTTCCTATTTTGTTGTTTTGTCTAATTTAGTATTTTTTAAAATTTTGAATCAAAACTAGTTGTTAATTCTTGCCATTTTTGAAATTTTGTATATGTCTTAAAAGGTGCAATAAGCTACTCTCTGTCATGGTGGTTTAAATAGGTCTACAGGGTTATCAAAATTTTCAACTTGATAAGAGAGTTCATATGAAGGAAAAGGGCTCCATATCATCTACAAATACTACTACCCGTGGAGGATGAAAAGGAATGTTTGTACCTTGCCCGCAACACAAAAAGTTTTTTGTCTTCTTGTGTGTCAGGCAGTCACCTACTACAATAAATAACTTTCTAAAAGGCACGTAAAAGGCCTAAAGCTTGTTTGCATCCTTGTTTTATAAAAGGATATTCAAGGCCTTATTATTTCTCTCTCAAGTCTCATGTATTCTTTAGAGCACTATATAGAAGTTTGGTTGTACAATTTGTCTATAAGTCTATAATATAGTGATATGCTCAATCCATGTTTTGCTTTTATTTTCTATATAAATACAGTTTGCCTATGAAACACATGTAACTTAATAAGCATCTTGAAATCAAACTCAATGGTTTTCAAGTTGTCTCCAATGTGTTCTACAAAATCTTATGAAATCAAGAGTTAAGGACTTCCTGATTTTGTGTTTGCACAGCATTGCTTATGCATGTTTTTTTTTTCTTCTTCTAAAGTAGAAGACTAAAAACTTGAGTCAAACATAAGGATTTTTTGCATTCTTGATTGGATAATAAGAATGAATTTCAATTCATTTTCATGCCTTGGATAATATCAGGGGGGTGTTGGTATTTTTTGGCCTCGGTATGTTAATCAAGGGGGTGTAGATGTTTCTAGTTTGGAAGTTGTAATTGTTTCATATGTTGTACTTTGTTCACAGTTCATTCTGCCCAATGTATAGGCGTTGATCATGTTTCTTGTATCATCAACTTCAACATATCATTAAAAACCAAAGAGTATCATTTTCATGTTGTTTATTTCTAATTTTATTTTAACTTCTAGTCTTATAGTTAGGGTTATTTGTTCTCGAGGTTTTTAGAGTTTACATATCAGAGATATAGCCACACCCATTCAAATTATGCACCCTCTGATATCCAAGATTTGAGAAGATATATGTTGCAGTACCTAAATAAAAAGGAATCGGGATCAAAAGGAGTTTCTATGAGGTCTACCCACCTAGGTCTAATGGAGCCTAAAGTGTAGAGGATTGTAATTAGCTCCTTATCCCTAGTTACTATCCTATCAGTTGGCCTATGATCCAAGTCCTTGTAGATTGAAGTTGGATACTCATAGAGGACACTTGGATACATCAGTTGGAATAACCAACACTGGGATCCATTAGTCCTAATTTAATATTTGATGTGGTAGGGTATGGGTATGGAAGATTTGGTGAAACTGGAATTGTATCAAATTGGCGATAGAGGGAAAATCCTTTAGACTCAAAATATAGGACTTTTGGTAATTATGTTGAAAGGATAATCAATTCCTAAATGAATGATCACCTTGGATGGTTGTTTGGATGAATTTAAAATAATATAAATAGATAAATTGGAATGATAGGATGATTTCCAAAGGTGGAAATATATGATGTTTTGATAAACCTGGATTAATGTGTATGTTGCACTTTGGATCTTGAGGATATTTTGATCTAGTTTTGGATTTTAGAATGAATGAATATGTGTAGCATTCCAAGGTGTGGAATTGTGGAACCTGAGATATTTTAAGATTCCTATACAATGGATCAAATAACTATTTGATTTAAAGATATCTAAATGTGATTATTCAAATGTTTCCAAGGATTACTTTTTGAAGATGATATGATTTGGATTATAAAGACATGCAACAAAGGATGATGGTGATTAAATGATCAAGGATGACCTAAGTTTTTTTTTAAATTTGGATTTGATTTAAGGATGACTAAGAATGTGAACCAATTGGGATAATAGATAATGGGTAATAAAGAGATGAGTCATTTGAACCTGGAGGTGTGGGATCGATGATTGGAGAATGGAGGTGAATCAAGATTAAAGAATAAATGCAAGACTAAGGTTATGGTTAAGATGATAATGTAAAATAAAAAAAGGTGACGGCTTCATGCAATGGATTTATGACTAAATTCACATGCCTTAGACTAGTAGGAAGATAATAAATGGAGATGAAAGGATAACGGGTAGGTGTTATCAATGATGTATTTTGGTTAGGCAAGAGGATATGGAGAATGGACTGGGAATAAGGTTTGGGGAAATGGGTTAGGGGCTTGGAAGTTAATGACTATTTTTTTATGGGTATGTATTCTGGAATGAGATTTTGACCAAGGTGAAATGGATTTTGGAACTAAGGTTGTAAATTATGGTTATCCCAAACTTGGCTTCAAGTTTTTGTTTAATGGATATCAATTAGGATTATGTTTTCAATCAATCAAAATGGTTTTCAAAATTGGAATTGATTAGATTGGTATGAAAATTTGCAAACAAGCACTTGGTATGCACAACATTCAATCAAGAAGACACACTAAGAAACCTGGATTTTTTTAATAAAGGTGTATAACTTCTTGTAGGCCCAAAAATATTTATCGAGTGGTAGTTATCTAGGTAATGTAAGTGTTATCCAATTTAGTCTTTATGCCCCAATTGCCCTTATTGATTCATTTTTATAGTTTCTCAAGCATTAGGTGAGTCATGTCTTTATGACATAAAAGGTGAATCAAATTTGAGTTATTTTTTAAGCCTTAGGTCTAAGGGGGTATCTGCCTTGTTTCATTAAAGTTCACATCTTAAATTGTTTTGAATAATGACATAGGAGGTTTCATTTTTTATTGTATTCATTGTAAAATCTCATAAAGAGCCTTTTAATTTGTGAAAGACCATGTGATCCTTGGAAAATGATTTCAAAAATCAACTTTGTATTTTAGAGGAAATTGCAAGAAAGCATTTTCAATATACATACTGAATAAGATGCCCAAACTCAAGGTTAACTTGGGTTAAAGGAGGAGATATTGGGTTTGCTAACAATGAACTACACTTTTGTAAGAAAATAAAACCCTAGTCTTGAGTTTTAATCCACCATGGCCACCAGAGACATGGACTTTCGGTCAATGGGAATAGCAGTTAAAGGGCAGAAACATATAGAGAAAATCCATGATTCATTGAAGAGAACAACATGAAGACTTGTTACACTAGCACACGCAAGAGTCTACAGAAAGATGTCAAAGAGAACATGGAATGGGACCCCAAAGAAGGAGAAGAGATTGTTTCATATCACAAGGACCAACATTATCAAGCCCATGCAGAAGTTGTGCACATCTTTAGCCTTAAACATGTTTATCTCCTCTCCATGATAACTTCTCATTAGTATTTGTAAACCAAAGAGTCCAATCACACAATAGAGGAAGAGCTTGTGTTCTTATTACCTGTAGCAAATGATTGCTCATTAAGGAAAAGTCGTGTTGTGAATGAGAGGGTCTTTTGTTCAAGTTTGCAATATATGATCTAAACGTCTAAATGGCAGACCCTATTGTTGTTATGCTTATGAAGTTTTCAGACAATCTTACAAGGTTATATCTCTTATATCTATTGGTCATAAGATTTTATTTGAAGCCAAATAGTGGACAATCAAATTGAGAGACCTTTGTAGCAATAGTCTAAACACAGGGAAAAGTTGAAATAATGATACAATAGTCATAAGGCAATATAACATGAGTAGTCCTAGGTATAATGGTCCCTTTAAGGATAGTATTGCAACAAAGAACAAATGACATTAGATCTGATACAATAAAAAGGCCAACAACACAAGTTTTAAAAGCAAATTCCACCTTCATAAGCTCTAAAGTGTACTCTAAGAGGCAAAGAAGACAATCATCTATGATTGTTTTATGGGCCTGATAATTATTATTTTTTGACTAATTTAGCAGGATCATCATGAGAACAAGGTCTGAGATCAAGATGAAGGTCTATCCACTAAATATAGGTGTATGACTCAAAATTTACAGTCATTGGATTGTATACATGAAAACAACAATGAATGATACATAGGGGTCTCGGAAGAGATCCATTTGCACATTGATGAGATCTATGCCTCATTGTCATGGACACTTAACATAGGATTTGATATTTATAGAGAGTAGTGTTGCTTCATTCAAAGAAAACATGGAGCTCACATAGTCATAGAGATAGCACCAATCATATTGTAAGCAGTACAAGAGCCAAGAAAAGTCACAAATAGAGCAACCTTGCAACAAGGTTTGAAAACATTGCAAGGTTAGAAAATACAGACAATGAAAAGATGCCACAACAAAAAAAGATCATAGTCCTCTAGTAAAGAATGCCCCTAAGCATAGGTTACTGCTCTAATGTTTAACACAAGGCCATGGTTGAATGTTTCTTGCAAGTGCTTCACTAGTGCAAATAATAGAAGGCTAATATGTGAAAGGTACATAGAGAAAGAGAAAGGAAAATTAAGACATTTCTTTAAGACCATAGGCAGGGACAAAGTGTAGTAAGGTACAGTAACAATGGAAGAAGTTTTACAGAGGTCACCAAGGTAGATAATGATAGCAACCATGAAGACTCTTCCTATATTCTTATTACCAAAAGCCTAGATCTAATACAATCATTAAGAACAGTAACGAGATCTAAGATAAGAGTAGTGCTCCCAAAGAATGCAAGGGTTGATATACAATGAAGAACAATTACAATAGTCTTCCATTTCATAAACTAGGGATAAGAGAAAGAACATCAAAAGGACTTAGCCACAGAGCATGACAGTATGACAATGAATGCAGTCCAAAGCTTAATGATAATGAGCATTCAATAGAACAACCAATCAAAGGACAATGGCAGGAGTTTGTGACAAAGAATTAGGAAAAGATAGTAAACACAATCCTAGTTGACCCTAAAAGTAGTCCAAAGCCAAGGGCCTAAGATGGAACACAAAGGGAACACATGCCATGAATGCACACATAGGAAGTCATTGTCCATAATTAGAGCTTCAAAAGTCTATAGTCAAGGGCACATGGATAACTTGATGATTCATAAAATCAAGAACAAAGGGGTACTAAGAAGCTAAGACATATAGGGCTAAAAGCAGTAGAAGTTCAGATTTTGAATCTCAAATTTTGAAGTATAAATGGCAGAAGGATACAACATTCCTTATCAAAAGAATGAATATATAGTCATAAGCTCCTTTATTGCTTTACAGTTCTTCGGTAGGATCAATGATGCAAAAATCAATGAAGTGGATTTAAACTCATTGATATTAAGCTTTCAAGTTTGAATTTTGAATTTCAAAAGTGTCATCAGTTAGAGACCTTAAAAGGTGGAGTTTTAAGGCACATTTAGAAGTCATACACCTAGTTGGACACCCCACATGAGTGAATTACATATCAAGAAAGATCTTGAGAGAAAAATCAACATCATATCTTCAATTCCAGCCTTATTTTTGTGATTTTTTCAAGTCTACTCGCGTAACAAAGTTTTGATTTCAAATTCAAAATCAATTGGTACGTGATTTGAAGGAGAATAAGTAACCAACACACCCACATCTTTGGTTCACTCGAGTCTTCCACTTCAATCAAGTGAAACAACTGGAGTATGAAGATCCTAAGAGAGCAAAAAACTCAAATTTCAAATCAGGAACCTTCTCTTAATATAAGTAAAGCTTCTATTTCATATTATTTAGTTATGAGTTTTGTCCTTGTAGTGATAACAAGAAAACACTTTGTAACACATTTCTTATGAGCAATATCAGTTATTTTGTAATCATTTTCAGCCTTGTAATGCAAGTGACTTCTGATATTCAATAAAGAAGTTGAGTTTCCTTCTCAAAACATCTTCTTGTTTATGTGTTGTTTGTGAGTGATTTAGTGGAAATCTTGTAGTTTTATTTGAAAACACTTTATTTTTGCTTCATTATGTCAATGTTCATTGTAAGAAAAACATGTTATAGTGTAGGTCAATGAATCATTTTCTATGAATAAAATTATGAAAACAACATTGTTTTCCTTTGTACAAACATCAGAAAAACTTGGACATCTCATATGAAATGTTTATGCAAAACATGTATTGTTGAGTTGTGAGCAGATATAGCTTCACTTTTTAAAGTGTTTGTAGGTCAAACTAACAAATCAAAGTCATTGATCGGTTAGTGTATCACCTTTTAGTTTAATTATTCAATTTTAAGCACCCTCCTATCCCAATCCCTCATCAAAGGCATTAGTTTAGGTGATCATTAAAGGGAACCAACCCTTCACCTAGAGGTCTACTTTCATTATAGGGTACCCACAACCTAAAAGCAGTCTCATGTTTCATAGCTTAGCTAAGTCGAGGCTTAGCTAGCGTGCAAGCCTTAGTGATAACAGTTTTTGGCATTGCCCGGTGGGATAGTGTACTAAATTTTGATCCACTAAAAGGCCCATATTTGTTGTTGTCTTGGTGTGAGCAATAGTATTTCAGCCTTCAAGAAGGAGAAATTTCACACCAGGTGACTTTGAGCTTCTTGTAGGGGTAGATCCAGTTCAATTAGCATATGACAAGAGTGCGAACAAGGCAAAGTGAAGCCCCTGTCACCACCAAGGAGGAAGGGTAAAGTAGTAAAGAAGGCAATAAATCCAAGAGGAATTTTGCCTATTTTTTCCAACTCGTAGCTTGCAATTTTAATTTAAAACAATCCTTTATTTTCAAGCTCTTCAATTTAGGTACCTTCACATACCATGGCTCACGATCCTCCTCCAAGGAACCATCCTTTTGTTCCTTTCAATCAAGGTAGCCCATTGAATCTAGCTTAGCATGATGATATTCCAGCGGAAGCCCTTAAGAGCCTTATCTTTTTCACTAGGGAAGATCAAACCACTGTCGTAAAATACATAAGAGATGTGACCTCCTCGTGTGGAGTTCATCACATCACTGAGGAGAATGTTGTAGCGAGGTTCTTGATAGCTTCCTTTAAGGGAAAATCCCTTCAATTTTTTAAGCGCTTACTGGTCAATTCAATCTCTACATGTGACGAGCTAGGAGATAGTCTAAACAAGTAGTTTGAAGACAAATTAGACCATCTCTCTTTGGTAGAGAAGCTCACTTCCATTAAGAGGACACCACATGAGCAGATGATGGATTTCAATTTTAATTTTAAAAAAACTTGGAATAGGATCTCGGTTGCGATAAGGCCATCTAATGATCATGTTTTTTTGTACTATTTAAAAGCTCCTAACAATGATATTTCAGTGATGATGTAATCAATGGGTGGAAACTCATTACCAATAGCTTTTGATGTCGCTATAAGAGCTGAGAATAGTCTCATCCAAGATGGAAAAATAGCTCCCAAGTCTCCAATGCCCATTTTTCCTAAGATACAACCACCTATTCTAGTGGGAGTCCCTTCTATAATTGTTGTCCCACCTTTTCCAGCATTGGGTTATCAAGCTTCGAGTCAAGCTAACGCTATCCCAAGTCAATCCCAAGAGCTCAATGAGTTTGAACAAGAGACAAAAGGTATGTTTCAAACCTTTGGAAATAAGCCAATGAACCTAGAAAGGCAACAAAATCAAGGTAACAAACCTTATCAAGTACCTTATTAGCCAAACAAGCCTCCTAATCAAATTGATCCTCAAGCCCAAAGGAGGAACTATAAATCAAGGCCTTTTCAACCTTATAACCCCAACATAGCCAGCTTGTCAAAAGAGTTAGTACCTATCTAAAACAACTTAGCCTAGGACTGTGATTGGTGTTATCATTGTAATAAACCTCATAATCAAGCTACTTGCTCAAATGGGATACTCAATCAATCCCTTATGGGTCAGGGTAATGCTATTGTCCAACAAGAACCAATCCAAAGCAATAATGAACAACAAGGTCCTCATGATGATCAAAGTCATCAAGATGTTGCTTTGATGAACTGGCAAAGAGAGGAATTTTGTGGGGTGGATTATGCTACTCTAAATCAATCTTACACACCTATAACAATAAAAGCAAGATCTAAAAAGAGGCTAGTTGATTAGTCGCATCAAGTTGATAAAGACAAAAATCAGGCTTCTTCAAGCCAGCAAGTTACCAATATGCCTCAAGCAACTTAGAATGTCCAAATCTTACCAAGAGGCAAGGTAGTGGCAAGTAAGGATTAGATTAAAACTCAGTCATAGCCACTACAAACTCAAGGAGAGGTTGTTGTTCCAAAAGGACAACAAAAGGTGAGTTCCAGATCTTTTAACATTTTAGAACATATGAAGAAGTCAAATGTTAATATTTCCATGTGGGACTCTTTAGCCCTTCCAGGACAAAAGGAACAATTGTAGAATGCCCTATCTGCTCTTAGTTTGTCTATTGAGCCTACTAGAGAACAATCCAAAGTAGCCCTTGTAAATACCCCACAAGCCAATGATGTACAGTCTAAAGAAATTAAATCTCTACCATTCTATGTCACTCTCATTATTGGCCAACATTTAGTTCATAATTGTATGATAGACTCGGGGGAAAGCAACTCAGTTATGCCCAAGCAAATTATTGATAAACTAGGATTAACCTATGAGCCTCTTTCCAAAGGAGTAGTCCAATTGGACAAAACAACAGTGAATATTATTGGGGTAACAAAAAACTCAAGTCTTACACTTCATTCTTGTCGTCACTTTTCTATCCCTCGCGACATATACATTATTGATTTGCCACCCTATTTTGCTCTTTGTTTGAGTAGGGATTTTACTATAGAATTGGGAGGTTATTTGACATTTGATTGGTCTCATCTTTTATTTAGGACAAGGTATGGTACAAAAGTGACTATAAAATCAAAGTAATTGGCCAAAGACCGTATTTAAACCTATGTTCCTAATCCTACCAATGCTAACCTTACTTTTCACGATCTAAATCAAGAAGATCAGCTAGTTGTGCATGACTCAAATACCCTAATAGAAGGTATCCCAGATCTGATTTTAGATGAATGGGCAACAAAGAATTTTCAATTTGATCCATTCAATAATATGGATGAATTTGATCTAGGAGTTTATTTGATCCATGAACAAGTGGGCATTGTTCCAAATTTGGTTAAGGATGAAAAATAGTAGCAAGAGCAACATTCAAATGAGGTTTGGAGTGTGTTCTTTGATGGTGCAAGAACTAAGGTGGGTTTTGGAGGTGGGGAAATGTCGATTTCTCCTAAAGGTGATAATTCTTATTTTGCCTTTCATTTTGCTTTCAATTGTACTAATAATACAATAGAATATGCAGCTTTCATACATGCATTAGAATGGGCAAGGAAGAAGAATATCAAATACTTGCAGGTGTTTGGAGATAGTGAACTCGTGGTTAATCAAGTAAAAAAAAACAATGTCACAAAGAATAATTTGTTGAAGTTGTACAAGCATAGAGTGTGGGACATTATTGAAGAGTTTGATGCCTTCAACCTCTCATCTATTCCAATAAATTAGAACAAACAAGCTAATAAGTTGGCTGCCATGGGGGCAAAGTTTGATATCCTAAATGAGGTTAAGAATGTTGATGTTCAACAATATGTTAAGATAGTGGTTAGACCTTTAGTTATAGATAACAATGTGCATTGGCAAGTCTTTGATAGTGATGAGTAGATCATAAACTTTCTGATTGAAGAAGTTGAGTTTTCGGTTGGAAATCAATGAAAGTTGCAATAACAATATGATGATTAGATCATATAGTTGAAGAAAAACAAGCTACCAAAAGGTTTGGTCACTCTAAAATCCATTTTTAATTCAAATGATTTGGTTAGAAGAGATAAAACCAACATATTGGTCAAAGAAGATCACTCTGAACCAATTGAAATATTCCAAGGTAAGCTTTTAAAGCTTGGTAAGGTATGTACAAAAGAGGAACAACAAGCTTTTGTTTCAATTTGCCAAGAATTCTATGATGTTTTTGAATGGGAGTATGGTGATTTGAAGGGTTTTGATCCTAGCTCAGCTCAACAAACTATTGAGCTTGAACCAAATGCAAAACTAGTAAGATTGAGACAAAGGCCCTTGAATCCAAAGTCGGAGCATCTCATGAAGGAGGAACTAATTCAATTAATCACATGTAACATAATATTTTCTATAAAGCACACATCTTCAGTTTCTAACTTAGTTTCTGTGAGAAAGAGGTGAAATCAGATTGTGTGTGGATTTTAGAGATCTCAACCAAGCTTCTCTTAAAGACCACTATTGATTGCCTTCAATGGAGCAAATTTTATAGGTAGCTACAGGATCTGAGAGGTTTTCTTTATTAGATGGCTTCTTAGGTTACAATCAGATTTTAGTCAAAGAGGAAGACCAAGTCAAAACAACATATACAACAAAACGGGGAACCATGACTTATAAAAAAATGCCTTTTGGATTGTCAAATGCAAGATCTACTTTTCAAAGAGCCATGGATATGGATTTTGAAGGTTTAATGAACAAGTTTGTGTTGGTTTATCTTGATGATATAACTGTATTTTCAAAAGAAACTAATGATCATTTTGTGCATTTAAGGAAAATATTTGAAAGGTGCAGAGAATATGGGATTTAACTAAATCCAAAGAAGAGTATCTTTGCTATCCATGAAGGAAAGCTTCTTGGTCACAAAGTGTCCAAGCATGGCATATCAATTGATCCAGAAAGAGTAAGTTCTATACTTGCTTTACCACTGCCAGCTCATAAGAAAGCACTTCAAAGCTTTCTTGGTAGAATAAATTTCGTAAGGAGGTTTATTCCAAATATTGCTATTCTTTTGAAGCCTCTAACTTCTATGCTCAAGAAAAATATGAGTTTTAGTTGAACTAAAGAAGGCAAAAGGAGTTTTGAGGAGATTAAAGAAGCAATATCACCAATCCCAACACTCATTAATCCTGATTATTCTGAGGATTTAATATTGTATGCATTTAGGAGTGTTGAGACAATCTCAACAATGTTGGTTCAACAAAATCGGGATGGTTTAGAGTAGCCCATTGCATTTTTTAGTTATGTGTTGAAAAATTATGAGCTGTCATATTCATTTGTTGAAAAACATGTATTGGCTATCATTAGAGCTCTCAAGAAGTTTAGATGAATGCTTTCAAATAATAAGAAACATTTACTGGTTGCTCACCCTTACGTGAAAGAATTTTTGTTGAGTAAAGATTTGAATGATAAGAGAGATGGTTGGATCACTAAAGTAATGGAGTATAATATTGACATCAAAGTTACAAAGCTAATTAGAGGTAAGCGATTGTGTAAGTAGTTAGTTGGAGATGTAGATACAATAAAGAAGGTGAAAATCAGGCTATCTTAGTGCTTGATGATGAAGAAGAGATAGTTGTAGCAGCACCTACTTCAAGTTAAATTCAAGATATGGTACACTATCTTCGAATTGGTGAGTGTCCCATTGGTTTAGATAATGCAAAGAGAAGGTATTTCAAACTTCAAGCTATTCCATATGTGATTATTAAAAGAGTTTTGTTTAGAAAAGGCTATAATGGAATGTTGTTAAGATGTGTTGAGTCTGATCAAACAAGTAGGATTCTTGAAGAGTTTCATGATGACCTGGTGGCCATTTTGCACCAAGAACAACAACATATAAAATCATGAGAGCTAGTTATTATTCACCTTATTTGTTTAAGGATGCTCATGAATATGTAAGAAAATGTAACAAATGTTCATTATTTGCAGGGAAACAAAGATTGGTAACCCTTCCATTGCAACGTATAAAGGTGAAGCAACCCTTTATGAAGTGGGGTATTGATTTTATTGGTCCTATTAATCCACCTTCAAGTGTTGGTCATAGATGGATCTTGACAACAAGTGATTATTTTACTAAGTGGACAGAAGGTGTAGCATTGAGAGAAGCAAATGAAACTGTTGTCCTGAGTTTCTATCAAGATTTGGTTGCAAGGTTTGTTGTTCCATAGTCAATTATTTTTTATTTAACGCATTAGCTTTTATTGGTTTAAAAGTGACTACTTGGGGTATTGAAAATGACATATATTCGAATACGTCATCCAATTATGACCCACAAGATAATGGATAGGTCAAGTCCACTAACAAGAATTTGATTGAGATCATCAAAAGGACAATAGAGGACAATTAAAGAAGTTAGCACAACAAGTTGAGGTTATCCTTATGGGATAATAGGATTACTTTGAAGAGGTCCACATGTAATTCTCCATGTATGTTAGTTTATGGTAAGGAAGCAAGGCTTCCAATTTTAGTGGAATTACCAACCTTGAGCCTGATCCAAGAGCTAGAAATGATGGAGGAGGAACCAATGCAAATCAAATTTGCTAAGTTGATGGAATTAGAAGAAATAAGGAGGAAAGCTCTCATAAACCTTGAGAATCGACATGCTTAAATGAAGAGGACTTTTGATAAGAAGGCAACCCCAAGAATTTTCAGAGGTGAATTGGTTTTCAAGTGAAACAAGTTCAAGAGTGGTCCTTGTATTATCACAAGTTGCAAGATGCATAATTCTTATCATCTATCCAAGTTGGATGGAGAATAAATGGATATCCCAGTCAATGGGATGCACCTCAAGCTCTGCTAATGAGGTGATATTGAAACTTTTGTACATATTAATAAGGTGTTCAAGCATCATTGTTTAGAGTCTAGGTGTGGTTTTTCAGTCATGTTATAGTTTAGTTTGTATCCCTCCAAGTGTTGGAGCACAAGTTTTCAGGTCATTCAGATTAGGTGTTGCTAATTCATTTTAACAGTAGGTTCTCAGTTCTTTCTGAGTAGTTTTCAGTTATGTTTTAGCTTAGTTTTTCTCCAAGTGTGTCGTGCTTTTGTAATAGTCAAGTATGAGTCTCAAGTGTTGTTCCATGTTTGTAACAACAAGGTCTAAAGTTTGTTCAAGTTGATCTTAGATTTTTTGAGTCTTTGTGCCTAATGGAAGTTATTTAGGCTACTAGTGCAATGTGTTCAAAAGGCAAACACCCTTGCGATGTCACCAAAATGTTATTCAATTTAGTCTTTATGCCCTAATTGCCCTTATTGATTCATTTTTATAGTTTCTCAAGCCTTAGGTGAGTTATGTCTATATGACATAAAAGGTGAATCAATTTTGAGTTATTTATTTGAAGTCTTAGGTCTAAGAGGATATGTGTCTCGTTTCATTAAAGTTCTCACCTTGAATTGTTTGAATAATGACATAGGAGGTTTCATTTTTTTTTGTATTCATTGTAAAATCTTGTAAAGAGCCTTTTAATTTATGAAAAACCATTTGATCCTTGGAAAATAATCCTAAAAATCAGCTTTATATTTTAGAGGGTGTTGGCAATTGACACTCAATTGGTTGGTTTCAATATGTTGTCATTGATGGCAACATGGCAACTTGTTTCGACTTCATATTTTAGTTCAGTTGTGTACCGACAGACACATCACAAACACTTCACGTGCACTGGCACCGATAAGTTGGAAGTAATTCTTAGGATACTGACAATGCAGGCCGACATGGTTTAGAATCAGGTTATCAGTATTGGAGGCCAACATCTTTTGGATCCGACATCGGTAATCGTTTTTGATGTTCATGTATTTATGTTAACTAGCCGACATGTATATTCATATTGTAAATATCTTTGTAAGCCGACATAAGGCATAATGAATTGTAAATGGGTATATAGGTCAGCTGGTCAGATCATTTTTGATATATCATGAGAATATGTATTGGGAAGTAAATAATGAAGGAGATGCGAAATATATGAGAGAGATTGTATATGTGAGGATATTTTTGTAAAGGATTATTCTGGTATAGGGTTAAGGGTTTCAGACCGGAATAGACAGAGCTTAGGTGGAACTGTATTCAGGCATAGAAGATGTTATCTTTGCAGTTCAATCATTTCTCTAGATTGTAGTCTGGATTTGTATGTAGTCAGTGAGGCTCCTTTTGTGACTGAGTAGTGTGCTCTAGGCTGTAAGCCTTCCTGCAAGTGTAGGCCCCTATATTTTGTAATATCTCTTCATATGGTCAGTGGATTGATATTATGGGTCACAAATCCCACTGTGGTTTTTCCTCTTTGAGGTTTTCCACGTATAACTCTATGTGTTATGGTATTTATTTATGTGATTGGTTTATTGGTTGCTTTACTTCTTTCAATCTTATATGTATCGGTTTACCGGTTAGTGAATGCATATTTTGATAAGGTTAAAATTAAACATTCTTGTAGAACACTAATTCAACCCCCTCTCAGTGTTCTTGAATTCCAACAGAGGGAACTGCAAAAAAGCATTTTCAATGTACATACTGACCAAGATGGCCAAACGCAAGGTTAACTTGGGTTAAAGGAGGAGATTTCAAGTTTGCCAACAATGGACTACACTTTTGTAAGAAAATAAAACCCTAGTCTTGAGTTTTACTCCACCATGGCCACCTAAGACAAGGAGTTTCAGTCAATGGGAACAACAGTTAAAGGGCATAAACATATAGAGAAAATCCACAGTTCATTGAAGAGAACAACAAGAAGACTTGTCATAGTATAACACATGCAAGAGTCTCCGGGTAGATGTCAAAGAGCATGTGGAATGGGACTCCAACGAAGGAGAAGAGATTGTTGTATATCACAAGGACTAACATTATCAAGCCCATGCAAAAGTCATGCACATCGTTACCCTTAAACACGTTTATCTCCTCTCCTTGACAACTTCTCATTAGTATCTATAAATCAAAGAGTCCAATAACACAATAGAGGAAGAGCTTGTATTCTTATTACCTGTAGCAAATGATTGGTCATTAAGAAAAAGTTGTATTATGAATGAGAGAGTCATTTATTCAAGTTTGAAATATATGATATGTGTAATGTCCTAAAATTGCATCCCTCACAATTTTCAACTAAATTTGGGTCTTCGCCTTAGTGTTTGCTCCCCTTGACCTGATCAGAGACCTAAATATCCTCATGCACATCAAAAAATCACTGCAAATCAACCTTGTGCTATGTCCACACCTTGATCCTGCCCCAAAATAGGGCAGGACTAGGGCGTAGTGCCCTCGGATCCCCCTATTTGGGATCTCCCTTGATCCTCTCCCCTTGGACCTAATTCAAATTTGAAGTGGGAATTCCCTCCCATGTTGGCTCAAGTTGGAAAATCAGTCAATTAAATCTACTAGCAAGTATATAAGAGGGATTTCCCCTCTCATTTGATAATAACAAGAAATCCTATCAATCCTATCGAATGTATCATCTAAGCATTCAAGAGATCAAGCTTCCAAGCATTCAAGAGAAATTGAGCATTTTCAGTCTTCCTTCAAGCTTTGGAGCAACAATTGAGACAATTTTTCAAGCATTGAAGAGGAGATCAAAATTCTACTTTATGAAACCCCAATTCCATGTGGAGGCAAGTAAAACTTCACAAGGTGTAAACATTTCATTTTCAATCAATTCAACATACCCTCAAAGGGGAGGATTTCTACTTTCAGTCCTTTGATTTACATTATTTTAACCACTTGGTTAATTCCAAAACTAAGGTTTGATCTGAAGACAAACCCCTATTCTCAACACATTTCCCTTTCTTTATGTGTGCAGAAAATAGGTGCACAACTGTATTTCTAGAATTAAGCTTTATTCGCAAAGATGGAAAAACCTTTTTCGACGCACAGAAATTTCAGAGGACTGATTGGAGGGCACCCCTATCTGGACACACGGTCCTTGCAACTTTTGTCGGATTTTGCAGAGCAACTCCGAATCATCTCAAACCTCTCAGATCCAGGTGAATGGTTGAATCTCGAATTTGTAGCTCACTATTTTCACATGCTTTGTCTTAATTCAATCAATCGACTTACAAAAGAGGGTCAATTGTATTTTAATCCATCCCAATCTACTTAGCATTCAATCCTTGCTTCCTTTGGGATTGGATCTAGTGGATTCATCCCCCTCTTTTGAATGTGAAGTCGCTCTCAAGTGAAAATTGAACCTTAGTTAAATTCCTCTCTTTCTTTCAAGTGGAGAATTGGCTAAGGTTCCCAATTTTCTACTTTACAATATGAACGTCTAAATGATAGATCCTATTGTTGTTATGCTTATTAAGTTTTGAGACAATCTTATAGAGTTATATCTCTCATATCTATTGGTCATAAGATTTTATTTGAAGCCAAATGAGAAGTAAAATAATGGACAATCAAATTGAGAAACCTTCGTAGCAGTAGTCCAAAAAAAGGGAAAAGTCAAAATAATGATACAACAGTCATAAGGCAATATGACATGAGCAATCCCAGGTATAACAGTCCCTTTAAGGGAAGTATTGCAACAAAGATAAAAGGACATTACAAAGATCTGATATAAAAAAAAGCCAACAACATAAGCTTTAAAAGCAAATGCCACCTTCATAAGCTCTAAATTGCAGTCCAAGAGGCAAAGAAGACAGTCATCTATGATTGTTTTAAGGGCCTGATAAATTTTTTTTGACCGAGTTAGCAGGATCATCATGAGAACAAGGTCTGAGATCAAGATGAGGGTCTATCCACTAGATATAGGTGTGTATGACTCAAAATTTACAGTCATAAGCCTCTATACATGAAAACAATAATGAAGCATACACATGGGTCTTAGAAGAGATCCATTTGCACATTGACAAGATCTATGCCTCATTATCATGGACAACGAACATAGGATTTGATATTTATAGAGAGTATTGTTTCTTCATTCAAAGAAAACATGGAGCTCCCACAGTCATAGAGATAGCACCAATCATATTGTAAGCAATATGAGAGCCAAGAAAAGTCACAAATGGAGTAGCCGTGCAACGAGGTCTAAAAATATTGGCAAGGTTAGAAAACAAAGATAATGAAAGGACACCACAACACCAAAAGATCACAGTCCTCTAGTAAAGAGCAATCGTAAGATTACTACCACAAGATCTAAAAATTATAAGATATATTTGGTCAAATGTGTGGCTTTACTTAATTCGAACAACAAATGAATCACTGAAGATCTCATGAAATTTACAAGATTAGACTCTTCAAAATCAGGATATTTAGAACCTTTCAAAGGAAAGGAAAATAATTTAATTGACAATTACTTGTGGGCCCACTACTTGTTTGCATTTTCATTCCATATTGTCTTGTGCCTTTGTTTTCCTCTCCTTTTAAAGGGATGAGATAGTTTTTGTTAGCAGGAAAAGTTTCTTTATTTTTGGTAAACAATCTCTAATTTAGAGTGATAGCTTTGTAAACAATTTCTTGTTGAATATGATGGAATGACATGACCCAACTTTTTTTGAATATTTTCTTGGTTTGAATTTATGTGATTATCTTTTTTTGCAAATTTGAATTTATATTTCATCCTAGTAAAGATTGTATTTGCCTTGTGATGGATAATGTATCTTGGACTATTTATTTTTAGAGGTAGGTTTTATTTCTTAGTTTTGTGTCTAGGGTTTATTTACCTCCATATTATTAAATTAACATAATCTATATAATACGCATAATTAATCATTAATTAAAGCAATTTGATCACATATACAAAAGAATATAGACAAAAAATTACATGAATGACATAAGGTATGGGTACATAAGCCAATAACAAGGTAGAACATAAGGAAACATATTCCTTTACAAGAGACCATAAGGTCAAATACATGGACTACATACATAACAAATCATGAAGAAAACCTTGATAGGAACTCCTGACATCTATCTCCTTCGAGCACACCACGAGTGAGAAAATTATCAGAGAACTTTTCCACCCAACCACGAAGCTTTATGCTTCCCTAAAATTATTCCTAACACGAAGAATACCCAACTCTACACAAGGATGCCTAGCAATCTAAAAATGGTAGGAGTAATGTAATATATGCAACATGATATATCTAGCATTCAATTTTACATGCATAGAAATAGCTATACATTTGATACTAGGATATGATAGAGAGTAAGCAACACAATCATTAACAAATGATTTCAAGAGTTTTCACCAAAGCATCTTTTTGAGATGACTATTGGCAAATAAGTTAAAGCAAAAACTTCACTTCTTTGGAAAGTTACCCCTCTTTGTTCCTAATATTCGACATTGTCCATAAAAATAATCAATGAAGATACAATAATGCATCCATGCATTTCTAATTGATGATTTACGCACACATGAAAAACAGTTCACTCACTTCATTCCATAGATAAAAATTAAGTACATGAGATTCTTAAAAGATAGCGCATCATAGTTAGCAACTTGAAAAAGCATTTTCAACATATCTTTAAAACCAATCATATAGAAACTCACTAGAAGTACACATAAGCATACAATGTATACATAAGCATATGACAATTTCGTCTTTGCTACAAATTGAAATCTTTGAACAATAAGTAAACAAAAGCACTCATAGACATTCAAATGCATCAAACTATGCAATTTCTTCTTGATATCTTTTTTAGAGGTTTGAAATCCAATTAAATCACGTGTATTTAAATAAACTTGATATTCAAGACAATTATGCTTAACAAATTTCTAGATAAAGATAGCAAGGAGGAAACAAAATTAGCTATGGGTCCTAGATAGTCTAGAAGACAATGTATCCCTTTTTCAAAATGAATACAATGGGTGCTGCCCCTTAGAAACTATTTAATTATCCCAAAAAAAACTTGATATTCAAGACTACAATTAGTAAGTCAAAATATTATTTGAGAAGGTAGAGAAAATCAACATCTTATTAATATCTAAGAAAATTTATAGTAAACTAAACATCTTCATATTGCCGATTTCCAATCATAACACAACATATTCTCATTAACAACATTAATTTTCCTAATTCAGTGAGCACCTGACTAACCATGTTCACTTTTTTTTTAAGGGTTATACACTATATTATTCAGTATAAGGTCAATTATGGGGTATTCATTATATATATTCATTTATGACTTAACCACAGTTCTCAATACCCAAGCAATATAGATGACAAATGAAACAAGTCCTCTTAAAACATCATTAAAATTTAATCATTGAAACTTCGTTGATTATAATATGGTTCCAAGGTTCTATGGTGATACTATCACTTGGTCAAAATGAGAACTAGAATCCTTAATTTGTGAGATATCTTTTAATTCATCTAAGAGCAACTATAAGAGAAACATATACTTGAGTCATTACCTAAATGCAATCTTTTAGAAATTACTCATGTCACAATTAGATCATGCAAGCTAATTACTTGTTATTTTGGGAATTGTATTATATGAAATGCTACATTGAGAAACTTAGAATAAGATGTATCTCAATGAAAAGTCATAGTAATGATACCATAATTCGATTACATCCTTAAGTATTTCTTAACTAAATATAAGAGCCAATTAATATTCAAAACTATGATTTCTTTTATGAAATGCATACTTTACTTAAATTCTTTAATATCTATATTGATCTTCTTATGATCTAAACAACTCTTAATACAAACATATTTCATTTCCGTTTTCTAATGATAAAAGAGATTGCCAATATGAAAACATGATATTTAAATATCATCGAGAAGTAATTATGAAAATAAGTTGAGATATTCAATGCTTAAATATATATAGGAGAAATTAAGTTGTATTAATCTTTGAAAATTTTGATAAGCTAATGACCCATACATTCCAAAATCTATTACATACAAATATAAAATTATCAAGAATAAATGATTAAAAGATAATAATTTGCATAATTAAATTTTTAGGAGTTTTTCCTTTCATTTTAAATCTAAATTCAATAGTCTAAATGCATGAAAGACTTACTTAGTAGGAGTGTTATATATGAAAACTAATATTCAATCTTAAGTCAGCGAATTGTACGACAATCCTATCCCAAGAAAGAAAGAAAGAAATGTTTTCTTATAGTCCACAATACCGAATGGTTTGTATATGTGCCTACATATGGTTTAACTAATATGAGACTACTTATGTGTAGGATCATGGTAGGCCAAACTAGGCCCTTAAGTGGCGATGAAAATTCAGAATAACAAAGTTAGACAACTTGACATGAAAATTTGAATAGGTTACCAACATAATTTGAAAAATATGTTTAAACAATATTTGTAGCAAATTGAATGTAATTTATAAACTAGTAGTTATTTTCTTTAAAAAAAATCAAAAAAAATCTATTTGGTGAAAATTTGAAATTTCAATGTAGTGGTATTCAATTTTTAGGAAAAAAGATAAAAAGCATATGTATGTCTAACTGACCTAAGTACAAGCAAAACATAAGTTTTTTTTATGTCACTTTAAGTACAAGTAGAGGACTCATGCCTAGATGTGACACATATTTTTTTGTAATTTTTTGCTTAGTAAATAATTGGTCATGAGTTTTTTACAAGAACTTTGTAAAAATATTAAAACTTGTATGTCTGACCACCATAACTTGGTCAAAACTTTATGAAATTCATTTTTTTTAAATCCTATAAAGTATGCAAAGCATAGAATTTTGAAAAATGTTAAACAATTTTAAAGTTATGTTTTTCAATCAGCCCATCAATCATGACTTTAGACATAATGTATGTTAAAAATCAATAATGTTTATTTATTAAATTCAAAATAAGACATAATTTATATTGGTGGAAATAATTTCTTTAAAATACCCTTTTTCGTATCATCTATTTCAGGTAGAAAAAAGTCATCAGCCACATGAGCGAAATTTGGAAAACCAAAGAAAACTTATAAACACATTTTTTGCACGTTGACTTTCTAGGTTTGGCATGTCCAAGACGAATCCCAAAGCAATCTCGAGTGGAAAATGGAGAGAAAAAAATTATGTCAGAAAAATGGATATCCATTTCCTGACATCATTATTGTGATGTCATGTTTTCCAAAACGGATATCCATTTTGAAAGTCTAGAAAAACACATTTTGGTAAAATGGTCACAACTTTTACGTTTATTATCGAAATATTAATTTTTTTATAGGCTTTGAAAAGTTGATTTGGAGTTATACATAATGGAATATGTAGTGTTTCAATATTATGCATTAAAAAATAATTATAATTAATTTAAATTCATCCTTCATTTTTTAAACATCAAAAGCTCACAACTTTTGCATATGACTTCTCTCTAAGTCCGTGAATTTGTTTGTAACAATCATCTCAAAATACTTGAAATATTAAATGAGTAATTAATAAAAAAAAAAAGGCATTTTACTAAGGAGTAATAAATTTTGATAAACCATCATATCTCTATGTTCCTTTCTCTACCTCTCTCTCTTGAGTTCTAAACCTATTACTCCACCTCTTGCTTACTCCCTCCATCTCTTTTTGTCCCTATTTATACGTCTACCTCTAGACCTATGTCTCTAACTCTCATTGAATCCCACACCCCCTCCCCCACTCTCTCAATTTCTACACTTATATTTCTACCTCTTCATCTCTCCTCTATCTCACTCTCTCTCCCTTAAGATCTAAACTTGTCTCTACTTATCCCTCCCATCCCTAGCAACAAATGTTAAAGGGGAGGGGGAAAGGTAGAGAGGGAAGTATCAACAAATGGAGAGAGAGAGAGAGAGAGAGAGAGAGAGAGAGAGAGAGAGAGAGAGAGAGAGAGAGAGAGAGAGAGAGAGAGAGAGAGAGAGAGAGGGGTGAGGTGAGGGGAAAGTATCAACAAAGGGACAGGAGAGATGGGGAGAGGTGAAGAGAGAGACAAAGAGATAGAAGGTAATTATGGGGAGATGAAGATGGGGGAGAGGGAAGTATCAATAAAGGGAGAGGGGGAGATAGGTGAGAGAGAGGGTAATTGGACAAAAAGAGAGAATGAGGGAGAGAGTTGGGGGTAATTAGGGGATAGGAGTAAGTATCAACAAAGGGAGAGAGGGAGAGATGTGGAGAGAGGTGAAGAGGGAGACAGTGAGAGGGTAATTAGGGGGCTCTCTCTCCAGCTCTCCCCTCTCTCCCTTTGTTGATACTTCCATCTCCCCACCTCCCCCTAATTACCCTCTCTGGACCTCTCTCTTTCAACCTCTCTTCCCATCTCCCACTCTCTCTCCCTTTGTTGATACTTTCCCCTCTCCCCCCTCTTCTCCTAACCCCTAATTACCCCCAACTATCTCTCTCATTCTCTCTTTCCCCAATCACTCTCTCTCTCTCTCTCTCTCTCTCTCTCTCTCTCTCTCTCTCTCTCTCTCTCTCTCTCTCTCTCTCTCTCTCTCTCTCTCTCTCTCTCTCTCTCTCTCTCTCTCTCTCTCTCTCTCTCTTCCCCCCAATTACACTCTCTCTCTCACCTCTCTCCCTCCCTCCCTAACAACAAAAGTCAAAGGGGAAAGATACTCCACACACCTCATAAATAACTAAGATCCAAATGTATCTAACACAAAAAACATCTAAATTAGAAAGATAATCAAGTTCCATTACCAACAGGGAGAGAGATCTATGTAGATGAAGCTAGAGATAGAGAAGAAGATAGAGATGTAGAGGGGGAGGAAGACACACATAAAGGGAGGTAGAAGAGATAAATATATAGAGAGGTTGAGAATGAGAGATGGAGAGATATAGATATATAAAGATAACAATAAAGCTAAGTAGAGATATAAGGGTGATGAGAGATGGAGAGATAAAGAGAGGGAGAGATAGACACACATAGAAAAGAGATAGAGACATGAATATAGATATTGATATTAAGGTCTAGGAAGAGAGAGGGAGAAAGAAAGAAAGGAAAGGATGGATAGAAACATGGAGACATATCTAGAGATAGAAAAGGAGAGAGGAAGATAGAGATATACATGAAGATAAAGAGAGAGGAAGATAAGAAAGAGGTAGAGACAAAGATAAATATTTAGAGAGATAGGGAGGTATGGATAGAGAGGAGGACATAGAGTGAGATACAAAAAGGAAGAGATAGAGAGATATAAAGGAAGATGAAGATGGATATATAGAGAGATGTAGATAGTGTGATAGAGTGATAAATAGCTATATAAAAATTATACACAGGGATAGATAGAGGAGAGAGAAAGAGTGAGAGATAGAGAGATATAAAGGGAGTATATAGAAGGATGGAGGGAGAGAGCCAAAGATATAGAGAGATGGGGTAAATAAATAGATAAAGGTAGAGAAAGGGATAGATACATAGAGAGGGAGATAGAGGAAGAGAGGGAGAGATAGATTAATAATGTACAAAGGAGGAGATATATTGATCAATGGAGATATAGAAAGAGTAGAGATATGAAGATGGAGGTAGAGATAGATATGGATAGAAAGTGGTAGAGAGAGTAAGACAAATGGAGGGAGAGATGGAGTGAGTAAGAGATATTAAGAGATAATGAGATATAGATAGACACAAATATAGATCCATAGGGGGGATAGAGATAGAGGGGACACTTGAGTGGGAGAGAAAGGAGGTGATAAAGACATGTAAATAATAGGTACATGTGGAGGGAGGGAGATAAATAGAGAGAAGAGAGATTATTAGAGAGATATAGAAATAGGGAGTGATAGGTATAGTGCGAGAGAGGGAGGTATAGGAATAGAAAAAGGGAGATATATGTAGATATAGCTATAACTTTGGAAAGATCTAGGTGGGATGAGAAAAAGGAGGGAGGTAAGTAGAGAAGGAAGAGCTAGAGGAAAGATATAAATAGAAATAGAGTAACTGAATGGGAGAGAGATGGAATTGAAAGGGAGACAGGAGAGGGGGAGAGAGTGAGATATACCTAAGTAAACAGGGAGAAGGCTAGAGAGCTATAGAAGGACATTTTCTCCTACGTAAACTTTGACAAAGGTGTGCATAAGATCAAAGACAACAAGGCAACCTTCTATGATGATTTATGTAAATTTCATAGTCTCATTATTATTTAAAATTAAAATATTTTAATATTTATTACTTTTTAAATGTTTCAATTATTATGAGAGCAAAAAAACGAAAAAAAAGGCTTTGTATGTGAAATTTCTGAGTATTTAAAGTTTTAAAAATGAAGGATTAACTTCGAATGATTTTAATTAGTTTTTGGTGTATACTCTAAAAAAATTATCTTATTCATTGTATAGGTCTTTGAATCACCTTTCCGATGCCTGTAAAAAATCAAAATTTTGATAAGAAATGCAAAAGTTATGCCAATTTTACTAAAGTTTTATATGAATATTTGTTTTTGAAAATATGACATCACAAAAATGATGTGAGGAAACAAATATCTGTTACTAATTACTAACAGATATCTATTTTAGTTTGGTATTAACAAACCAAATTCAAATTTTGCCTGACCCATACAAAAAGTCAAACCAAAATTTGGTGTATTTGGCAAAGTAAAAACCACATTTTTTTCCCATTGCCACTTTTTGGCCTACAATGCTCTTGCACAAACCTTGGTATTCCTTGGAGGAGGCATCTAACAAGGCTACGAATGAGGCATACATACCTTACACCTTGTGGAATTTGAACTTGTGACCTGATTTTCAAAAGTACACAATGTTAAATGTATAAAAGCAAGGCTTATGAAAAGTTGGACATGAATGGAGACAAAATAGGCCAACCTTAAACCACACACACTAAGCAACATACTGAGCCTAGAGAATGTTAGTCAACTCTGTTTAAGCCTAGAAGTGTATTCTTAGTGTGACCACACACCTCAAGCAACATATTAAGTCTAAAAAATGTAAGTCAACTTTAAGCCTTTAACACTTTTAAGTCTAGAAGTGTAAGCTTAGTGTGTGATTTAAGGTGTTTCAAGAGGACAAGGCTTGCGATTTGATTGGTAGAATGCTTCAAAGAAAGAGGACACACATTACTCGTACAAGGAATATGAATCGCATATCAATCTACTAGCCACCAAAAAACTATGTTGGTAAGTAGGGTAAGAGAAATTCAAAACCATGCATAAGGCGATGACCCTCAACTACACCATAAAAGGATAGATCGAATAATTAAAGAAATCAAATACAAGGTGAAAGAGGTGGAAAGAGTTTAGTCTTGACAAAGGTAGAGATGAAAAGGAAGATAATTCATTAAATTGGACCTCTAAGCTAAATAACTCAAGCTGCAAGCAAATTCAAATCGATGCAATTGTGCTTACAGTGCTATGAATTAGAGCAATTTATATTATATAGTTTTTTACCTTGCATGATATCCCTAACTATATAAGAGCATCTACATCACTGCATGAATACATATGTAGATGTTAAGTCTTCTAGGTGCATACCTACTAATTTCTTTCCTTCATTTTTCTTAATGCATGGTTAAGCCTAGGTCTCTGCAAAGTTTGGTGCCTCTATTTTGTTGCTTACTACGAATGCTTAACGCCATTATTTATTTGCTGGTCCCCCTTAAAACAAGGTAACCACCCCTTTTTATCATTCTAACGATGCCAATCCTTATGTTCATGTCCTTTACTGGCTATATTTAGCCTTTTTTTGGCATTAATTCCATTCTCTGATGTAACAATAGCACAAGGATGACTTTCCTTTTATTTCGACTTGCATACTTTTCTTCATAACTCCCATTAATAGTTCACTCCACTTCCCCACTAAGAGTGGGGTCTTATTGAAGTTGCTGAGATTTTTTAGGAATTTTTTAAAGGTGGCACAACAATTTCTAGCCCCACCCCATTTTCACCCGCTTTAATTTGCAGGCCTAAAAAGTAGGGTCTCCTATTTTTTAGGAAAAGATTCCAAATAATGCTAGAGCAACAAAATAATTTTTTCATGGGGCCACCTCTTCTTTAAAAATAGAAACTTAAGCCCTCGTGGGACCCTTGCCTGACTACGCACAATCCTTTTTGAAAAACAAAGAGTACTATCTCCATTATAGTTGATATTGTCTCAATAATAAACATACTTATATCTTTTTAAAAGGAGTTGTTACGCTAATTAATTAAATAATAATATTTTATCAAATGCAATACTTACTAATTTATAATTGAATAATAAAAATTAATTAATAATAATCGATGGTAGAGGGTTGTGACGTCTTAATTGAGAGATAAGGACAATGAGTCTTGAGGTACTCTCTACATCATCGTCTCTCCACCCCTATATCTCTCACTCTCTTTATACATCACTTCCTATTTCTATCTTTCTACCTCGACTGCTCTTATTCTCTATATCTCTCTCCTCTATATATTTATCTCCTCCATCTCTATCTATCCATCTCTCCCCTCTCTCTTTATCTCTCCATATCCCTCTCTTTCTCCTTCTCCTTCTCCATCTCCATCTTAGTCTCTATCTTCTTCACTATCTCTATCCCCTATCTCATTCTCTCCCCACCCCCCTCTCTTCCCCCCTCTATCTTTCACTCCCTCCCTCTTCCAAACATTACATGAGCCTACTGGTAACAAAGCTTGATAATCTTCTTAGTTCAGAGGTTTCGTTCCAATCATGCTTGGATCCCTATAAGCAAATTTATAGTTGATTTGAAGCTACCACTTCTCCATTTAGACCTTTGTTGCACAAACAATATCGTGCTTACTAAATGGCCTACCAATTGACCCCATATATCGCACAAATGTATGCAAAAAATAAACCAATTTTTTTTCTTATTGACCTTACGCACCTCCTAAATATACCCATTACTCACGAAAATGTAATTACTAATTATAACGTCAATCATACTTATCAATCATAATAAAACAATAGATAGGGTTGCCTTAAGGTAGCTCATTTATGCCTCATCATTCACTTCTAACCCTTGCATGGCTTCCTTGCACTTTTCAATAGTCTCATCCATAGGACCGTGTCCGGGGTCCTCAGCCTTATATGGCATGGAACACTCATTATCTAGGAATTACGGCATGTGGTTTTACTGCTACCACGAACGGCTCTCTTTCGTGGACCATAGCAACCCACAATAATCTTCAAAACTAAACTGTGGCGTTTAGTTTTTTCGCTGATAAAAACAAACTGTTAATTTTAACCATATTTCATGGCGATTTTGGGAGATCGACGCTGCATAATATATAGTTTGAGAAACAGTAGAGGAGGTACTTATATATAGTTAGTTTCACTCTTTCCAAAACAAAAAATCCGCGCTCCTTACTTTATCATTGATGGGCTTTAAATTTCGCTAAAAAATTATAGAGAAGACAAAATTTTAGGGTATTTTTTTTTAATGAGATATGTTCATAGACAACTATACTTCCGCAAAATTCATCCTCAGCATTGCAGATGACACCGTTAAAAGAAATGTAAATGTTTAAGCATATACAGGGTACTGTGATTTATGTAATGCGGTTTGCAGTTTTAATAGTGCGTAAGCTTCGATGAGCATGACAATATCCCGACCTTGAATAGTTTTTTCGTAGAAGCAATTGGAGTGTTTGATGTTGAAGTGTTTTTGTGCCCCTTCGGTTGTAATCTGCAAGGTAGATTATGAATGATATCTACAAATTCTAATTAAAAAATGGTTATGGCCTCGCTCTCTGTTATTTTTCTGCCCAGCATATTGTAACATTTCTGATGGCCTGGGCCCTTTACCTGAATTTTTTGAGGTTTCCCGTCAATGTGTTATCTGTAAGTTTCCCTTTTTGGGACAAGATAATTTTAATGATTTTAGCTACTGACAGCATTAAGAGGGGGATACAAGTTAACCAGACTTCTACATGATATGTACGTCTCAAGGCTGGGCTTGAAAAATACATCTTGTTATCTTGAAATTTATTTTAGTTCTGCTGCTTGTGTCTCTTGAAGCTGTTGTGTTTTGGCTAATTTGCATTATTTTCTCTGAAGTCCAAGCTTGTAACAGATCTTCTATATCTTTATTTTCAGATTTTGGGTGTGTTCTTTATACAGGCTGTTCTAGAAAATGCTCACTTGTGGATATGTTCTGCAATTTCTAGTAGTACTTATTGCTAGGAGAATCATATTTTGATTCTCCATAAATAAATTTCAATAACAATGGGCAGTGACAGAAGCAAGTGTATCTCATTTATAAAACTCCTACAGCTTCCAGTATTTCCTTGGAATATAGGCCGGAGTTGGAAATTATTCTACAATAGATTTTTTTCAGGAATCCTTTGTATGTAATTTTTCTTTGTCCCCGACTGTTGAGTTATTTACATGTATTGTTTTTATCAGGTTCTTAAGAAGCAATGCTTTCTAAAAAGGATTGGGTGTGCGATATTGGGCACTAGTTGCTAATTTCAAGACAAAGATGGGGATTGCTCTTCACTCATTAACAGCATGTAAAGAACTTCTTTGCTGGGACAAGCAGTAAGTCATGATTTTATTGGTTAGTGACTATTGATGCTGTTATTTTATTTTTTTCATTGGTTATTTTTTTATATTTACTTCGGCTAATGAGATGGAAGACAAGAGAAACATGGTCAATTTTAATATTAAGATTATCCAAGATTTAACTCTTAGATACGTTCAAAGTTGCAATCATTAACATCACAAGGGTGCTTTGTAATAATGATTTTTTAGCTTCATAGGGTTTATTCATACTTGAGAAAAAAAAAGGACAAGGTTCATGTGATGATACTGCAATTGCTGAAAAAACAAATGTTTACACTCGTGTGGGTTTTGAATGCAATGTAACGATCTTTTTAGCAGTTTTTCTTTTTTCTTAATGGAAGTTTCTAATATCTATTCCATCATAATCTTCAAATTTTAGACACATCCTGTCGGCTTTGTAGTCATTCAACTTTGGGAAACTAGTCTTTCATTTTGTAGGACTATTCACAACTTAATGGAAATGCATATTGTGGAACTTGTTAATAAATATTAAAATCAACTTCAATTTCAGTATCTAGTGGTTGGCAGGAAGAGGGACCTGTTGAAATCAAGGATGACAATGTGTTAAAATGTGTATCTATAACTTATAAGTTTATAACTATAAGAAACAATTGATCACATGACTTGTGAGGATAAAAATGATCACATATCATAACAGAGTTCCCCTCATGTTCTCTTTCTTTTAAGATGTAATGCTAGAGAACATTTAAAGTTCCTGTATGTTTCTCTTTGAATATCCTCTGTACTGTTTGTGTAGTAAACACCCCTGTTTTTTTTTTGAAATAATGTCGAGTTGACCTGCTGTGTGTTTGCTTTCCAGTTTATCGTTTGGTTGATGGTTTGTTTCAGTTTGCTTGCATCATGTTTGTTTAGGCATTGAACATAATACAGCAATAAGAGAGCATAGCACATGTTCAATCATATGACATGAAACTCATCATTTTAATTCAGATTAACAGCAGTATGAAATCAGAACATTAGGACAATGTTTTCAGACCTGAGAATGTTGTTACAGTCATGAGAGTAATGCTTAGAAGTATGCAGTAGCCAAACTGGACGCCATCACTTAACAGGACAGTTTGTTAGATTGTGAGTAAGCCTCTTAACCTCACCGAATCTGCTCCAGCATACTATCATCCAACCTGCAGAACTGGGCGCCTTAATAGAGGGTTTCAGACTTCTGTGAATGCAGATTGGGACCCCTTATAATGTCCATGTGCCAAGATGGAGCTGTATGGCCTGCCCTAGAGGCGATTTGCTCTTAGAAATCAGATCTTCAGCAAATATAACAAATAATAACTTGAAATGAGGCGCTCATCTGCAAGGGAGACAACAGACCAATACCCAGAATGACAGCCACCAGGCCTCCAAGAGTTATGAGTAGGGAAAGCTTCAGCCACACAAAAAATTCCAGAACTCCAAGAATCCACGCCAGCCCACTAAATAAATCAAACTATCTATTTAAACTCACACCACACCACAAAAGCACACACCATACTGAAAGCCTGCAATCCCAACTCAAAACACTATGTAAATCTTAATCTTCACACCCAAAAATACACACCAAAAAATATTGGAAACTTTGATCTTTTAACAGTAACCAGCCTGAGTGGTCTTCCACCACCGAAACCGGTGTTCCAGCTGAGGGTTTTCGTCCTCAAACCAGCAGATTGTCCTTCCTGGAAACACTCCAGCAACACTTCCTTAAGTTGCCAAAACCAAGCTGTTCAAAATGAGAGCTCATCCACCTTTTTAAAAGAATGAGAGGGAGAGTTAGGGCACTTTTAGGGTTTTCCCTCCATTTAAACTTTTTTGAAAAACACTTTAGTCCCTCATATAGGCGTCCCTTTTCTCTTTGAAATAAATTACATTTTATTAACTTTTTTTGCCTTTTTATCCATAGGCATCCACCTTAAAAGGCATAATATTTGCCTTATGTCATGAAATACATTGACCCCTCTTTTAAAACAACGTTGTCTGACTAGGACAAGGGGGTACTTTTTTCTGAAAGACTTAAAAGGCAACATTTAAAAGATTAATAAGGCCAATAAAACCAATATTTCTCGAAAGCCCTTTTAACTCACCCAAGATATGAATAGAAACTTTGCACTAATTGAAGAACTAGTGGCCCATTGACTTACTGTAGACTTTCGTCTACCGTTTTCCTTTCGGGTGGTGGTTTTTTTTTTTGACCCTTGGCTGGAGTTCTTTTTTTTTTGCTTCCTCGCATCTTCCACATGGCAGTTCGGCTCACTTTGTTTGGGTTTTCTTTTTCTAGTTTGCCAAGGTGCTGAGAGATGCTAACACATGGCAAGTTCCTTTGTCGCTCTTTGTTGGTGGGTCCGCGTCTTTAAAAGGTGTTGGCATCCATGCTGCGTGGCAGATCCTCGCGAGGCGTTTTATACGTTTTTACTTCGTTCCTAGGGAACTCCCTCCTGCTACCACGTTGCATTTGAAGCAACCATAGGGTGAGCTTGCGTTGCTTTTCGAAGTAGTGGGGTGTTCGTCGCCAACAACATGCGATTGAGTAGCGGTTGCAGGCTCTCCCATTTTGATCCGCCATTAGGAGATTTGGTGGTAGTTGTGCTAGAGGCCAAAGCTGTCTTAATTCAGCTTTGCACGATTATTAACGACACTGCCAACAGTGTTTGTTTTCTGGTTTTCTCCGCCAAGCCGTTGGTTTCTTCTTATTTAAAGGATGCTTTTTGTTTTTGTAAGGGTTCAAAATTCGGGGAATCAGAATATAGACAATTGCTAGGAGAATAACGCCTTAAATTTGGAATTGTACTTTTGAGACTGGGATAATCAAATTGTGCCTTTGGCCTTTATGATCATTATATTTCAGTGTGTAAGAACATCTTTTTGTGCTTTTTTGTAATTCAGTATAACTTCAGGAATATGTGCTATAAGACTTCGCAGATTAAACTATGTTTTTATGAACTTGTTATCTAGTGGATGAATGGTATCTATTGCTTTATGTTGAATGAGTTATTGTTTATATTTCATTTTCAATTTTCTGGGCATGTAGATTGTTGAATAGGCCTTAGAGCTGCACTTTGTGAAGTTTCTCTGTGCTTGTAGTACACTAAATCACTTTCAGTGCATCGCTATAGAATAGTTTTGCTTTTAGTTTTCCTTCTTCCCCTTTCCTCTCCTTTTATATATGAAGAGCCGACTTGTAAATTCCCGGAGTTTACTCAGTGAACACGCACAGGTCCCCCATCACTGAGTTTCCCATAAGGCTGTTTTCATAGAAGCAATTTTATCGATCGACAGTTCTTTTTTTGGCACGCCCGGTGGGACCATTTTGTCTTTGTCTAAAGAGGGTGCATGTAGGTTAGTCACTAGGAGTCAATCTGCAGCCAATTCGAGCTTATTATTACCACCCCTAGTTGCGGTCCAAGCAGTATCAGGCGTCGGAGCGCAAATCCCTGTTCAGGCAGCTCACGTGCCAATGGCAATCCAACCTCCAAGAAATTTTGTCACTTGGGCGCCAAACCTTCCTTCAATGGGGTGCTATCCCTACTTTTGCCTTAAAAGCATTACCAAAATTCATAGGGGATGGTTCCAGGACCCCCAAGGAGCATTTGCAAGACATGGCCGACGTGTGCACTGTGCACAACGTCACGAAACAAAATATAGCTTTAAGATTGCTCGCAGCTTCTTTCAAGGGAAAAGCACAAGACTGGTACAGATCTCTCACGCCAAACTCAATAGGAAGCCGGGACTAGATGGGAGATTGTTTTTTTGAGCGATTTATCGAAAAGGGAGACAGATCTTCTCTTATGCAACAGATGATAACCATAAGAAGGGCTCCGCAAGAGGCTATAATTGACTTCAACACCAGATTCCAGAAGACATGGCAGAGAATACCCTTATCTGCCCGACCCCCGACGGATATGGCTTTTGTATACTACCTAAAAGCTTTCAATTCTAACATATTTGTCATGATCCAATCCTTGGGAGGTAGCACTCTTCTGGATGCCTGAGCTAGCTATTCGAGCGGAAAATAACCTAATTGATGCAGGGAAGCTTCCTCCGAGGTCACCCATGTTGGTTTTTCCCAGAGCCAACAAGCCAAACACTTGAGCCACCATCTTCGAGCACCTTCGCCCCTCAATCCATGTATACGTACCCTAACACTCAGTAAGCAAGCACTTCCACTTCTTCTGCCCTAGCCGTTGAGGTAAATGACATGAATAATTTGCTTCGAACTGTTTCGAACAAAATCATCAACCTCAAAAGGTAGTAGGCTTCCGCTAAACCCCCTTTCCTAAATTATCAAGGTGGGAGACCTCTTTACTAGCCAAATCAATATCAGGGTGGTACAAGAGCTAACCAAGGACAACCTAATAACCAACTCGTCCCTGTGTCGACCCCTTTGCACGCCATTCCCCCTAACCACAACAAAGAGTTGATTGCTGGCCAGAATAATCTAGTGGACGATACCAACTCTTGGTGCTTTCCTTGCAATGATGCTCACATGCGACGAAACTGCCCGAGAGGAAATCTACAGCAGAAGGTCACGGAGTAGAGAAGTCAAGGAATGAGCCCTGATGCTGGGGTTTATGCTTCTCTGGGTATGGATAACGCCTCACTGACTGCTCAAATGCAGAGTATGTCGATGGAACAAGAGGGTGAGATCAATCCAAACCACGCTCTCTTTTCGTGGATGGAAGAGGAGGAAACTGTTCTCACAAACGATGCTTCCACTTCATTTGCCAAGATGTCACAGGTACAGTTTGATTATAACCTCCGCTCTAAGCGCCGGTTTACGGGAGAACCCGTGATTCAATAGCCAAGAGTAAATATAGAAAAGCATGTGGAACAACTGGCTGTGGTTTGCAATCCTCAAAAGGTGAAAGGTTTCATACCTTATAAGGCCAAAGAATCTAAGGTTTCTATTCCCACCATTCTTGATATAGTGGAGCAACTGAAGAAAGCCCCCGCAAACGTATCCTTATGGGATATCCTCACAATTCCAGAGCAAAAGAATCGTTTGTAGGAAGCACTCGATGGAGACAAAAAGCTATCCGCAGAGCCAGCAACAACCGGATCACACACAAAAAGTAATGGACCTGTTTCAGGTGACCAATCACGGACCCCCGCGGTACTTACTAATGAAGGCCTTGAAGCTGTTGTTATCACGAGGGAAGGTAAGCCGAAACCCAACCCTTTCTTTCTGACTCTTATTGTTGGAAATAAGTTGCTCCACGACTCCATGATTGACTCTGGTGCTAGCACCATCGTAATGCCTAAACAAATTGCGGAGGTTCTAAATTTGAAATATGAGCCTATGAGCAGAGGAGTCATGCAATTAGATGGGAATAGAGTCCAGACCGTGGGCATTATAAAAAGCCGTCGCTCACCTTGTTTGCCTGCCCTAGCATTACAGTAACCCAAGAGGTAGCAGTCATTGACATTCCCCCTGTTTTCGACCTTTGCTTGTCCCAAGATTTCACTTCCAAGGTCGGCGGATACCTCTCTTTAGATTGGTCTCACCTTATCCTTAGGACCAAGCATGGGGCCAAGTTGAAAATTTTGTCTGAGCCCCTTCATACAGAACATATAGCTGATGAAGCTATGATAAACTTTGAAGCTACCCACACGTCCATCTTTGGAGAAGAGATGAAGTGTGTGGAATTACTAGAAGATGAAGAAGTAACAGGAGAAAGATCCGCGGACCAAGAAGTCTTCCTCAACGAATTCATAGATGCGGATCCTTATGGAAATTATCATGCTACTGGACTAGGGACATGTGATTTTTGATGAGGACCAACCCATCCCCAAAGTCTCAAAAGACCTCGAAGACAGAGAGAAAGAAAAGAAAGACCTAACCTCTAAGCTCTGGACCCTCCACTTTGATGGGGCCAAATGTAGAACTGGTTCCGGAGTAGGTATTTGTCTCACCTCGCCTTCTGGAGAACAGATCTTGAGGTCTTTCTGCCTCCAGTTCGCTTGTTCAAACAACGAGGCTGAGTATGAGTGCTTGGTTCACGGTTTGAGCCTCGCGGATTGTCACGGGGTCAAGCGACTGAGAGTGTTGGGAGATTTGGAATTGGTGGTCCATCAAGTTCGCGGGTTTTCAGCTGCGAAGCATGTCCACATGCGTTCTTACTGCCATAGGGTCTGGGACTTGATTGAGAGCTTTGAAGCCTTCAATATTCAGAGAATTCCCTGGAAAGAAAATCAAGTGGCTGACCGCATGGCTACGGTGGGGTCCCTTTTTGATCCTGCGACAAAATTATTGGAGAATAAGCATTTAGTCTAGGTAGTGGTTAGACTTGCTATACCTGACAACGACACTCATTGGTAGGTTTTCGAAAGTGACGAACATATAGCTATGTTCATCCAACAGTCCGAAGAGTTTGCGGATCAATTGCAACCCAAAGTGTTTGAAGCATATGGCGACCAAGTGGTTCAATTGAAAACGAACAAATTTCCCAAAGGTTTGATTACTCTTGAAAACCTTTTTGACAACGAAGATACTAGAAATGACAAGAGGAAGTTCATAGCGGACAAAGGGGATTACACCTAGCTCCAAGTCGGTGGTGGCCGGAAGCTCAAGATATGGAAAGGTGTTCCCCAATGCGACAGAGAAAGGCTCATCCACTTCTGTGATGAATATGTAGGGGTGATCGCCTGGTCCTATGAGGATCTGAAGGGGTACAATCCGGAAGTAATCCAACATACAATCGAACTGGAGGAAGGAGCAAAGCCCGTCCGACAAAAACGTCTAGTCAACTTGAAGATTGAGTCCCTAATGTCTCAAGAGTTGCAAAAACTAATTGATTCCAGAATCATATATCCCATTAAGCATAGCACCTAGGTTTCCAACTTGGTGTCAGTCTGGAAGAAGAGTGGGGACATCCGCCCTTGTGTAGACTTCTGGGACTTGAACAGAGCTTCCTTGAAGGACCATTGCCCATTGCCTCCGATGGAGCAGATCCTGCATACAGTAGCCAGGTCCGAAATGTTTTCCATGCTTGACGGCTTCTCCGGTTATAATCAAGTCCTTGTCAAACCAGACGACCAACATGAAACCACGTTCACCACCAAGTGGGGAACGTTTGCCTATCAGAAGATGCCTTTCGGGTTATCTAATGCTGGTGCTACTTTTCAGAGGGCCATGGATATAGCCTTCTGGGAATCGATAAACAAGATAATCATGATTTACTTGGATGACCTAACTGTGTTTTCAAAACGCAAAGAGGATCATTTTGATCATCTTGAGCTGGTCTTTCGGAAATGCCTGGAATTCGGAGTCTCCCTCAACCCCAAGAAATCCTTCTTCAGGGCGCCTCAAGGGAAATTGCTAGGACATGGTGTCCAAAGAAGGGGTGTCAATTGACCCTGATTGTGTCAATGCCATCAAAGAGCTTTCCTTGCCAGTTAACAAAAAGGGTGTCCAGTCCTTTTTGGGAAAGATTAACTTCGTTAGCAGATTCATTTCGGATTTCTCTGGAATGGTAAGGCCTATCATCCTCATGCTCAGGAAAGATATGCATTTCAAATGGACGTCAGAGGCCAAAGAAGTGTTTGAAAAGATTAAATAGGCTATCTCGTCCGCCCCTGTTTTGGCTAATCCGAACATGTCCAAGGATTTTATTGTGTATGTTTATGCCAGCGATTTCAGCATAGCTGTTGTATTAACCCTGAAGGATGCAGAGTTGAAAGGCGAGCATCCAATTGCTTTCCACTCTAAAACGCTGAAAGCATATGAAATCAAATATAATTTTGTGGAAAAACAAGCCTTTGCCATTGTAAAAGGGCTGAAAAAGTTCAAGCATTTCATTGCTTGTAACAAGGCGACTGTCTATGTGGCTCATTCCGCAATCCACGAGTATGCTATGGAAGGAGAAATCATGGAAAAGAGAGCGATTTGGATCACTAAGATCCTTGAGTATGACATAGATGTCAGGCCCACTAAAGTGATCCGAGGCAAGGGTCTTTGTGAATATTTAGCTCAGGAACCTGAGGAGGTAGGAGAGTCTCAAGATGAGACTGTGTTAATGCATATTGAGCCAGAGGAAAAGGGCTGGATCACTGATCGCAAATTATTCATGCAAATTGGAGTTTTCCCTTCAAACCTCCCCGCGGAGAAGAGAAGATTTTACAGGCTTCAGAATAGCAGCTATCGGTTGCTGGAAGGTGTCCTATTCAAATGAAATTTCGACGAAGTTTTTCTTTGTTGTGTGGAAAGGCAGCAAGCCGTAAAAATCCTGCACGAGTTCCATAGCGGCCTTGCGGGAGGTCATTTCTTTGTCCATACCACTGTCATGAAGATTATTCGCGCAGGCTATTATTGGCCCTCGTTATTCAAAGACGCTCATGCTCTGATCTAGGGATGCAAGGAGTGCCAATTCTACGTTGGAAAGCGTAGGAATGCAGCCATGCCATTTAGGCTTATTAAGGTAGATGATCCTTTGGGGGCTAGATTTCATAGGGATGATCAATCCGATGTCCTTTGCCAGTCACAAATGGATTCTCACGGCCACAAATTACTTCACCCGTTTGACAGAGGCAGTGCCATTAAAGAATTCCACTGAAACTGAAATTTTAGGTTTCCTTGAGGAGCTAGTTACATGTTTTGGTCTGCCGAAAACCATCATATCAGACAACGCTAGAGCATTCATTGGATCCAGGGTCACCCAGTTCGCTTTAAACAATGGCATCTACTTAAAGACCTTGAACTACTACCCTCAAGGTAATGGTTTGGCCGAGTCTACGAACAAAAACCTGATCCATCTTATCAAGAGAATTTGAGTGGAACATGAAAGAGAATGGCATTGCCATCACTCTGGGCAGACAGGGTCACCCCAAAACAAGTTTTGAAGAACTCCCCATACAAGCTTGTGTACGGGAAAGAAGCACATTTTCCAATCTCATCAGAGATTCCAGCCCTGCAGCTTCTAAAATCCCTTGAGCTGGAGAAGAATGAGCCTATGGAGGTAAGATTGGCAGAGCTCTTGGAGCTACAAGAAGAAAGAGAGGAGGCTTTCGAATCTCTCCGAAACCGCCAGCAGATTGTCAAGAAATGGTTTGACAAAAGAGCTCAGATCCTGTTTTTAAATAGGGAGACCTTGTCCTAAAATATAACGAACGCAAAGCCGGGACATCACGTTAAATTCGACAGTTTGTGGGAGGGCCCGTTCCGCATTGTTGAGTGCAAGGGTTTTAACGCTTTCATGTTAGAAGACTCGCAAGGTGAGCTTTTAGAGATCCCAGTCAACAAGATCCATTTCAAAGCCTTATATTAGAGCTTATCCTTGTGTGTATGTAAATATTGTGCTTTCTGTTTTTCGGTGGTCTCTTTTTGTCTTAGCTCTTTGTATTCTTTAGTTAAGTTTTTCTAAGCCCAAGCAAAGCAAAAGAAAGAAATGACAAGCATTTTGAGTCAAACAAGCCATGAAAGCCGAAAGCAAAATATCTTTTATATTATACGTATGGTTTCTTTACATATATACATTTTGAAAGAGGCTCTTAGGTCTTCATGTCATTCAAAGCAAAATGCAAAAAGATGGAGAGAAAGGTTGCTGCGGAGGTTGTCTAATCATCATCCTTTGACTCGAGCTCATGCTCGTCAAAGTCAGCGTTGTCATCATCATCTTCATTGTCTCCATCCCCAAGATCAAAATCCGGATCTGAATCCGAATCAGAGAAGCGCAGAACCACCTGGAGGATCAGAGGGTTCTTTGGGGTCAGAATTTTGGGGAATATATAGTGTTGGAAATCCGAGTACCACGCTACTCCAGTTGCCTCAATCAACATGTGCACTTTTAGTAGAAAATCAGTTGCCCGCCACGCTCGGTAGCGGTGTGTTAATATAGACATGGTTTTAAAACCAGAAACTAAAGGCAGCCATGGGACCACCTCACCATTATCAATGAATCGCCTCAAATCAGAAGCGGTGGGAATACCCCAAATGGGGTTTGCGTAAAGGACTACCTCATCCATGTTGGAAATAGTAGCTAGCTCGGATACCTGATTATTGAATTTTAATGTTGTCAATGACAATTAAAATTCATATGTATTATCTCTCATGCAATTCGAACTGTCTAGGGCTGGGCCCAAACACATGTAATGTAAAGGCAAAGGGAAATGATGTAATTTATTAAATGGCAATGTAAGATAAAAATAAATTAATATCATATGCAAGCCGACTTGGGTGATTGGCACCAAAGGATGGATATAAAACAAACATCAAATGAAGTCATTAACAATCATCTTTTTATATGAATTCAATCTGCTCAGCGAACTCCTCTATCTTGTGCGAATTTTGTCAAGTTCATTGTGCGAATTTGATGAAGACTCTTCTTGTGCGAATCTGGTCAAAGTCTTCCTTGAGCGAATTATAAGGAAATCCATGCGAATCTGAAAGGACTCTCATGCGAAGGCTGGAACATGCGAATTGGTCTACATTGTATGAGAATTCATTGTTGATCTTCTTTTAGCTATCTGCTGTTGATAAGGGCTGCAATCTTCATTGTTGTGTAAAGAAAGATTCTGATCTGCTACCTTGCTGATTGGACAGCAATCTGAGATAAGTTCATTGCCTTGTATTTGCCTACATTTGAGATAATACATATTGAATTTTGAGGCTGGGTTTTTCACCTCCTAGAGGGAGGTTTTCCCAGGGTATTGGTGTGTTTTGTCTTGTGTTTTCATTGCAGTTACTGTTTATCTACAGTCTGTTATAACCTGATTGCTTAAAGTTAACAATCCAACCCCCCCAAGTACTTATCATGGAAAAGCTGGTCCGTGAGTTGCAGAACGAGGTGCTTAAGCACTGCAATGTCAAGCAGGGAAGCTACAAAGCGGGAGGTAATGTCCGTGTTCACTCGGTAACGGTCCTCAGTACCTACGAAGTCTTCTCCCAGGACCCACTTGATAGCAGCTATGATGATAGGGTTAGTATGGTCCGTCATCGTTTGTAGACGACGTCTGAGATAGTTCCTAGAAAAGCGACTTGACTGCCTATGCTTACTAGCCTAAAGGGGGTATCCATTACTTCTATTCTAAGAAGCTACTCAAGCTTATCCTAAAACTCTAAGGATTAATTCCCAGTATGATCAAAACTGCCTTCTCTAAGCGGTATTTATAGAAAAGATTATGCCAAAAGCAGCATCAATGGCTCTTGCATTAGCACAAGTTGGCGATTAATGAGGTTTATTACTACACAAGACAGCCTTTATCGTCCCTCCTGCGTAGTCTTTTCGGAGAATGTGTGAATTACGAGCCGCTGCCATGCATCCGGTCGCAATATTTCCTTTTGAAGCAAATCTTAGGTAATCTCTTGTGTTGATATGTGCGACAGGCTTTCATAAATGTGCCATAAAGCGGGAAGTCCTTAATTCAAGAAGATCGTACGGGCCAGTGCAAAAGGCTTTCAAATGGCGGCGTTAAAAGGCATGATTGTCTCGCTCTTCAGTGAGCTGGCAGTAAGGCGCGTGACACGCGAATTAATCTCGCACGTATGTGTGAGTTGGCCATTTCATCAAGTCAGCTTAGCTAACATACCGTGCAGCGCGATTTTCAATGACCCCAATGTGTGAATAACGAGCCGCTGCCATGCATCTGGTCGCAATATTTCCTTTTGAAGCAAATTTTAGGTAATCTCTTGTGTTGATATGTGCGACAGGCTTTCATAAATGTGCCATAAAGCGGGAAGTCCTTAATTCAAGAAGATTGTACGGGCCAGTGCAAAAGGCTTTCAAATGGCAGCGTTAAAAGGCATGATTGTCTCGCTCTTTAGTGAGTTGGCAATAAGGTGCGTGACACGCGAATTAATCTTGCACGTATGTGTGAGTTGGCCGTTTCATCAAGTTAACTTAGCTAACATACCGTGCAGCGTGATTTTCAAGGACCTCATATTCATGAATGCAGTTTTATCAAGAATAGAGCGCATGCAACAACGAAGTGAAATAAGAACAAAGTTTTTTTAGCCTCTAAGTGCAAACCCTAAGAAAACACAAAATGACATCATCCGTAGGAGTTTCTGGAACTGCTTTCAACAGCCAGTATGTGGACATTTTCCGAGAGGTGTCTTTTGCTACCCACGCCATGCCTCCTAAGCCCAACCGTCCTTTCACAAAACCAAAAGAAAAGAGCCATGTCAAGGACACAGCCGTGGTCGCTGATAGGTTTGAAGATGTTTTTGATCCGGATCTCCGTGTTCAACCAAAGGTCCTCCGAGAAGCCACTTATCAGAGATGGAAGAAGGGTGGTGTAGGTAGGCCTGCTTTTCAGCTTTGGCACTTTGGTCTTCCGCAGTACATGTTTCCAATGGTACCTCATTGCCTTGATTGCATTAATGAGTGCGTTGATAAATTTACCCTAGAACCTCCTGTAATTGAAGGAGAACTAAAGGTGGTGATAAGTGTTGAATCCATCAGAGATATGCTGTGTATTCCTCAGATTGACAGTAATACAACGATTTTTAAGAAAAAGAGCTTAGAGGGTTATTGGAGGAACAAAGACACTGCTGTTAGTTTCTGCAACGACTTGATGAATAGAGATCCGACAACCGTTGAGCTTCCTCAATTCCCAAAAGCTTATGGCGCTCTCCAACATCAAGATGTGAAGGATGCTGCATCTATGTTGGCATACATTTTCGGTCTAAATGATGATTGGAATATTTACCCATTTCAAATGGGTTTCGTGTTCAAATTCAGCAAACAAAAGAAAGTTTTCTGTTTTGACTTTGCAGACGTTTTGGTACATGAGATGGTAGAACAGCTGAGAAACTTCAAAAGTCATCGCAGGTTCAGGTACACCTCTTTTCTTGTCCATATGTTTCTGCACCAGAACCTTGAATTCCTTAAAGATTCCATGGAGCTTGCCATTGTTAATTTTAACACTTTCAGATTAATGTAAACTCAGAAAATCAAAATTTAGTTGCTAACTAAATTGATTAGATGAAAGATTTATAGTTTTCCAGATTTAGGCATAACAAAGAAATGAACAAAAATAAGAACAAGACACGGTTACCCTGGGAAAAACCTCCTAGGAGGAAAAATCCAGCCAGAAAAGATCCTCAGATCTGATTATGGATTATATTCATATGAAGATTACAACACTTATCTCAAGTACTTGAAGATGATTGCACTTAGGGCTGATAATGTCTTCCACAAGACTGCACTTTCACAAGCATCAAGTTGTCAAGTTTGCCCCCTTTAACACTTCCAACAGCAATCAGGTCCAAGCCCTAGGTCTGCATTATATTGCATCTGAAGTCTGCACTTTGCTGGACTGCAACCTTAGCACCTCAGTTCGCTCTCCATATGAATGAATTTCGCACCTTTAATGACAGATATACTTTGCTGTAATGGCAGATGTAATCCGCTGTAATATTGCTTCTTCAAATTCGCATTAGGCAGATATATGTATTTCGCATGGAATGATGATGATTGTATCTTAAATGAGGTGAATGTGTCTTTACTTATATGAGGTGCAAGATCCATTTATGTCGGCTTAAGATAAATTAATGACCTTTAATTTATGTATCTTTTAAACCGAAATGCATCATAGATAGGGTTGGCCCTATTCATGTTTAGCACGTTATCCTTCATGTGGCGTGGGGTTTAATGGAGTGCCATGAGATATAGGGCCCAGCCCTACACGTTGGAGAAGGGGCTGGCCCCCTTGGGCGGATTCCAATGTTGCCCAAGGCAATTGGAATCCGCCATTCCCTAATGACAATCAGCAGCCATGTATGACAATAGAAATAGAAAGAATCCAGTGACAGTGTGGTCCCCCTTGCTGTCTGCCACATACGATGCTTATGCATTTTCAGATGCCTTCTTGGCTCTTGCAATGCAGGATTTGATTAGGATAGATATAGATTCAATCACATGCTTTTTAAGTACACAAATCGCCTGGATGACATCCAATTTTCTCCCGTGTGATTGGTATCTGGGGTTAGATTTTTCTTTCATCAGGACTCATGGGTTCACTGAAGAACCTTTTTGCCTCTCGCAATCCGTCCCGGACCGCACTTTGGCTCTAGAAATGTTTAGGCAGCTGGTCATTATTGAATAGCGCATAGGGTCAGGAAAGCATGGGGTTGCCATTTTTAAGGATAACGCGATAATCGGACCCATTGTTGTTGTCAAAAGACGCGAAGCAGAAAGCGTACTCACCTCAAAGCTGGTTTAGCTAGGCCTGGTGGTTATTGATGACAAATGGAATTATGACCTAGACGGATGTCTAGCCACAAGGAAGAACCCAATAGTGCATGTTTCACGCAGCCCTGTTTGGGATTCATGGAGAAACCCACACGAAGATAGCCAGGCAATATATGTGAACTTGCATCCATTCCCAAGAAAGAAAGACCTCCTTGGTTGGCCTTATACTGTGTCAAAGAAAAGTATGATCTAGCTAAGAAATTACCACTCCACTTATACAAAAGGATGCAGGAAGAGAATTGGCCCGAGGATAAGAGGCAGGCCTTTTGGAGATATAGGCAAGAGGTCAAAGAAAATAAATTGGGATTAGGAAATCTTCACAACGACGAGGAATTCAAGCAAGAGTGGCGGAAGTATAGTAGCGACGAAGATGATTAGTACAATCCTCCTCCAGGTGCCACCGATGAAGGAGCTGTTGCGGAAGTGGTTGAGGTGTCCGGAGGGAAAGGAAAGCAAATCAAGATCATTGCCTCGGGCGCTAGGCCTGACACTACTTTTCACTCTATAAAGAAGCCCGTTAGCAGGCCTAGATCACAGACTTCAAGACAGCGGCCAAGTCCAGCGCAGTAGCAGGATTCTACAGAAGAAGTCATGGCCTCTCAGAAGAAGCAGAAGAGCATTCCTAGTAACTCGAAGGCTTTGCAGACCCAGTCCCCTGTATCAACGCAAGCCATGCTTGCATCAACAACCTCTCCAGCGCAGGTACCTTTTTCTGCCCCTCTTCTTTCTTCTCAGTCTCTTGTTTTTGTGTTGGTGTCGTCCTCTATCAATCCTGCTACTGCGCTAAGTTACCCCAAAACAGTTGTGTCTTCCGCGCTGTCTGTGCAAACCCAATCAATTGTAGCCTTTGCAAGCCCATTTGCATCTCCCTCACCTAGTGTTAGCACTTTTGACAGCTTGGTTAGTATGACCCACTCTCTTTAGACCCCAAGCTAGCCAATCGAGATATCCTCTATTTCGCATGTCCTCGGATTTGCGAGTTTTTCTCCCGCTGCCTCGTCCAGTGTTGGGTCGCTGTTTTCCTTGCTCGCCAGTGTTTTCCCCAGGATCCCTCCTTATTCCCTAGTTGCTCTCTCTTTAACAGCTCCAACCCAATTGCAAGCTAGTGTGGCTCCCGTCCCTTTTGTCCCACCTGTAGGAGCCCCTTTCACAGGGCAAATGATCCCTTCCCCATCAGTCTTCCATTAGTATGCAGATTCAGGTAAGCTCGCACGTGCTCAGAGGGCACATAAAAGAAAAGATAAAGATTCTCAGAAGCCCGCAAAGCCTTGCATTCAGACTATCTTTAGGGAGGATCATCAAAATTTAGTGTTTGCGGCCATGACCCCGAATGTTGTCAAACCAACAAATCAAATGCGGCCCGAAGACTATTCTATGCATGCCATTGGCATTGATTTAACCAGAGCTCGACCGTAGGACAGAGTGGTAATCTTGGAAGAATCCCCAAGGTGGTCTCTTCGGACTATCTAAAATGTTCTTGCCGCCTGGAGAAACTCACGTTTGAGCTAGGAAGAGTAAAACCTACAAATGAGCAGTTGATGAAGGAAGGCAAGGCCAAAGAATCAGAGATAACTCGCTTACAGTCTGCAATACTTCAAGAAAATGTCGAGAAAGACAATCTTCAAAATGCATTAAAGATATTCGAGGGCTAGTTGCGAGCAGAGCAGACTGCAAGCAAACAACTTTCCAAGAACTACTTGATAAAACATAAGAATTATCGCGTATCCAATCTGCTTCTTTCGATATGGCTCAAATTCAAGCTCAGTTGCAAGAAGCCATTGTAGAAAAAGAGAAGGGACATCAAGAATTGGTTAGCACTCAAAGCCTTCTGGCAGAGAAAAGAGCAGCAAAAGATAAAGTTTTGTAGGACTTCTGGGCGTTGCAAACTCAATTCACCCAAGAGCTTCGTGAATCTCAAGCAGCCATTGCAAATCATCAAGTAGAAGGCAAGTGATTGTTGGATGAAGTATAGGATAAACAAACTAGGATAATAGCGTTGCCGTATCAGTTAGCAAAGCAAGCACAAGGTTTGAAGGAAATGCACGAGCGGCTAGAATCCAAAGAGACTGAGGTAGAGTTGCTTTCAAAACCATCAGGTTCTCAGCCTGCTCCTCCCGCAGATTTCACTTATCTAGTGCAGGGGCTTCATTGTTGGTGTTGGAAATAAGCCACACCCGGACCGACAATGGACTGGTCCAAGAGGGGCCAGTAGCTCAGTGGTAGAGCACTCCAGTAGCGTATGGAAGGTCCTAGGTTCGAGTCCTAGCTGGTCCATGTCTCAACATGGTATCAGAGCCAGGTCCAGGCTAGCAGCTCCAAGCACACGAGAGGTGTGGCTTAAGGGGGGGTGTTGGTGTTGGAAATAAGCCACACCTGGACTGACGATGGACTGGTCCAAGAGGGACCAGTAGCTCACTGGTAGAGCACTCCAGCAGCGTATGGAAGGTCCTAGGTTCGAGTCCTATCTGGTCCATGTCTCAACATTCATAATGCATATTGGGAAAAGGTAAAGCAGTCCGTTCTCTTCCTAGAACCAGCTCTGTGTTTCTTAGCAGTTTCTCAAAGTTTGCACGCTAAGGTTGATCCTTTCATTGAGCACACCATGCAGGTATTGGCCCCTAAAATCTCCGAGGCTCAGAAGTTAGTTGATTGGCTTTATGCCGTCTCTCCCCAGGAGTTAACTACGACAGGAGTCACAGTTTTTGAAGAAATAATTCAAAAGACTAACCGTTTCATCAATTGCGGCAAAATGGCCAAACAAGCTGCTTCAAGTCTGTTGATTTTAAAAGATTCCATCAGCCTTGTTACAGAGCGTCTTGAAGACTTTGTCAAGCTTGGCCTACCCTCCCCTTTTCTTCCAGATGGCGCAATCATGGGAGATGAACAACTCTCAGGTTTGATAGTGCAAAAGCAGCAAGATCAATCACCCCTCCAAGCATTGAGTGATCCCCTGAAGTAGACGAGTTCGAGGCCTTATTTCGTCCTTTGGCTAAACTCCTTATCGTGCTCGAATTGGCCTACAAAGAACCAGAAACAGTTTCTTTCAAGGATGTCAACGAGCTGGATCGAATTTTTCAAGCTCTCAAGGTTTAGGATATTCCTTCCGAGGAAGATTGGTCCCCCCTACAACAACTTTTCGACAAGCTTTTCAAGTCGATCAAAATATAAGCCTGGTCTGCGAACCAGGATTTTGGGTATCGACATCCTGCGGGCGAGATTTTCCAAATGTAGACTTTTGTCTACCGTTTCCCTTTCGGGTGGTGGTTTTTTATTTTGTCCCTTGGCTGGAGTTCTTTTTTTTTGCTTCCTCGCATCTTCCACATGGCAGTTCGGCTCACGTTGTTTGGGTTTTCTTTTTCCCATTGCCAAGGTGTTGAGAGATGTTGACACGTGGCAAGTTCCTTTGTTGCTCTCTGTTGGTGGGTCCACGTCTTTAAAAGGTGTTGGCATCTGTGCTGCGTGGCAGATCCTCGCGAGGAGTTTTATACGTTTTTACTTCGTTTCCAAAGAACTCCCTCTTGCTGCCACGTTGCATTTGAAGCAACTGTCGGGTGAGCTTGCGTTGCTTTTTGAAGTAGTGGGGCATTCGTCGCCAACAACATGCGGTTGAGTAGCGGTTGCAAGTTCTCCCATTTTGATCCGCCGTTAGGAGATTTGGTGGCAGTTGTGCTAGAGGCCAAAGCTGTCTTAATCCAACTTTGCGCAGTTATTAACGACACTGCCAACGATGTTTGTTTTTTGGTTTTCTCTCTCGGTTTTCTTCGCCAGGTCGTTGGTTTCTTCTTATTTAAAGGATGCTTTTTGTTTTTGTAAGGGTTCAGAATTCGGGGAATTATAATATAGACAATTGCTAGTAGAATTACGCCTTAAATTTGGAATTGTACTTTTGAGACTGGGATAATCAAATTGTGCCTTTGGCCTTTATGATCATTATATTTTAGTGTGCAAGAACATCTTTCTGTGCATTTTTGTAATTCAGTATAACTTCAGGAATATGTGCTATAAGACTCCGCAGATTAAACTATGTTTTTGTGAACTTGTTATTTAGTGGATGAATGGTATCTATTGCTTTATTTTGAATGAGTTGTTTATATTTCATTTTCAATTTTCTGGGCATGTAGATTGTTGAATGGCCTTAGAGCTGGACTTTGTGAATTTTCTCTGTGCTTGTAGTACACTAAATCAATTTCAGCGCATCGCTATAGAATAGTTTTGCTTTTAGTTTTACTTCTTCCCCTTTCCTCTCCTTTTATATATGAAGAGCCGGCTTCTAAAATCCTGAAGGTTACTCAGCGAACACGCACAGGTCCCCCATCATTGAGTTTCCCATAAGGCTGTTTTCATAGAAGCAATTTTATCGATCAACACTTACTATAAATAGTAAGTACCCAAAGTAGCTCCCTACTAAAAAAGCAATTCTATCGGAAAGCTCAAGAAACACTTGAATGATCTCAACTAGGACACAAGAGTCCCTTAACCACGACCACTTTGCCTACAGGGACTCAGATTAGGCTATTGGAACTCCAATGTTGACTAGGTGCAAGGAGGGGACATTACAGTCCTCCCTCCCCAAGATTGCTTGTCCCAAGCAATCGCAACTCTGGATGCTGTAAAAATTGCTCATTCTCCTATGTTGCATCATCCACTGGTAAGTTCTTCCACTTCACTAAATACTCAGTGATAACCCTTCTCTTGACCGTATGCTCCCTGAAATCAATCACTGCCTCAGGTACCAATATCAATTTGCTTTCCTTGTCCAAAGGAGGCAACTCTATCGAAGGAATCACAATATGCCCAAATGCCTTTTTGAGGCATGACACGTGGAAGACATTGTGCACTTTGCTGTTAGCTGGTAACTCCAGCTCATAAGCAACCTCTCCAACCCTCCTGGTAACTCTAAACGGTCCATAAAATCTGGGCTTCAGCTTCTCAGCTCCACTCTTCTTCAGATTAGATTGCCTATAAGGCTGCAATCTCAGATATACCATGTCTCCCACCTTGAGTTCTTGCTCACTACGGTGCTTATCAGTGTACAACTTCTGCTGATTCTGAGCATATTGTATATTATCCCTCAGAGATCTCATAATATCTTCGCTCTCCTGTAGAAGATCTCTAGCTTTGGGCACTCTACTATCTCTAAATAACAAATCAATGAAGCTGGGAGCCTCATAACCATACAAAGTCATGAAAGGAGACATCTTGATAGATATGTGATAGGTGGAGTTGTAGCAAAACTCCCCCAAATGCAACCACTTAACCAATGCTTTCTGCTGCCCCGAGACATAGTTGCGCAGGTAACCTTCCACCCATTTGTTGACAATCTTGGTCTGCCCATCCGTATGAGGGTGGTAACTAGTGCTAGGAGTTAACTCGGTGCCACATAACTTGAATAAGTCCTGCCAAAACAAACTCATAAATTTGCTGCCCTTGTTGCTAATTATAGTCTTAGGTGTTCCATGAAGTCTAAACACCTATCTGAAGAACAGATCTGCCACTTGTATTGCTGTATACCCTGCTGAAGTAGCAAATAAATGAGCAAACTTGGTTAATCTGTCCACTACCACATAGATACAATCCTTCCCTTGCACCTTGGAAAGCCCTGTAATGAAGTCCATCGAGATACTCTCCCACTTCTGAGTAGGAATTGGTAGGGGCTGCAGTAAACCAGCAGGGTAAGTATGTTCGTTTTTATTTTGTTGGCATAGTTGGCACTCACGAACATACTTAAGAATATCATATTTCATCCCTTTCCAAGAAAACTTCTCATGGATCTGCCTGTATGTTTTGTAGTAACCAGGGTGATCAGCTATGGGGATGTCATGAAATGTTTTAAAAATCTGCACTTTGGGCTTAGTTTGAGGCACTAAGATGATTCTTTCCTTGTAGAAAACAAGACCCTCTCTCACCTTGTATTTTTCATCCTATAATGTGCCATCAAGAATGCTGTTAGCAAGAGTGTTTTTTGCATACTCAGCCTGTATCTTCTCCTTCCAATCTGCTGCTATCTCTGAAATTGTGCACAAATATGGCCTCCTTGATAAAGCATTAGCCACCATGTTCTTTTTTCCCTTGACATATTTGATGTCAAAATCATAGGCTTGGAGCTTATTCATCCATTTTTGTTGCCTCTCATTAAGATCTCTTTGATTAAGAATATATTTGCGGCTATTATGATTTGTTTTAACTACAAACCTCCCGCCAACAAGATATTGTCTGAATTTGTTCAAAGCATGCATTATTGCCAAATCTCTTTGTCATAGATGGAATACCTCTTTTCAGCTCCTCTTAACTTCTTGCTTTCATAGGCAATTGGGTGTTTGTTTTGCATTAGAACAACTCCAATACCCTCACCTGAGGCATCACATTCCAACTCAAATGGCTTAGAAAAATCCAGAATGGCTCCCTTCTTTGTCAAATCTGTAAGTGGGGTAGCAACTCATGAAAAACTTTTGACAAACCTCTTGTAAAACCCACAGTCCAAAAATCTCCTTCAACTAAGTGAGGTTGGTAGGTGGAGGCCAATCAAGCATACTTCGATTTTTTCAAGGTCAACACGAACTCCATTAGCGCCGATTATGTGCCCAAGATATAATAATTCAGTCATCCCAAATTCACACTTGGACTCCTTAGCAAACAAAGACTCACTCTCCAAAATGTTCAACACTTCATCCAAATGTCTCAAGTGCTCTTCCCATGACCTGTTGTAAATAAGTATGTCATAAAAAAAATCAACACAAACTTGCGTAACTATTTGCTAAATACTCTGTTCATGCAAGACCGAAAAGTAGCGGGCGCATTTGTCAAACCAAAAGGCACGACAAGAAACTCTAAATGGCCGAAGTGACATTTGAATGCAGTTTTCGTTGTGTCCCCCTCTCTGACCCTGATATGATGATAACCAGATTTCAAGTCTATGTTAGAAAAATAGACCGCTCCATGCAGCTCATCAATAAGCTCATCTATGTGTGGAATCGGGTACGTGTTTTTAATAGTCTTCTTGTTCAATGCCGTATAATCAATACACATGCGCATAGTTCCATCCTCCTTCACCAACACCACAGAAGAAGCAAAAGGGCTTTTACTTGGCGTGACGTGTCCCATCTCCAAGAGCTCATTAATAGCCTTCTCAATTCATCTTTAAGTCTCTTAGGATGCTGTATTGAGTAGTTATAACAAGTTTTGCTCCCTCTTGCAACTCAATCACATGCTCAATGCCTCTATCAAGAGGCCTACCTGGTGGAATGCTATTGAAGACCTTGCTGCATTTTGTGATCAAAGCCTGTATATCTGGATGATAGGACCTCTTAACCTTCTCTGAAATTGTGGGTATAATGACACACTCTGCTGCCTACTATATCTGATCATGCCTGGATGGTTTTTCCATCCTCTTAAGTGTCACCACTCTAGGCCCACTATTTGATAGACCCCTGAGTACCACCTTCTTCCCCTGATGCTCAAACTTCATTTCTAATCTCTCTAGGTTGAAGGAGAACTCCACAATTGACGTCATCCATGTCATGCCAAGAATCACATCATTATTGAGAAGCACACATAAAATACTGAGAGCACGGGGGGTTGTTGGGGGGGGGAGGGGGAATCAGTATTTTAACAATTTAGAACTTGAAACCACAAAGATAAACATCATATAATAAGCATGAACACTCAAACACAGGATTTCACGTGGAATACCCTTTCGGGTAAAAAACCATGGATCAACTATAGCTTTCAAAAATAAAAAATGGCACCAACCCAGCTTACAAAAGTGAGCACCAACTCTTGAAAGCTGAGGCTCCAACCTCAGTTTGAATACCAACTCCAAAGAAAACTTGATAATCCTTTTGGGAAAACACACAGCACAACAATTACCATGCAAGAAGTATACAGTACCCTTAATCTGAAATAAATTGTAGCAGCACACTATTCTTCAAGACAATAGCAACAAGTTGAAAAGAATGTTCAATAAAAATGACTTTGACTTTCCACAAATATGTTTCTTCCCAGATGCATGATCTCCTCAAATATGTCTTTCTCACAGCCCAGCAGAAATAATACTAGCTATATTTCAAATTTTTTTCTTTTCTTTTTGAGACCAAAAAAAAACTTCTTCAACAATCTCAAGCATGAATGCTTTTATTTGTGTAAAAGGTAACCTCCATGCTGCCCAGAGAATACATAAACTTTCACACAATCCTCAGAATAGAAAACACCTCAGCCTAAAAAAACATTTTCAAAAAGCTCGCCTTGTAAACACATAAAAAACAAAGGCTGTAAAAAAAATTCATTCTTTGAAGAGAATGTTCACAGTTTTATCGCCTCCCACCACAAAATAAAGTCAAAACGTCTATCTCCGTTTATATTCTGATCTGCATAAAAACATCATGATATATTGGAACCGCACCACCCAAACACGACTTCATCCAGCGTGTGAATTAAGACACACTACTGGGTCCACCTTCTGACCAGAGAAGAAAGAAAAATGGTTTGTTTTAAAATTGGTCAACTTCATGATCAAAACACGACTCCTCAGCTATTAAAATCTTTACCAGAAATAAGGAAATTGAACCTGCCACTGATTGTCACCAAACTGGCGCATTTAATCTGAAAGAAACACTCAGCTATATTAAGACACATATCCTCTTTACACCTTCATCCAAATATATGACCTTTTAAATTTGAAGCAATATAAATATCCCCATGTTCTTCTACCATAAACATTTCTCACGGCTTGCATTAGTGATAAAAGAAAAAGGATTCCCTTTTTGACTAGTGCGTTACATATGACGCCTTTACAAACACCAAGCCTTTAGACATGCAAGAAATGACATGGCATGAAATCTGATATAGCAGCTGACAAATTGACAAGTAAGCTCACAACAAGCTTAAGTAGACACATAACTAGCTGAAGTAAACACTCACCTAGCTCAACCACACACACAGGCAGCTCAACTAGGCAACCAAGCACCTCAACCAACCAAGTAGGCAGTTCAAGCAAGTAACCAAGGAGCTCAAGTAGGCACCCAAGCAGATGAAACAATTAATTTGGCAGCTCAAGCAAACAACCAAGTAGCTCAAGCTGCTCAACCTGACAACCAACTTGCGCAAGCACACATCCAAGTAGCTCAACCAAAAATTTATTCAAAATCAACTTGAAAATGCTCTAATCTCCATGACATCAATGACAAAATCTACAACAATTATTTCCCATATCCACCACATAAAACTCATCTTGCAGCCGATAGTCACCAATCTGCATAGTCAGATTTGAAATTTTGTGAGTGCAAGGGATTTTACGCCCATCACCAACCATCACCTTAAATCCATCTTTCTCTTTTGTGTAAAGTCCCCTCCTAGACACAATCCATTCATCAATAAAATTATGTGTTGCTCCTATATCAGTTAAGGCTACTACGCTTGCCCTGTATAATACCTCACACCTTGAGGGTAATAGCCTTTTGAGCACTAGAAAGTTGTGCTAGGGTCTTCTCCTCCTTAGGCTCTTCTTCCCTTTCAGACTGTTCTGATGATTCTTCTTCCCCTTTTTTTATCTGAATCAGATTGCTGATCTGATTTTTTTGATGTAGTTTCTTCAGCTGAATAGTATTTTATCCGATGTGCCTTCCCCCTTGTTGCACATTTATGACCTGGGGCCCAGGGCTCTCTGCATGTAAAGCATAAATTCTTCTTCCTTAAGTCATTGAGTGTCTCACTATCAATTCTGGTAACTGATTTCTTTTGCTGATTAGATTCTCTTGTAAATTTTTTTTTGTCTTTGTCCCTTTTATGTGAGAACCCCATTGACTGAAATCTGCTCTTTGAAGTGGATGTCTCCATGTCTCTTGGCTTCTTGATGGCTTCTTGTAAGGTAGGTGGGTTGAATGCTTTTATCCATCCCTTCAATGGTTCAGATAACCCATCTATGAAAAGGACATGAGCCTCCTTTGCGAAACACCCGTCACCAAAATTGACAATAGCTGAAAATCAGCAACATATGCATCAACTGCCCCCCACTGTTCAGCTGTGTGAGTTCTTTGAAATGCAACTCTGGGTCTTTCTTGTCAAACCTTTCAATCAGCCTCTCAGTGAACTTAGCATAGGATGTAATTTGGTCGTGTCCCATGGTGATCATGACATGATGTCACCACTTGTGGGCAACACCATCCAAATGTATAGCAGCATATTTAATTGACTCCTCTTCCGGCATGGGATTGAGATTGAAGCAGGTATCTAGTTTTTGTACCCATGCTCTAGCTGTGGTCTTACCCGATTGTTGATGTGTATTTTGTACACGACCAAACACAGAATAAAATACCTAAAGGTACCTTATCCTCTCTTGAGCAAAGTTTCCCGACTGCCGAAGATCTCGCCGAAGGATCAGTTGAGGCAACTCCAAGGTTCTTGTATGTAGGATCTCTACTCGTGGATAAGCTCTCTGCGGTACGATGTGATTTTGCTGGAATCACAAGGGGACTTACACTTGATGATTGAACGTCTGATTTGCTTTGAATATTGCTGGAACACAGGATTTCACTAGTCTAGATTTTGAAAAAAAAAGAAAAGGATGAGGGCGAGGAAAGGATTTAATTCGGACACTAAGAATGTAGGAGCAATGAAAAATCTTTGATGAAATTCTAACTAAGTCTTGTTTTGACATCCGAGGACCATCTCCACAAGGTTAGTGCGATCTTCGGAGGAAAGCTTTATGATGTTCAGATCATCGCTACAGGCATAAACACCATCAGGTTGATGCATATCAGTGAAGAAGCGACAATTGAAGTTAGGCTTAAGCTAAATGATTCCAGTTGACTACACAAGGAAAGTCTGCAATCAACAAACTGCTAGTAGCATGGATATACAAATTTCACCATCAATCAAACACATTTCTTCCACTCATCTAATAACATGAAATCAAATCTGAGAAGTATAGAGACCATGCAAATTTTTGAATTGACCCATAGATTTCACCATTTCTTCAATGAAGTTTTACAAGCCTTTTACAACAACATCTTGGCAACAATCTTTGCCTTCTCTTTCTATTCTACTCTAATTGCTATACTATTAACTGACTATTCACTATTTCTAACTATTCACCCTCTAACTACAGACTAACTATTATTAGCCTTTACAAAATGAGGAGCCAGGGCTTATATAGCGCCCTTAATACAATTTGATGGCTCAGATCAACTTGAGATCAATGGTCGAGATTTTACAATGAAATCCCTAATTAGGGTTTGTTACAACAAACTCAATTCTGGCCAATGAAATAATTGCATTATTTGGACACATGTCTTCTCTGAAATATTCGACCAGTGGATAACCGGGGTAGGTACATGGAAGTTTGTGTCATCTTTGATGAGTCAGGTACATTGAATCTGGACACGCTGAGGTGGACCAATCCGACTGGAGGAGTGATGATTGGGACGCCACCTTGTCTAACACTTGCAATTTGGTTGATGTTCAAATTGATGATGTTGAGAAGCTAACTTTAATTAACTCTTCTGAGACTATCTGCTTCTCCAATGGACCCTTGCTTTAACCTCCTTTGTCTTTGATGTGCAGGATGGATGGTGTACCTTTCCTTCAAATGCTGGACTGGAAGAGGTCGTCCTTGATGATTGTGGACTGGAGGAGGTCGTCCCTGCTGATGTTGGATTGGAGGAGGTCGTCCTTGCCCTAGCCTGGTCTTCTTTCACCTGCAAGACAAACCATAAAATGATTAAGGACACATAATATATTTATTCTAACATAGCATTTTATACCTTAAATCATCAACAAAAGATATTAAAATGAAGCTTGCTCAAGATTCTCCCCAGGGACAGGCTTCATAAGAATTTTGACTTGGACCCTCTGGAAGGGTCAGGAGCGAATTTTGCATCTTTGGACAAATTCCATCATGTCTCTACTCCAAAATGCCTTCCAAGGCAAGCATACACTATCCTTCTCCTCACCAAAGGCTGGGAATCCACAACTTGACCTTCCTCATGGGCAAACTAGGTGATTTTGGGAATTTCGCTCTGGACCCTCTGGAAGGGTCAGGAGCGAAATTCCTTCTTTAGGCTTCATTTTACACTTCCTTCACTTCAATTCATCTTGCAAGGCTTAAATAACCTCTCTCCAGCCTTTTCATGCCTTAGGAATCAAAATCTTGTCTTGACACGAAGAGGAAATAGTGACTTTGATGAATTTCCCTCTGGACCCTTTGGAAGGGTCAGGAGCGAAATTCACCTTTTGCTTGCCTATTCACACACTAAATTTCACTTTCTTCACTTCACTTCACTTCATCTGGACTCCCCCATATTGAATCCACTTCCCAACTTGGCAACATTGGTTTGATCTTCACAAGGCCTAAAACGTCAAATTCACTCAAAAACCTAGCCAGGGACAGGACCTATCCAGAATTTCGCTCTGGACCCTTTGGAAGGGTCAGGAGCGAAATTCCAATTTTAGCTCAAAATTCACACTTTTGATGGTCAAACATCTTTCCAAGGCATTCCAAATAGTTTTTCTCACCCTAGTCTAGGCCTGACTTAGCACAAAATTTGGAGAAAAGGATGGTTTTTAGGATTTTCGCTCTGGACCCTTTGGAAGGGTCAGGAGCGAAAATCTTATTTTAGGCTTATTTCCTCATCTTTTCAACTCCAATCCACCTCCAAGATCAAGGACACATTGCCTCACTCCTATCTAGGCCATAAAAACCAAAAACTTGACTTGATTTGCAAGGAAAAAAGGGGTGATCCTAGGAATTTCTCTCTGGACCCTTTGGAAGGGTCAGGAGTGAAATTCTCATTTTAGTCTCTCCGTCAGGATCATTTTATGGAATATAACATTTAAGTATAAGTGACTTATACTTTAAGTTATATTCCATATATACTTCCAGGATGTTTGAGAGTGGTTTCGGACCTCCAGGAGTTATAATGCAAAATCTAGTTTTTGGAGGATTCTTCAGTTTTCCAGACTTAGTCAAATTTCAAGATCAGGACATTCCAGACTTAGCCAAATTTCAGGGCATTTGAAGATCAGGATGACATTCCAGACTTCATCATTCACCAACTTGACCTAGCTCGGACCTTCAAGAATGATACTTACTCACCAAGCAAGACACAATTAGCAATAAGAGCAAAACCAGGCCCAAAGGAAGACTTTCAAAGAAACCCTAACCTGGAGCATCTACTGACTCAACCTAGCTCAAGTAGAGCCTGCTATCCAGCAATCCCCCTGACAACACTCATCATGCAAAGGCTAATAGACAAAACCCTAAAAGACCTAGAAAGCAAAACCCCACAAAGCGAAAAAAGTAGGGGTCCCCATTTGCAATGGGGCGATGTGTGAATACGTCACAACACCGATCCATCAAAATAAGGGAGTGTGAGTCTTCCCACCTTCCTGCGCAATTCATTGTATTGCTCTCTGTTTCCTTTGAAAGGCATGTGTCTCATCCTAACATCCATGTAATCACGCAGAGTTATGTCATGTTGACAATCAGGTCGCATCATGCGAATTTTGTCTTAATTCATCTTGTAAGTCTAGCAAAGGGGGTTCATTCCCTGCTAGTGGTTGCACGTTTGGCGGAAAGACCGCCATAAGGGATCTAGCTACTACTGCCCTATGATGTTGGTTCTCTGCTCCATAATGATTCCCACCATTTCCTTGACCATTATTACCACCATTATTGAGTCCTATTTGAGTGATTAAATTAATTAATTGATTCATGCGTTGGTTAGCTTGTGCCTGACTCCTAACCAAAGCATCCAAAAGAAGAGCTGTCTGGTCTTGTTCCGGTTCTCTGTTTTCTCTTTCACCTTTATCACCTATATGTTTTCAGAATTTTCTGATTGTTCTGGTTGTTGTGATTGATTCACAAATAATTGTTCCTCAGTATTTGAAGGCCACTTTTCCCAAAATTCCTCTTCTTTTTTCCTTTGTCTTTCTTGATACCTTCTCTCTCTATCATTGATGCTCATAGAAGCTCATTACCCAATGGATGGCAGGGAGAACTGTGCTCTGATACCACTGTAGCAAACACCCTTGATTTTTTGTTTTTTTGAAATAATGTCGAATTGACTTGCTGTGTGTTTGCTGTTCAGTTTATCGTTTGGTTGATGGTTTGTTTTAGTTTGTTTGCATCATGTTTGTGTAGGCATTGAACATAATACAGCAATAAGAGAGCACAGCACATATTCAATCATATCACATGAAACTCATCATTTTAATTCAGATTAACAGCAGTATGAAATCAGAACATTAGGACAATGTTTTCAGACCTGAGAATGTTGTTACAGTCATGAGAATAATGCTCAGAAGTATGCAGGAGCCAAACTGGACTCCATCACTTAACAGGACGGTTTGTTAGATTGTGAGTAAGCTCTTAACCTCACCGAATCTGCTCCAGCATACAATCATACAACCTTCAGAACTGGGCACCTTAATAGAGGGTTTCAGACTTCTATGAATGCAGATTGGGACCCCTTATAATGTCCAAGTGCCAAGATGGAGCTGTACGGCCTGCCCTAGGGGCAATTTGCTCTTAGAAATCAGATCTTCAGCAAATATAGCAAATAATAACTTGAAATGAAGCGCTCAGCTGCAAGGGAGACAACAGACCAATACCCAGAATGATAGCCACCAGGCCTCCAAGAGTTATGAGTAGGGAAAAGCTTCAACCACACCACAAAAAATTCCAGATTTCCAAGAATCCATGCCAGCACAATAAATAAATCAAACTATCTATCCAAACTCACACCACACCACAAAAACCACACCATACTGAAAGCCTGCAATCCCAACTCAAAACACCTTGTAAATCTTCATCTTCACACCCAAAAACACACACCAAAAAAAGCCGGAAACTTCAATCTTTTAACAGTATCCAGCTTGAGTGGTCGTCCACCACCGAAACCGGTGTCCCAATTGAGGTTTTTCATCCTCAAACGAGCAGATTGTCCTTCCTGGAAACACTCCAGCAGCACTTCCTTAAGTTGCCAAAACCAAGCTGTTCAAAATGAGAGCTCATCCACCTTTTTAAAAGAATGAGAGGGAGAGTTAGGGCACTTTTAGGGTTTTCCCTCTATTTAAACCTTTTTGAAAAACACTTTATTCCCTCATATAGGTGTCCCTTTTCTCTTTGAAATAAATTACATTTTATTAACTTGTTTATTAACTTTTTTTGCCTTTTTATCCATAGGCGTACACCTTAAAAGGCATAATATTTGCCTTAAGTCATGAAATACATTGGCCCCTCTTTTAAAACGACGTTGTCTGACTAGGACAGGGGGGTACTTTTTTCGAAAGACTTAAAAGGCAACATTTAAAAGATTAATAAGGCCATAAAACAAATATTTCTCGAAAGCCTTTTAACTTGCCAAAGATAGGAATATAAACTCTGCACTAACTAAAGAATTGGTGGCCCGTTGACTTACTATAAATAGTAAGTACCCATAGTAGCTCCTTCCTAAAAAAAGTAACTATGCTGGAAAGCTCAAGAAACACCTAAACAATCTCAACTAGGACACAAGAGTCCCTTAACTATTACGCAAGTAATTGGTAAAAAATTGGATGATATTAACAATGAGCAAACGCTCAATAAATAGGATTACAAAGAATTACAAGAGGGCAAGTTTCTAAAAAGAAACTGCCAATAAGATCGAGCAAGATCTTATTAAGATATTTACACTAAGTTTACAATATTGAGCATTAATAATAAAATATTAAAGTATTATTCTAATACCCTCCCTTAATGCTCAATCTATCAACTACACCAATAGACCCCTTGAATTTTACAAACTTATATGGAGTGAGGGGTTTGGTGAAAATATCTGCTGACTGCTCCGAGGTAGGAACATACAGCAACTGAATGGATCCATGTCTTCAACCAACTGCCGAATTTAGTGACAATGAAGTTCTATATGTTTGGTTCTTTCATGGAAGATTGGATTCTTGGCAAGTTTGAGAACTCCCTGATTGTCCGAAAACAAGGGAGTCGGACCTGCTTGAGATATTTGCATATCTCCAAGCATCCGGCGAAGCCAAACTGCCTCACAAGCTGCCTTAATAGCTCCTCTATACTCTGCTTCTGTCGAAGAGAGAGCCACTGCCTGCTGCTTCTTGCTAGTCCAGGTGACTGCACCAGATCCCAAACTGAACACATATCCAGAGGTTGATTTCCTGTCATCAACTGAGCCTGCCCAATCTGAATCTGTGAACCCAATGAGTCTAGGATCATCACTCCTAGTGTAAAGAAGTCCATAATCCGAGGTGCCTTTCACATAGCGCAGGACATGCTTCGCTGCTACCCAATGATCAGCCCTGGGGGCCGTCATGAAGCGTGAGATGTAGCTCACTGCAAAACTGAGGTCAGGTCTAGTGGCAGTGAGATAGATGAGACTGCCACTAGTTGCCTGAATTGTGTTTCATCTACAAGAGGAGAATCAGACTTGGCTGACAATTTCAAACTAGTCTCCATAGGTGTGGAAGTAGGTTTGCAATCCTGCATTCGAAACCTGTCAAGCAAGCTTCTGGCATACTTAGACTGAGAAAGGAAGATGCTGCTATCAGTCTGCCAAACCTCAACACCCAAACAATAATGAAGAAGTCCTAAATCTGTCATATCAAAAGTGCTGCACAAATCCTGTTTGATTTTTGAAATCAAATGTGCTGAATTCCTAGTAATGATCAAGTCATCCACATAGACAACAAGAAAGAGAATATCATTACCAGAGTGTTTGATATACAGATTACTGTCTGAAGGACTACGTTGAAAGCCATAAGCAACCAAGTACTGATCAATTTTTATGTACCATGCTCGAGGAGCCTGTTTAAGTCCATAGAGTGCTTTTCGGAGTCTACACACTTGCGGTTCTGAACCGGCAACCTTGAAACCAAGAGGCTGCGTCATGTAGACTTCTTCCTGCAATTCACCATTGAGGAAGGCACTCTTCACGTCCATCTGATGGACTTTCCAACCATACTGAGTTGCAACGGCGAGAAGAAGACGAATAGTACTCATCTTAGCAGTAGGAGCAAAAGTCTCCTCATAGTCAATGCCTTCTCGCTGTGTGAATCCTCGAGCAACTAATCTGGCCTTATATTTATCTAAGGTACCATTTGCATGATACTTGACCTTATATACCCATTTACAGCTAATGGGTTTCTTCCCTGGAGGAAGATCTGAAAGAACCCAGGTGTGATTCTTTTGAAGACTTTGGAACTCAACATCCATTGCCTGTTCCCACTCTGGAATCCCTTTGGCCTCTGCATATGTTTGAGGCTCATAGATACTATGGATGTTAGCCATAAGAGCAAAATTAACTGTGTTTTGCTGTTTGCCCTTATTTCTAGAAGCTCTGCCCTCAATGAGCTCATCAGGACGAAGATCACTGATGGTCTTAGCCCACCATTTAGGCCGAAGAGTAGATGTGCCAACATCAGGAGCAGGAGGAATAACTGGAAGAGGAAGCGGATTAGGATTAGGAGGAGGAGGAAGTTGAGCATCTTCCGGAGGAAACTCAGGTAGTGCATCATCAAATGTAGAATCTGCATCATCCCTCCCATCAGGTGAACCGAATGGAAGACAGATACCTAAGTCAGAAGCCTTCAAAGGCTGATCCTCAGAATGCTGTTGAGACGAGGAAAGCTGAAATGGTCCTCGTTCTTCATCAAAGACAACATCACGACTGAAGATAAGATGATCAGAGTCTACATCAATCAGTCGGTAAGCCTTATGGTTGTCACTATACCCTGTAAACATGAGCTTCTGACTCTTGGAATCCAACTTAGTGCGCTTGGCATCAGGAATCCACACATAAGCTAACGAGCCAAAAACTTTCAAATGGCTGATCCGAGGTTTGCAACCAGACCATGCTTCCTCAGGAGTCTTATTTTTAACAGCATGAGTGGGTGACCTATTAAGAAGATAGACTGCTGTGAACACTGCTTCTGCCCAATATTTCTTAGGAACGTTTCTATGTTCCATCATAGACCTAGCCATTTCTGTAATGGTGTGTTTACGACGTTCTACAACGCCGTTTTGCTGAGGGGTGTATGGTGTGGTTAACTGACGTTTGATGCCATGTGTATCACAGAAAGTAGAGAAAGTAGAAGAACAAAACTCCCCCCCATTATCAGACCTAAGAGTAATAATAGAAGAACTAGACTCTTTTTTTACTAAGGCCTTAAATTTCTGAAATACAGTAAACACATTTGGTTTGTGCTTGAGGAAATACACCCACATTTTATGACTGAAATCATCAACAAAAAGCAAGAAATACCTGCACCCAGTAACAAAAGTAGTATTCATAGGACCACATACATCAGCGTGGACCAGCTGCAGTACCTTAGAGGCTTGCCATGAGTCACCATCCTTGAATAGTGTCCGGTGCTGTTTCCCAGCTTGGCAAGCTTCACAAACGTGATGATTATGAGTCTGAATATCAGGGAGACCATGTACTAAGTCTTCCCGAACAAGTTGTGCAAGATAATGAATGTTCAGGTGACCATATCGCTGATGCCAAAGACTGCTGATAGATGAAGATTTAGTTGCGAAGGCATGCTCAAGAGAATCGCCTATATCCACAAGTCTATATAGACCATGATCCTCAATGCCAATAGCTACAGTAGTGCTAGAAGCACGATCAACAATCGAGCACTTATGTGTACTGAAAATGACATCCAGCTGACGAGAATGCCGCATAATCTGACTGACAGAAAGGAGGTTAAGTTCCATACTAGGAACATAGTACACATTGAGGAATATGAGATTCCTCCCTCCAGACTGTATCTGAACGTTGCCCTTGCCGACAACAGTGTACTCTTCACCACCTCCAAAAATAACTAAATCAGTGTAGGGGGAGAACTCAACAAACCAGTCACGCCTGTGAGTGAAATGACGAGAAGCACTAGAATCAATGTACCAGGCAGAAGACTTCACATGATCTGTAGGTCTTTTAGCCATGAAGGCATAAATGGCAGATTCTTTCTACTCTGTGTGCTCAGCAACATTGGCTTTAGGCTGAGACCCTCCCTGCTTCCGCTGCTCGGAAGCCAATCTAGTATGGCAATCTTTGATCATATGACCAAATTTGTGACAGTAATTGCATTGCACCTTCTTTTTCTTGAAACCATCCTGAGACTTAGAAGAGCCCTTCTGCTGAATGGACTGGGATGACTGGGATTTGCCTTTATCCTTGTGAAAGGATTTGGTAGCAAAGGCATGTTTTGAGGAGGCTGAAGTAGCACCGCTACCAAACTGTTGTTTCCAACGATCCTGCTGCAGAAGTTTGGTGCATAACTCTGGAAATTTTAGATCAACATTAGTAGAAGTAATGTTGAGAGTCTCTATAAAGTGCTCATACGGTTTTGGTAGACTTTTCAGAGTAATGACTACCATATCCTCTTCCTCCATGTGCCGACCAATAGCTTCGAGCTGATCTCGAATGTCCTTAATCTTTGCAAGATGCTCTTGTAAGGACATGCGTTCATTCATCATAATGGAGAACAGCTGATTCTTCAGAAAAAAGGCTTGACTCTTGTCGGACGTCTCGTGCAACTCCTTCAGATGCTTCCAGATATCTGCAGTTGACTTGCCGGAAGGAATCTGAGGTAGCTGGTCATCTGTAACAGAGAGCTTGAGAAGCATAACAACTTCTCGATTACAGTCATCAAACTTGTCCTGGTTAGCTCCAGGTGTTTGAGGACGGGACTCCGTGCCCAAAACAAGATTATCTAGGCGGCGATATTCAAAAATAGTCAGCATGCGCTGCTTCTAGGTGTTATAATTTGTCCCATTAAATCGTTGACTGCCTTCCAACATCAAGTTGGTCAATGACGCCATCTTGCACGTTTCCCAATGCACAAAAAATGAAAAAAAACTGAGAAGAGGCGCTGGCACAAAATTCAAAATTTTTGGATCCCATTGCATAAACAGAGGCAGATGTAGGTACAAACTTCAAAAAATGAAGTATGACTGGCACAAATTTCAAGAAAAAAATAATTTTGGCTGACCCAGAAAAATTTGAAGACAACCCAAAAATCCTTGCAAAAAACCCAGAAGGAATCTGCTGTCGGATTCTAGAGCTGCTGGCTCGAAAATCGAGGCACAAAAATCGAGGCACCCAAAATTTTTTGACGACGACCTAGTTGAGATCTCGAAAAACCCACTATGAATCTGTGCTCAGAAAATTTTTTCGACTAAATTTGGAGGGTCAAAACCCTAGCCGAAAATGCAGATTTCCGTCCAAAAATGGCAGAAAACAATCTACAGGCGGGAAAAAAACGCATCGCGTGGTTGCACGAAATGCAGTAGAGATTGGTCGCGGGAGAGGGCAGAAAATAGCGAGAAAACCCTAGTAGTTGCAGCCAAAACGAACTGCCAAAGTAGCAATTTTGAATAAACAAATAAATTTTTCAAAAAAACTGTTAAAAATTTGTGATGATTTTTTAATTGAAAAATTATTTTCGAAAATAACTTGGCTCTGATAGCATATTACGCAAGTAATTGGTAAAAAATTGGATGATATTAACAATGAACAAATGCTCAATAAATAGGATTACAAAGAATTACAAGAGGGCAAGTTTCTAAAAAGAAACTGCCAATAAGATAGAGCAAGATCTTATTAAGATATTTACACTAAGTTTACAATATTGAGCATTAATAATAAAATACTAAAGTATTCTTCTAATATTAACCACAACCACTTAGCCTACAAGGACTCAGAATAGGCTATTGGAACTCCAATGCTGACTAGGTGCAAGGAGGGGACATTACAGTTTGCTACTATATATCTTTTAAAGTGATGGATCTGAGGAATGTAAATAATTGAGAGACTGCAGTAATTGATGAGAACCATGGACTAGGCATATACTCACAGGAGTATATATACTATAAACACCTTTGGTTCAGATTCCACATTCCAGCATTTGTGGAATTCATAGTTACTGATGCGTGAACACTGTAATACTAAGTTACCGGAATTGCCTTGGCAGCCTTGGAATCGGGTCCTGATTCCTTATGGGTTCTGGTTCGACCCTGGTCCCCCATGGATTCCACCCAAGATCCTCCCAGACGGCTGGGTCCTCTGTGGGTCCTGCCTAGTGGGAGTGGCATTCCAATTGATAGTGGTTCCATTGATGCTGAATTTGAACCAATTGATGACCTTGGACTTGACCTTGGACTTGGGTTGGATGCTTCAGATGAAGATGAATATGGAGTTTAAATCCCATAGATGGCTTGTAATTTGAATTTTTATTGTGTCTTGACATTTTCACATTTTGAAACTTGAATAAGTTGTAACTTGAATATCATCTTTTTTGTAAATTATGAATATGATATTACATTTATGATATATGAATATCTATTGGCATTGGCAATTATGGATTTATGATTTATGTATGGAAGGTTTCATTGTATATTTCATATTTGTATGGATTGTATCATTGTAATAATCAATAATGGTAGTGATAGTTTATACACACACACACACACACACACATAGATAGATATATATACATATACATATACATATACATATATATACACACACATGCACACACATGCACACACACACTAACATATATATATATATATATATATATATATGTGCGGACGTACCCGTACCCAAGGAATTTTTTTAATACACATATACATATACATATACATATACATATACATATACATATACACACACACACACACACACAAACATATATATATATATATATATATATATATATATATGTGCAGACGTACCTGTACCCAAGGATTTTTTTTTGCCGATTCTGCGATTCTATACTTGATTCCGTACCCGAATCGGTAACTTAGCTATAATATAATAGTGATTTGGGGTTTTAGCAGGGATATTTTAAACACCTAATACAGAAGGATTGGCACATTAAGGATTTTATCTGCAATATTCTTTTTTCGTCCTTGACTTTAGATAAAAGGCCATTTATATGGGGTGTTTGCTATCATATCCTGAATATCTACTTTGGTAATTTGTGGATGTTTAGAAACTTTGATTTTAATTTCTGTTCATAACATTAGATAAAAGTTATTCATGGGCCTTTGGGAGTGTATTTAATTTGCCTGCTTTTGTAATTTGTTGACATTTATATACATTCAACTTCAATTTCTGTCCATAGTATTAGAGATAAGGCTGTTCATAGGGTTTTATCAATTTCAACAAACAAAAAGAATTAGTGCTCACCCAACATATGACATGTAATGTGTAATGTAAAGGAATTCATATTGTGAAGGTTGTCATCCCTTGAGAATTTGGTTTGCCTAGCAAATGTGAAAAGGCTTATCTTTGTTGGAATTACAAGGGGACACAGGATATCTGGGATTTAACATTGAGGCCTTTGATAGGACAACATTGCGTTTTATCTGCTAGATTTAAAGCTAACTGGGAAGGATGCTCTCTTCTGCTGAGTTGGATCCTTGGCATAAAGAGCAACACAAATGGCACCTGTTGAGATAGTTAGGTTGTTGGTATATGTATAAGAAGTCAGTTATGTGATACAAGATCGGCTAGTTTAAGGTAAAGAAAAGTACTGTATACATTGAGCCTTTGAGGGAATGAGTAGTTAAGGTAGTTTTGATAATTTCTTTGGGTTGTTTTTTATTTAAGCTCTTGAATAGGTTGGAAAATGAGTTAGAGAGATGCAAGATTGAGAGAACATTTTACACTACCTTGGATATTTCCTGGAAATCAACAAGGATGCCTTTTGTTCACTCCAATAATTTTTTTTCTGTTCTATTTTCTTCTAATTGATAAACTCTATGGGAATGAATTCTGTAATTAGTACATCTGAATAAGACTATAACATTTAAGGACAACTTTGGATCATTGCCAAATTATTGCTAACAGTGGCATACGTGAACCAATTTGTCTGGAGCTTTATAAATGAATTCGAAAAAGCTGCCTTTTCATGTTTTAAATCCAAAGATCAGGGCCAGAATGGAGAGACTGGAAGTGAAGTAATGGGAAGACTTTCTGTATATTAGAATAATATCTTTCTCTTTGTGTTATTAATGGTCATTTAAGTTGTTTGTAATTTCGCCTCTAGTTAACGATTGTTTCTTTTAGAAACATCGTCTTTGTAACTCTATTTAAAGGAGCTTTGTCTCCTTGATTAATTGAACAACATCGATTCTTTGAAATCCATATGCTTTTGCATCTGTATTATGGTATCAGAGCCTTGGTTATTTTCGAAATAATTTTTCAATTAAAAATTCGTCATGAATTTCTAACAGTTTTTTTTGAAGAATTTCTTTGTTTATTCGAAATTGCTACTTTGGCAGTTCGTTTTTGGCTGCAGCTACTAGGGTTTTTTGGCTATTTTCTGCCCTCTCCCGCGACCCGTCTCTCCTGCATTTTGCGCAACCACGTGATGCAATTTTTTTTCTGCCATTTTTGGACGGAAATCTGCATTTTCGATTAGGGTTTTTACCCTTCAGATCCAATCAATTTTTTTTTTCAGATTGCTGATTCTTGGTGGGTTTTTCGAGATCTCAACTGGGTCGTCGTCAGAATTTTTTGGGTGCCTTGATTTTCGTGCCTCAATTTTCGAGCCAGCGGATCCACATTCTGACAGCAGATTCGTTATGGGTTTTTCGCAAGGATTTCTGGGTTGCCTTCAGATTTTTCTGGGTCAACCAGATTTTTTTTGAAATCCGTGCCATTCGCACTTCATTTTTCTTGAAGTCTGTACCTGCATTTGCCTTTGTTTCTGCATTGGGATTTAAATTTTTTGAATTCCTTGCCAACACCTCTTCTCAGTTTTTCGTTTTCCATGCATTGGGAAACGTGCAAGATGGTGTCATTGACCAACTTGATGTTGGAAGGCAGTCAGGTTTTGTGCACTTAGCATCTTCTCAGTACCTCATTTTTCGTGCCTCGAAAAGCATGAAGATGGCTTATGGGCATCGATGTTTGTTTCGGTTTTTAATATTTTTTTACTTGAAAAAAATTCTGATGGGTTTTAATATTTTTTTCCCTTAAAAAAGTCTCTGGGTTTTTAAATATTTTTTGTCCCTATAAAAAAGAAATCATGGGAGGGTTTATGATTTTTTCCTCAAAAATTGTACTTTGTTGCAGTCAGTTTTTCGTCGCACCTGGAGTTGTGCGAACATCTGCACTAGTCTCTTATTTGCAGTCTATTTTCGGGCATCTTGCTCATCTGCAATAGTTTGGAGGGTTTGCCGATTTTTTTCTCAAAATCGTGATAGCTGTTCTTGGTGTGTCTCTAGTTACAGAGAGGAACAATTCTCCAACATCAGGTTGGACGGTTGGTGTTGTTGTATCTGCAGAAGATCTGCAGTTTCTTGGAGGGTTGGTGGCAGACTCATCTCAAGTGGCAGAGTTAGTGGCAGGCTCTTGTCTTCTGTTGTAGCGTGTTCTGAGAAGAAGGGGGCAACCTTCTCTGTTATTTCTCTTGGTAGTTAGAACGATGACCATTAAGGGAGGGTATTAGAATAATATCTTTCTCTTTGTGTTATTGTTAGTGAACAGATTTGTCTTTTCTTAAAATGATCAATTTTAAACTCTGTCGCCTTCTTTTAAGGACAAGTGTTCCACTAAACAGTTGGGTAAGTATTGTATAAACCACTTCCCTCTGAATTTTCCATAGGTACAGCTCCCTTTTTAGTTATTCAAGGAATATTTTAATTAATTTTATTTGAGTAGTAGCTTTTAACCTGAAAGCATGTAAGGCTGCCTACTTCATTCTTGGATGAGAGGCCAATATTTCACACATATTTTTGAGAAAAACAATCTTTCCTATCTTTTCAATACAAGAGATGAAAGTAACTGAATCAAAGTTCAGTACACCATTTCCACAATTTCAATAAGGAATGAACAGATTAAAGAAACCGAATCTGTTCTCAAACACGAATCTTTTCTAAAAGAAAACAAACACTCAAGGGAAGGAGTACTAGAAAAATAATAATTTTTTGCAATGGAAAGGTCATTACTGTTATTTGATTAGATAAGCATATGCAAAGATATGTGTCTACACAGATTCAAAACCCACAGATTTTCCTTCTCCCAAAAACAGTATGATCTTTGTATATATATATATTCTTATGCGACAAAGGCATGATAATACATGTCTTTTTCCATTCCAGATTTAAAAGTCTGATTCTTCCTTCTACAAAACAGAAAATTCACAAAACAGAGGGAAAAACAAAAACTAACCAAAACTTGTCACCCAATCTAACCCCTATTCTATCTATCTTTCCTTAATTTATAGTTTTAGAACAGGGGAGGTCTCCCTGAAAACTCGACCTCCCCCAAAACAGTTATGAAACCAACATGATGTATTTTGGGACAGATGTCCCGAAGTTTTTGCATAAACATGAGAAATTACAAAAATAAAGGAAACCGGGCCTGAATCAATGCATTATGTCACTTTTCCATCATCATCATCCTTTCCGCTTTCGCGGGCATTGTGGGCGGTTGTGAGTTCTTGAATAATAGATTGGTTCAGAACCTTCATGGCATTGAGCTTTGCCTTCGCCGCCTCCTTATTCCACCGATGCCTCACCATCTTTTCGACATGTTTCGGCAACTGATCATTTCCAATGAAAGTCATGGACTCAATCCTAGCCACCCTTGTTATATCTTCCAGAGTGAAATTACCCTTGGCCTTGATTTTTTCCATGTTTATTCGGAAAGCCTTGATTGCATCCTGTGTGTTCAACCCGCAAATTCCCAATTGCCAATCATGGTCAGGGTTAACCACCTTGCACTTTGTTATCATTAACTATACTGCACTGGAGATCCTGGAGCTCGTAAACAGAGGTCTTAGCGTCGGAGATCACAGACTTGAAGGTAAGCACCCGCCACATTATGGTTTTCTTCAGCACAAAGAGCTAACATTCATCCGCTACCAGTTTGATTGAGTGTTCCGTCAAAAACTTGGTAACTCCATATTCTTCTATTTTGGCGAACAAAGGCAAGATATTCTGCCACTTGTGTTCCTCTTTCTCCCACGACACAAGCTGATTTTGAACTTTGGCGATAAGACTCTGTATCTCATCGCATAACCTCTGGGAGTCGGTGATGTACTTCTCCCCGTCCTTGATTATTCCCTCAATCCATTTCTCCACAGCTTCTGCAATACTCTTGGCCCGTTGAACTTGGCTCATTAACTTTTTATTTTCTGGCGAAGTTGGGTCGAAGTTCTCTGTAGCATGAGATATTGGGAGTGCCCCAAAGCAACCAATATTGTCGATGAACTGGGCAAGAACATTTATGTGTCGCTTTAGCTCTCTCTTTTCTCGCCCATCTTTCTCCGATCTGGTGAGCATTTTCTTTGCCGATACCTGGAAGAAATGATTGTCTGAGTCTCTACTCATATTTCCCAGTTCCACCTTCGTAATCTCGAAATCATCGGGGCTAGCCTCCTTGTTTTCGTCCTTGGGTTTGTACGAGGCGATTTCAGCAACCCATTTTCCAGTTCCTTCATCATTGTCCAGGCGGGCGGCGGTTTTGAACCTTTTCGGCTTAGGACTCTTCTCTGTGTACTTAACGACCATTTCCTGAATTGGAATAGTCACGGGAAGAAAATTCCGCTTTCTGTTCACCGAAGTGGTCAACCACTTAGGAGTTGCACTGGAACTGGTTGTTCCTTTGATCGCTTTGGAAGGTGGTATCATAGCCACAGTCACCGTATGAGAATCCAGGGCATTAGCAACATCCCTATCCAAGTCTTCAACTTCAAATATCTGGGCATCAAGAATTGTATCTTTCACCCCTGTATCCTTTGCTTGATCCATCTTTCTTTGAGCGACACTTCGGGACCGGGTATGCCGAGGAGTACAGAAATCCAAAGCTGAATTAGACCTATGTCTAAGCTAGGGCGGCTTGTTATCCTGACCTGCACGAACAGGCATAGAAGCATTGTTAGAAAGACGCTTTGGTGAACGTAGAGGGACCTCATTACTCTTCGCTGAATTAGACTTAACGCCTAATTTCGCTGCTTTCTTCCTGGCAACCCACGCTGCGGTCCTTTCCAAAACTCCTTTGGTCTTTAACCGTATATCATCTTTCTCTTCCTCATCCCAGTCAATTGGAGGCATTTCAATTTCTGCACGGGCTAAGTATCTTGGTTCGAATAGCTCTAGATAGTCCTCTTCGAGCCCCTTAGTGTCCAACTTTACTTGCAATGAAACGACTTGTTTTAACACCATCCTCATGTTTCCCCTTTTGAACACCTCGAGTTCATCAGTACAATCTTCCCAGAAATCCTCTAATTGTGGCATTGGGAGGTATGGCATTAGACCAAGACTTCAGGAAAAACCCTTATTATCGAAACCTTTCCTTTTAGGATACAGGGAAAAATTGAAATTCCTGAGATCTGCTCCAATACTCAAAGCGTCGGACATCGAACTGCAGGACAACACGCCCAATTGGATGGGAAAATGACCCTCCCATTTATCCCTGGGTTGTTCCTTTTTGATTACAGAGGTCAGCTGTCTACATATCTCCGCCAGAACAAAGCAATCTGAACAAAAGTGAGGGAGCTTGAAGGGCTCCTCTTCAAAGCCGCCTATCCTTATGTAACAGAAGCGTGGAAACTGGATATAAAAACTACCAAACCTCTTTATCAATGTCTGCGCATTCTCGGAGATTCTTTTGGCTTTCATATTTTTCAATTCATGACACAAGTCGCCCAGAAAAGCATTGTGCACCCTTCTGAAATCCTGTAAGGCCTTATCCTTTTGCAGCATGGGATATAACTCATATACGGAAACATCCTCCTCAGTGAGCTGTTTTGGTATTCCAACTAACTCCTTAACACACGCCAAACAATACAAGAGATATGAAGACATAAAGAAGTTCTGTTTGAACTGTTTAGCCATACTCAGTTGTTCTCTCATTGAATCAGCAATCAATTCAACCCAATCCAGATACTGCTTCCTTTCCAAAACTAGCTGCACGTAGCAATAAATCCAGTCGTCGAAGCTGTAAGCTTCAGCAGATCCTCTGGCCCGGTGCAACAAAAGCATAACATCATGAATGTGAGGCAACATGTGATTCTTATTAGGATTCTTGGGTAACTTGGAACCACCTCTTTGAGGAACCTTCAACCAGAATTTTGCTACATTGTTACGGTGTCCGGTTCTGTCCGCGTTGAACTCGGTGATTGACTGAGCAGGGGAAAAGTTGGAGAACTGGTAATCAGGTATCTTGAAGATAGAGGAAATTACTTCACGATTTATGGCAAGAAGGGTTTCACCATTGTCTCTCCTAATGGTCTCAGACACTGGGTCGTATCTAGTGATACATTCCCGAATCAATTCTGGGCAAGGAATGGTTGGGGGAAAAGCTGCCGCTTCTATGAGACCGCTACTCAAAATCTCCACACCAAAAGATTTGTCAATTCCCTTGAACACCCTCTCTTTCAAAACCTCAAGATTTTCCCCTTTTAGGTTGGTATCGCTAACTATGGGTTCAGTACATGCGAGGCTAAAAACATTCCCGAACAAATGCAGTGTAGACTTCATAATTCAAAGCAATGAGCCTTAATCGGTTGCAGCAAAACTTTCCATGAGAGAGAAAATGCAAGCAAAAACTACTGGAGAGAACAAGAAAAGGACTCACCTTCACAGTTGAACAACCAGACAACGACTAGCAGCAAACAAGATTCCTATCCAGGAAAAACAAAACCGCAGTAGCGAGGAACAAATGCAGAGCACTAATAATCCTTCATACCTTATTAGTGAGGGCAATGATACAGAACCATTAAATGCAATAATTCCAATTTTCAGTCTGAGTGTGTTAAGTTTGTGGATTGGACATCGCACACATGCATTGAATACATGGCGGCGTTTTTGAAGTAACCGCTAGTTCCCGAAATGATTACTTACTTCGAAAAGCTGGGAATTGACATCACTTAAAACATGGTTCACCTTCCTCATATTTGGCAATGAATGCACCATCAAATCATTTAAACCCGCGGGACCCACCAACTTCGTACACATCTGAACATACCGAACAGACTTCATTAGCGTTCAAGTAGTTCAAGATGTACGCTGCGCTCAAGGAAAATCTTTGCGGAGAAAATTAATTATACCAAGCTGCTGACCATTTGTGCTATATTGAACATGTTGAACATGTTTGAACCTCTTGAACTTGGTTCAATGAGTTCAAAGCCTAGAGAGAAATAAAGTAACATTTTTCCGAACAAGAAACTTTTAAAAAGCCGCTGCAAGACACTTAAAGAAAATATTAGTATGAAAAACCTCCCTGAACACCTAAGAACCTATGGAACCTAAATGAACCTATTGAACCAGGTTCAAGATGGTTCAACGTGTTCACAGAGTTCAACCAATTACTAAAACTTGACATTTGTGATTGGAAGACGATTTACAGACGTACTAAGGGCTTGAACCGAGGTGTCACAAGAAAGACAAGGACTCTGAATGGAATTTTTATAGGATGACTCGCTCTTGTCATGAGGAATAAATGACGCAGTAACAGTTATTAATGGTCATTTAAGTTGTTTCTAATTTCGCCTCTAGTTAACGATTGTTTCTTTTAGAAACATCGTCTTTGTAAATCTTTTTAAAGGAGCTTTGTCTCCTTGATTAATTGAACAACATCGATTCGTTGAAATCCATATGCTTTTGCATTTGTATTACTGTAACCATGTGAGAAAGAGAATTAATGGTAGAAATTAACTTAAATTCCCTATTGCACCTTGCTTGGAGTTTAATCCTGAAGAATGATGACAAAAGAAATAAGCTCTTAGAAACTCTATTTCTTTGGATTTTGTGGTGGCAAGTGCCTGGCATAAGTCTGGGATCTGCTAATCCTAACAAGGTTAAGTTGGGCTGGCATATCTAACTCTTTGCATTCCCTTCGGATGAGAGGAATCAATATGGTGGTCTGAAAATGTGCATTTGCTATGCAATTGTAAACATGGCTGCAACCAGAATTTAGTTATTCATTCCCCTCTTTCCTAGTGAATTGGACAGCTGAATGAACAAAGAGGCACAAAGAGTTGTGGTATATGTAAGGTTATATGGTACATACTTCTTTTGGAAGACACTAATCAAGGTGAGTTTCCATGAATGCTATTCCTCACTACACTTATGAGAGTCGAATATATTATAAAGTATCCATTGTTTGCTGTAGATGCACAAGATTAAGAATCCTAAATGCACAAAAAATTGAGGGAAATGCCAGTCACTATTAGAGAAATTTTAACACTCATTAGGACTCAAATATGAAAAATATATTATCAATTTCTTTGTCTCGATCTTAAGAGAAATTTATATTGTTGTTACTGAAAAACTAGTGGCAACTCCATACAGCATTATAGCTATCATCTTCAAAGACAAAACCACCTTTTACAATTGGAATCCCTAACCTGAATTGGATACATCAAATTCCAGTTCATCAAAATTTGTCACAGAATACACACAATATTCTAGGAGTTCTTATCAATACTTACCATTTGTCTCTGTTCACTGAATTGATAGTTAAAGTATACAGTAAAATCCATATGTACTTGTCACATTCTTAAAGATATCAGATTATTTCTTTTTAGATAGCTGGGCTTTCAACTGTCATGAATAAAGTTCTTAAGGGATTTTAATCACACCAGTAGATATCGTGGGTGCAGAATGGATATATGCAGAGCTTTCAAGAGCCCATTATGTGAAGACAAGCTTTCAGGAGTCCACTATATGAAGACAAAACATTTAAATTTTATCCTCTTAAGAGCAGACATACTTTCAGTTTGTTATCCTTAAGAGTTTATATAGAACATCAACATGAATAGGATCAAAAAAGGCTGTCACATTATGTAGAGTATCAGCCATGAACAGTTTAGTGTTATTCAGTGTTCTTACATTTTCAGCAAGCACATAACAAAAAAGCTCGAAGCTAAAGCTTTACTTGATCATTTGGATAAGCTCAAACACCTTCATTCTTTATATCCACAACATCAATCTTGTCAGAGGGGTGGGGAAGCAGAGGAATAGAGAGTGCAACAGTACATTCAACAGTCAACACATTTGTGCAAATAAGAATGTCTGGTGTTAGTTTCCTTAACATGACTTTCATTTCTTGCATGCCAGTTATGTTTGGCATCAGGAACCACCATGTTACTATTCAGCTGATGGGAGGTGTGAGAAATTATGATCAAATGAGTGCTTGCAATATAATGAATTGCATTGTAAATTTTCTGTCTCAATATGTGGTACCACAATCTTTCATCATCTTTCTTATTAGAGCTGAAGCTGTAAGCTTGTCCTATGAATCTAATTCCTCACCAACTTTGATGCAGTTTGAAGCCAAATCCTCCCATATTCATTATGAGAGAGTTTACACAGGCGGGGGACGTCATCCTCTGGAATTTCCAGAGATAGTTTGCAGGGGAAACAATAGAGGGAAGATAATTTGGGCTTCCCAAGTTTAAAAAAAGCATGGCCTTAGAAAGAACTATTTTTAATTGCTGTTTTCAATGAGATCGATTTTGTCACTCCATTCAAAATGAAAAAAAAGCAAGAGAGGAGAGAGTAGTTGCAAAAATAAACAGTCATCTACCATCAATTTTCAAACATTAGTACTTTGCTGGAAATGGGGGCATGGTGAAGATATACATTACGGCCACATACCTCAATTATGCAGGGAATTGGCTTAATATTTTTATTGTCAAGTTTTGTTATGCAAATGGGTGCAGAGATACTTGTCTTATGACTTTTCAAAGGTGCTATCATAACCACCTATCCCTTTCACTTTGCAGACTATATGAATTGGAAGAGATAATTGAAGGTAAAAAGCAAGTGAGGGAGGGTAGGGACATGGGACCAGCTCAGCAGACCATGAAACCCCTTACCATTAATTGAACTGATTAATACTAATTATTCATAGGGGTTTAAGGGGTGTTGGGCAAGCCACTGCCTGTCTCTAGTGGCTAGGCTGCCATCAAGGTCTTGTTCTTTGGAGAAGTTGGTCATCACATTATACATGGCACCCACCCATCATACTGCCATTTATGATTTGTGCAAATGCTTATCACACTTATTGATCGACTCATAATTGCCATGGGCACATCAATACATGGGGCCCTAATTATTAACCATAAAAGCAAAACAATTTTATGATTATCTCGCTTCAGATTAAGTCCTTTGTATTTATCATTATCAAGAGTGGTGGATTTAATTGGGAAGGTGGTTGTTTCTAGGCTAATGGAGAATGATAAGGAAATGATGGATATTTGCAACCTTAATTAGTAACTTCTGGAAATAATCAGGGAATGTGTTTTCCCCACATTTGTTTTTAACCCCTTGATTCCATACAACTTTATTTGCTTCCATGTGTGTGACCTTATTTTTGCCTCTTCTAATAAGGGGAGAATGAGATGGATTCCAACTTACTTGACCACCGAGGTGAGATATTCCCAGTCATTATTGCATCGGTGAGATTTTGAGAGTCACCCTTACTCATCATTTGCCTTCAACCTCTTACAACCATTGTTTCAATCCTTTTTAAGTTGAGCCATTGCTTCATAACTGTTAATTGTATTACTGTCACTACCCTCATCAGTTTAAAAAGTGAACAATTGATTTCCTTTAATTGTTCGATCAAAACTGAGTTTAATGGCTCTTCAAGGAGGAGGGGACTTGTTGATGTGTTTTTTATGACGACGTCTAACACAGAATAAAGTTACCAATGGTCACTTCACTCTCTCTTGATCAAAGTTTGACCGTATGCTAAGATTGCGGAAAGTTCAAACGGCTAACTCCAAGGTTCCTTCATGCAACGGATGTGACTCAGTTGGCTGATGTGATTGCTGGTAATCCAAGGGGCCTTATGTTTGGATCGTTCTTTCACTTCTTCATCGTGGCTGGAACTTCATCATCGGATATGGCAATTTTACAATGCTTCTACTTCGAACGGACTAAAATGAACTGAAAATAATGGGAAAAGGGTTAGAAGGATCTAAATCTACTCCTAAGGGCAGTGATATCAACAGTTAATGCTTTGGTGGACAAATTCCAAATAAACCAAGCTCTGCATTCCCAAGATTAACTACAACTGTGCAAGAACTGGTGCAATCTTCTGAGGGTGTGGGAGGATTTTCACATTGAGAAAGTGCATTTGAATACCCAACACGACGCAATCCAAATGACAATTCACAATCGAACTTAGCACAAATTTGGGGGTTCAGGCTAACTTTACACTGCAACTTACAATCAGCAAGATGCAAAAAGTTTGAACCATGGAAATTCATCAAACACCATTGCATTCTTCATTGAAATCAAAGCACTTTATCTAACAACTGAGAAAATAAAATTCTACTCTAAGTGAGGAAGGTGAAACCATGCAAGTTTTGAAAAATAACTTAAGTGGACACCATTAGAGAACAATGTTTCACTGTTATTATCTCAAAACTTATCGCAACAATTTTATACAAGCCTTCCTCCTTGCTTACAAATGAGGGGGGTCACCCCTTATATAGGCCTTAGGCCATGAGTACACGCAAAACCCTAATTGGGGTTTTCCCCAAAAGATTCCCCACACATGATGCAACAAGGTGGGAATCAACAATTAATAACCCATCATGCCCTTATACAATTAATTCAAAATGACCCAAAATAGCATCCATTCATGCATTAAATGCACCCCATTACATTAAATTTGCCCAAAATACCATTAATATTCCGCATGCAGACATAAATGCTCATCATTCTCCACACGACAGCTACATGCGTAGAGAATTTGGCATAAAACCATTAATAAGATGGCTGCATGCAAAAAGATTCTTCATGCATTCAACATACATTGACTAGGCCGCCACTTAGTCAAAATATTCCAACAATAAATGTGCCGTCACTATGCTTTCATGTGATGGCTGCGTGCAAAAGATGCTCCATTGACTCAACATGCGCTGACCTGACTGCCACTTGGGGAGAAACCCTTTGAGAGAGAAAACTTCAGGAGAGAAGAATTTTATTGAAGTTTTTCAAACTTTCCTTGCTCTGGGAGAGATTTTCAACGTTTTTCCACCATCTCCTATTTTTTAGAAACTTCCTTAAAATTTAGGACTCGGGTCTAGGAGAGAGAGAGATCCCTCACGAATTCAAATCTACAGAAATTTTGAAATTCTGATGAGATTTGATGCTTGAGATTAGATTTTTTAATATTTTTTTTTTTTGAGGGGAATTTTCTCGTTCTGTTCATCTTTGATTCCTTCCTTGTCTTGGAATTTTCATCTTCAATTCATCCTGGGCGTAGAATTCATGCGATGAAGAAATTCTTTGATTTTCTTTTCTGAGGGGATTTCTGCTTTTCATTCCTCCTTGACCCTTGGATTTTCATGCCTTAGACAAATTTTTCAGTTTTCCAACTTAGGCATGGAATTCACTTCATGAAGGAATTCATCATTTCATCCTTGGCCCTTTGATTTTTCAGAATCCTGTTTCTAGCATGGAATTTTGACTTGGAGGAGGTTTTCATCAAATTTCTTCTCTTTCCTTGCCGACTCCACCTTGGCGCCTTCCTTAGGAGTAGGGCGGAATTTTTACCAAGTGATGGAATTCAATGTTTTTCATGTTTTCCAAGACTCCTTACCTTTGGCGCCCTTCATCACCTTTGGGTGCTATTTCTTCGTGGAGGAATTTTATCATGTTTCAATCTTCCTTCAGTACCTCCATTTGGCGCCCTACCCCATCACTGGGCGCCATTTCCACCAAGGCGAGGAATTCATAATTTTCTCCGTTATCCTTGGCAACCCAACTTTGGTGCCCTTCCTCACCTTTGGGCACTATTTCTTCATGAAGGAGGAATTCATCATTGGTTCGTTTTTCCATGCATCTTTCACTTTGGCGCCCTCACTTGTCTTGGGGTGGATTTTGACTATGGCCAAGGAATTCATGATTTTCCAATTTTTCCAAGAGTACTTACTTTGGCGCCCTCACAAGACCTTGGGCTGAATTTTGTATCGAGGGAGGAATTTTACCATTTCCTTTGAATTCCATGAGCATTAGAGTTTAGTGCCCTCTATCCTCTTTGGGTGGAATTTTCACTTTGAAGAGGAATTTCGCATTTTTGGAGTTTTCCAAGACCACTCCACTTTGGCGCCTTCATCCTTGCTTGGGCGGATTTCCATGCTTGTGGAGGAATTTGATGATTTCTACCAAGTCGGTCTCATTCTCTTCATTAGAACATATATGAAATATAACATTTAAGTATACATGGCATTTCAATATGTCTTTTTCCTTTCTTATACTTTAAGTTATATTTCATATATATTGGCAGGATGTTTGAGAGTGGTTTCAAATCTCCAGGAATTATAATGCAAATTCTAGGTTTTAGAAGATCTTTTAAATTTTCAGACTTAGTCAAGTTTCAGACCATTTCTAGATCAAGATGACATTTGTGGATTGATGTGAATTTGTAGACTTAGATGATTTTTTGAGCTTTCCATTCTTGGACTGATTCTTCCCCCACACAGTCAAATTTTGATCACTCTACCTACTCTTTCCAACTTTCCGGATTTAGTCGATTCTTTAGGAACGATTAGTCTTCAGCGTCTCCAAGAATGTTCAGTCTTTAGTGTTTGTCTGCGAGGAACCTTCCAAAAATAGATTTTACCAAATAGTAAGTGTTTCAAAATATTAGGGTTTGGACAAACAGGTCAGGAAAGCACTTACTAAAAATAATACGTTTGATTTTTGGCAAAATTAGACCAATTCGGGGAGGCAGTGAAACTTACCAAAAATAGTAAGTGCTCAGAATTCGCTCAAATTTTACTGGGAGGTTCCTTGAAGGGTCCTGATTCCAATTCTACATTCAGTTTTTCCAAAACCCTAAAAGAAACCCCTAAAATCTAGGACTTAAGGCAAAAACCCTAAAATTGACAAAACGAGAATTTGCTCAAACGAAAAGCATACCTTATCAAATTCACCCCCAAACACTTGCAAACTAAGGAAACTGACGAGACTGCCACGAAAAGACCCAACAACAAAAAACCAAAAGTCCGATAGGGCCTAAAAAGTACAGGGTCCCCATTTGCAATGGGGCGATGTGTGAAAACGTCACAACAGGACTGTGCAACCTTGGTAACACTTGATCTCTGTATATCAATCCCATTATTTGGAATTTCTTGGTAGTAGGACACTTAATTAGCTGCCAATGTTTGATATATTTTGGTCATTGTTGACGTGTATTTTGTACACTATCAAACACAGAATAAAATACCCAAGGGTACCTTATCCTCTCTTGAGTAAAGTCTCTGAATGCTGAAGATGTCGCGAAAAGGTTCAATCGGGATGACTTCAAGGTTCTTGTATGTAGGGTCTCTACGTGTGGATAAGCTCTTTGTGGTATGATGTGATTTTGCTGGAATCACAAGGGGACTTACACTTGATGACTGAACTTCTGATTTGCTTTGAATATTGCTAGAACACAGGATTTTACTAGCTTTGATTTGAAAAAAGGAAAAAAGATGAGGGGGCGGAAAGGATCTAATCCTAACACTAAGAATGTAAGAGCAATGAATGATCTTTGATGGAATTCTAACTAAGTCTTGTTTTGACATCACAGGACCATCTCCACAAGGTTAGTGCGATCTTCGAAGGAAAGCTTTATGATGTTCAAATCATCATTGCAGGCATAGACACCATCAGGTTGATGCATATCAATGAAGAAGCGACAATTGAAGTTAAGCTTAAGCTGAATGATTCCAGTTGACTACGCAAGGCAAGTCTGCAATCAACAAACTACTAGTAGTACGGATGTACGAACTTCACCATCAATCAAACACATTTCTTCCACTCATCTAATAACATGAAATCAAATATGAGAAGTATAAAGACCATGCAAATTGTCGAATCGACCCATAAATTTCACCATTTCTTCAATCAAGTTACAAGTCTCTTACAACAACATCTTGGCAACAATCTTTGCCTTCTCTCTCTACTCTACTCTAATTGCTATTCTAATCACCTAGCTAATCACCTTCTAACTACTCTCTAACTGCTTCCAACTTACTTTCTATCTCTCTAACTTATTTTCTATCTATTGCCTTTACAAATGAAATGCCAGGGCTTATATAGTGCCCTCAATACAATTCGATGGCTTAGATCAATTTGAGATCAATGGCCAAGATTTTACAATGAAAACCCTAATTAGGGTTTGTTACAACCATTACATAACATTTAATGCTTGACCAATGAAATAATTGTATTGCTTGGACACATGTCCTTTCTGGAAAATTCCACCAATGGATAGCCGGGGTAGGTACATCGAAGTTTGTGCCACCTTCCATGAGTTAGGTACATTGAATCCGGACATGCTGAGGTGGACCACACTGACTGGAGGAGTGATGACTAGGATGCCTCCTTGTCTGACACTTGCAACTTGGTAGATATTCAACTTGATGTTGTTGAGAAGCTAACTTTAATTAACTCTTCTGGAACTATCTGCTTCTTCAACGAACCCTTGCTCTGACATTTTTTGTCCTTGATGTGCAAGATGATGATGTACCTCACCTTGGAATGCTGGATTGGAAGAGGTCGCCCCTATCCTGATGATGCTGGATCGAAGAAGGTCGTCCTTGTCGATGCTAGACTGGAGGAGGTCGCCCTTGTCCTTGCTTGATCGTCCTGGAGGAGACCGTCCTTGATCTGGCTTGATTTTCCAACTCCGGGATCTCCATTTGATGCCTACACAAAATATTAAAGTTAGTCTTTTGAGCATCAAACCTCAAAGCATGAAATTTAAGATCTTTCAAAGGTAAAACTTAAGATATTAATTTGAAAAAAGTCATGATAAATCAAGAATTATACGTTTTCAAATTAATCATGAATGGAAATTGGATTTTCAAGACTTAGATTTTACAAAATTGCAATGGGATCACAATAAGTCTTGAATAAGAACTTCAAAAATGATTCTTCATACCTCCTCCTTTGAGTATTTAAGTAATAAACCTTGAAAAATGAAGGAAGAAAACCGGATTTTGATGGACAAGCTTAGATTATAGTCCTCCCTTGGATGAATTACGCCTCCTCTAGCTTGGAAAAGAACAAATTCCACTTGCCTCCTCAAGATCTGGAAATTCGCCTTCAAATGTCTTCAAAAAATCTGGAAATTATCCTCCAAACTAGCAAGAAAATCGCCTCTCCAATTTGCCCTCCATCACTTGAAGCAATGAGTGAATGACTTGAACTGTGAAAAACACCTCCAATATATAGAGCGCTCACCTTCCACTTACCCATGAGGCCGACCTTGCAAATAAAAGGTGAAATAATAAATAAAAACCCAAAAGGAGTAGGCCGACTTGTCAAATAAAGGCAAATAATGCCTTGTGCGCTCCACATTTAATTTTTTAATTTAAAAAAATTAATTTTAAATGCCTTCACAATAAAAGTTCGATTTTTTTAAGGCCTAAAATCAATTTATTAAATGCCAATTTAATTTAATTTTTTCAAATATTTTGAAGTCGGCAATTTTGGCATTTCATGCGATTTGGAGGACATCAACGTTGGGATATGGCAAAAAAATAAAGAATGCTAATGACTTCGCTCTGGTCCCTTGGAGAGGGACGGGAGCACTTTTCATTTTTAGGCTAGGATTCTCAATTTTTTGAAGTCAAACCTTTGTTCATCATGCTTTAGAAGATCTTTCCCATCTCACACAACTTTGCCTTAGCATAATCTCGGAGGGAATTTGTTGTTTTCATAAAAAAGTGCTCTGGTCCTTCAGTGAGGGACGGGAGCACTTTTGAGTCCATTGCATGAATTCTTGATCACATTAATCTTCATATTACCCTCAAGGCGTAGAATATCACATTTCACTCCATCTTGAGCCTTGGTAATAAAAATATCATTTCAAAATGCAAGGTAAATGGTCATATTTGGAAATTGCGCCCTGGTCCCTTGGTGAGGGACAGGAGCACTTTTGCCAGTTGTCGTCAAAATTTGCAACTCTCGCATCTCAATTCCACTTCAAGGCATTTTAAACACTTTTTCAAACTTGCGCCTTGGCCTCAATTTGTCCAAAATTGGCGAGAAAGGCGAGATAACATGTTAAGTGCTCTGGTCCCTTGGTGAGGGACGGGAGCACTTTTTCAACTTCAAGCTTATCTGTCCTTTGCTAGCTTCCCAAATTATCTTCAAATCATGTCCTCTTCCATTCATTTCGATCACAAACTTGCCTTGGCCTTGCAGGAAATTCACACTTTTTTGGAAAATCGCTCTGGTCCCTTGGAGAGGGACAGGAGCACTTTTGGAAAATCGCTCTGGTCCCTTGGTGAGGGACGGGAGCACTTTTTGCATCTTGGCATACTTCTTTGTTCTTTAAACCTCTCAATTGCGTCCAACGCATAAAACATCATTCGTCCTTCCCATCCAAGTCAAGTTTTGCCATAAAATATCAAACAAAGAGGAGAAACTTGAAAAAGTGGCATGGTCCTTCAGTGAGGGACAAGAGCACTTTTTGTCATTTGGGTTGATTTACTCCTTTGTGATCTGCTTAAATTATATTCAATGGACAAAACATGCTTCCCTTGACCTCTTCAAATCGTAAAATCACTTTAATCTTGCAAAGACAGTGCGAATTTGAAATTCAATGCTCCGGTCCTTCAGTGAGGGACGGGAGCACTTTTTGCTCTCTAAGCCAAATTGTCTCACTTTTCACCTCGAAATTCCTTTGCTAGGGAAGATTTCATCTTACTTCATGCTATGAATAGAAGTTAATGTCCAATAAAGGTCTAAAATTGTGCATATAAAGAAAAGTGCTTTGGTCCTTCAGTGAGGGACGGGAGCACTTTTTACCTTCTAGGCAAAAACTTCATCATTTCATCGTTTTTAATCAAGTCTGGATGTTCTATCATGTTCATTTCGTCCTTCACCATGCCTTTGATGTCTCAATTTGTCCAAACAAAGTCAGGAATGACTCAAATAAGTCTTTTCGCCCTGGACCCTTGGTGAGGGACAGGAGCACTTCGCCCTGGTCCCTTGGAGAGGAACAGGAGCACTTTTTCCTTTAACCTTCAAAATTCACCATTTTTGTGCCTTCAAAATCTTCAAAAGTATCAAGTCATGTCCAATTATCATTTCGGAAGACCCTGCACAAAACAAAATAGAGAAGTCAGTGACAAATATGTATAGAATAACATTTGTGCTCTGGTCCCTTGGAGAGGGACAGGAGCGCTTTTCGCTCTGGATCCTCAGTGAAGGACAAGAGCGCAATTTGACTTTTTGAACTCTCTATCAGGATAATTTTTATGGAATAATACTTTAAGTTATATTCCATATATACTTTCAGGATGTTTGAGAGTGGTTTCAGACCTCCAGGAGTTATATTGCAAAATCTAGTTTTTTGAGGTTTTTCAGTTTCCAGACTTAGTCAAATTTCAGGATCAGGACATTCAGACTTAGCCAAATTTCAGGACCAAGACATCACCCAAGCAGGACCTGCTATCCATGTGATCCCCTGGGCGACACTCAAAATGCAAAGGCCAACGGACAAAACCCTAAAAGACCTAAAAACAAACCCTAAAAAGCAAAAAAAAGCAGGGGTCCCCATTTGCAATGGGGCGATGTGTGAAAACGTCACAACAGTCATCAAGGTGTATTTCTTGGTCTTCTTTTATCCAAGCTATAGTTAATTATAAGAGCATTATTTCAATTTGTCTTCATACTTCCAAAAGGATTTTTTTGGTCGGTGAATTGTGACCATGGGGGCCAATCCCTTTGTATTAAAATAGAGAAATTATATGGCAACTGTTGTCATTTTATGACACCCTTGGTCCATCAGTGAGAACCGATCAAAGATATGTTCCATGGACCAGCGCTGCCCTAGTTGATCAAAGAGAAAAGTAGTGGAATTATGAAGTGTGAAGTGTTGCCTTGTCTGGAGGAAGTTCCTTAGTCCTCAAATCCGGAACTCCGGACCCCCGAAGTTCCCAGGTTGCTAAGCCTTCTTCTCCTCCTTGGAACTCCAGAACCCTGAGGTTCCAAAGTTCCTTTCCTTTGCCTTCTTCTCTTCCCCGAAACTCCGGAACCCCGAGGTTTCAAAGTTCCTTTCCTTTGCCTTCTTCCCTTGCTCGAAACTTCGGAACCCCAAGGTTTCGAAGTTTCTTTCCTTAGCCTTCCCAACTTCGGCAACCTGTGCTTCCGAAGTCTTCCCAACTTCCTTCCGGCTTGCAACACTTCTAGATGGTGTGATTAACACTCAAGGTTTTTAATGCTCCAACAACTCTTGCAACCAGTTTTCTATATAAGGCTGTTAGGCCTCACTGTAAAGGGTTCTCTCCTTGCTGGCTTGAGCTATTCTATGCTCTTTCACTCGTCTTGAAGACTTGTATTTATCTTGCATTTCTGCAACTGTAAGTTTGGCCATTGGCCTTATAATTAATTGAAATCATCATTCTTGCCTTACTTCAACTTATGTATGTTGTGTATGTGTTCTTACCTTCATTGTAAGTGTACGTTGTGGCTTTCTTTCACATATATGCTGTGTTAACCTGTTTCTGGGTGTGACTTGTGGGAACCCTTCTCCCCTCTTGACATTTAGCAAGTTCTAACCTCCATACGTGCATTGAGGTCATTCATGCAACTGAAGTTTGTGCATCTCCTGGGTATTTCAGTTGATTCTTTGTGTCATTTCGGGTGGGGAGAGAAACAATCTCTTATCTTGGTGCATCACCTCCTTTCATTTTAAGCATTTATCTCTTCCCGTTTCCTCTACAAGCTGTTAGGATAGGTTTAGAAGTAAGATTTGTAGTGTTGAGTTGGTTCAACACCTGCACTTGTTTGAAGAGGAAGCCAACCTTCTCCGGAGATTCAACCCCCTTGTGCAAGGTTCCCCACTTCGGGGTTGTTTCCATGTTTCACGAGGTTGTTGAGTTGATAGCTCAGCAAGGGTGCAAGCTTTTGTGACAACAGTAACATTACGACCTTTAGGGAAAATGATAGCCCTAATGTCTTATCATGAAATTGGGAAACAGTAGAACCCCAAGAAATTGACAGAACCAAAATTAGGAAAGAACAACATCCATGCATAAAAAGACTGCCTGCCTAGGACTTGGTGAAACTCCAATCTATCTCCCCAGGTGCAGCAACCCCAACTACAGCTTTAGGAAAACTCATGCCTTACCTTGCACCTTCTTTAGAGCAACCTCATGCTGTGGAGAACAAGACACAATGAAGGGAATCAATTGGCCCACGGATTGACCATTTCCAATCAGCTAGGAAGTGTCAGCAATTGGGAAGCCACACCCAATCACAGTCCTTTCCAAAATAGATTCCAAACTGCCCAGAAACTCCCTGTGAGCCATAAACTCAACCATCTTGTGATATCATCTTTTGCCACATCAAAATCCAAGAGCACACCAACCAGCATTGAGGAAATGTCCATGTTCACTTGATGCTTGTGATTGGCCAAAAGGGATCCATTGGATAACAAAGATGGTCATGGTGGCTGTCAGTCTGACCACTTTCCAAGGATGCAATTTTGTGATAGGGCTATGAAAAGCCATTTGCCTCTTGCCAGGAAGGAGATACATTTTTTAACCATTGCATTAAGGAACGTTGACCAAATGAAGAAATAGGAATATATTTGAAGGAGGAGCCAATGAAATAGGAATATATTTGAAGGAGGAGCCAATGAAATTATAAATTGAAGATCTTACAGCCCAATATTCATCTGGAGCACACATCTTAACTGTGAAAGGCCTGCCATTTGTTAAATTGATATTAATATCTTCTATAATGGTCATCTTCTATTTTTAGCAGTCATCTTAGTTGTCGACTTATTTAGCTATTTAGGTTTTTAGTCGACTTATTTAGCTTGTTAAGTTAGCTTTTTATTATTTAGCCTTTTAAGCTATATTTAGCTTTTTAAGCTTATTAACTTATTTGATTTCACTTTAACGACTAGTTCTATTTATAGAACATCGTCTTGTAACCTCTATATATACGTGTGTATATCGTTCAATGTAATTATCCGATTATTGAATCATTCATTCAATTTATTTTTCACCATTGCTATGAGCATGCTTTAATGCTGCAAATCTATTAGATGCAGTAATGTCATTATCATGAGTTAACTCTTGAAGCCCATATCATTCAGGATTCCTGAGGAGAATGGACTGATGCCAACTTCCGCAATGATGATTTGAGCGAGGGAAGGCTAGAGCATGGAAGAATGATGAGCAATGTAGATTACTGATTGTGCTGTGCCAAAGTTGGGGAGGAAGTCTGCTACCTCATTGACTTCATGGTAGACGTGTTTAATGGAAAAATCTGAGAATGAATTCAAACTAGGCCAAACATTATCAAGGATACTAGTAATCTTCCAATATGGTGAGTAGTGTTTCCTTACTGCATTGACAATGATTAATCTCCTTCAATGGGAACCTTGGAAATATTGTAGGGTTTGCATAATTCTAATCTGAGAAGCAAAGCTTGTGCCTCAGCTTCATCATTCATCCCAAGAGCCAATCTTTTAGAAGATGTTTCTTGCATTGGAATCTCTAACTATACAACCTGCTCCCAAGTCCTTGGGTTCCCTCTTTCAGCTCTGTCAAAATTAAGTTTTAATTCATCTACTGGGGGAGGAATCCACTTGATGCCTAGACAAGAATTGTATTGTAGGTCTCACATAATTTTAATCTGAGAAGCAAAGCTTGTGCCTCAGCTTCATTATTCATCCCAAGAGCCAATCTTTTAGAAGAGGTATCTTCCATAGGAATCCCTAACTATACAAATTACAACCTACTCCCAATGCCTTGGGATTCCCTTTTGCAGCTCTGTCAAAATTAAATTTCAATTGTCTACTGGGGGAGGAATCCACTTGATGCCTAGACAAGGATTGTGGACTAAATTATTCCGTAAGGATCCATGAATGGTATATCTCCAAAAGAATTTTAGCTATGCATGTTAAAGTTAGAATTGATGGCATCCACAAGGATGAAGATACGTTGCCCCATAAAACAAAGAGAAAATTGCTATCTTTTCTTCAAGTCTTATTCTCATGCTTTTTGGTATAATGTAATAACTAACAAATATTTCATTCAAATATGAGTGTGAAATAGTCAGCATAGGTTTTAATATTTAAATATTAAAGACTAGTTGAAAGATATACCTTATTTAGGATACAAGAGAATTAAATATAATATACAGCATAGTTCCAGCATTTGATACCCTAAAAAAGCTACAATCTAAAATGTTGCACAGACAAATAGCTTATTAAGTTCCCTACAAAAGTTTTAATTGAAAAGACAATCACAAGTGCCTGTTATCCATGGTTAGCATGAATTGTGATCTGCAGGTTAGCTAATATCAATACGTTTTAGTGTAATTTACAGGTTTCAAAGATGATAGCAAAGCTTAAGTATATCTTTTGTTATGTATAAGCTACAATATTGCGAGTTGAAGTATTTTATAGTGAAACAAGTGTAGGAAAGATGGTCAAAACTAGCTCCATGCTTTCTTTCTTCAGCTCTTCTTGGCTGCACATACCTTTATTTTGACATTGCTCTGTCTTTTATGATTTTTTTATATCTAATCTAAATCTAAATTTGCAGTAAGCAAAGGGAGGTCTATCTTCTAGCATCCTGTTCAGTTGTTAAATTGAAGGACATTTTGCATGTAACTTAAAGCATCATCATGTTGAGCTCTTAATCTGTTGTATCCATTTTGGCTGCAAAATGACTGTTATTTAATTACTAAGTCTCACTTTTTGAAGACTTATCCCCATGTGAAGAAATATGACAGCATATATGTGGCACACTAACTGCGGAGGATCTCCTGCTACATCTGTCGTTGTTGTGCTGTACGACAATAAGCCACAAGACAGAGTAACAAAACACGTCGATACCTGTTGATGGAACAGTTCTGTTAAATCCTGACTGATAGAGTGATAAAGCTGTGGTTAAGAATTCCTTCCTGCACCATTTAAATGTCTCGTAGGCACCCCATACAATAACACTTCTGTATGCTGTAAAAAGAAAGAAATAAGTTCCAACTGGTGTTTTGTCCCATCCAATGTTCTGCTCCTACGACTAATTGCGGTCTACTATCTATAGATCTTGCCAATAGATTTGTCCATATCAGCTATATACAGAGTTTTGTTGGGTAAGAAGCGCCTGAATCTTAAAATAGATGTAGCATGCCTTTGAAACATCAGTTTTTGCACCATGTTCTGGGTAGAATGTAGTATGTGGTTTGTCTCTAACTGTTGCCATATTAATTCCTTTGGTGATTCATAAGCATCAATGGGAAAACAAGAATTCAGATGTGGCAAATAAAGTGATGCCACATAGAATACTGCATTACCCGATATATTTAATGTCAAAATAGAAATTGAGGCCAAAATAGACTTCACCATATTGTCACTCGAGACAAACATTTTCAAACAATAGAATTAGGTTGAGCAAAACCTTGAAATTTGGCAATTCTGAAGCTACTCTACTGAGAAATGATTGACACAATCATAGGGTAACAATGAGATGATTGAGGGCAAAACACAAAGGTACCTTCCACTAGGTCCAGAATAGAAAATGAAGAACTATAGTGCATGCGTATGGCATCTGGGAGACATATTTGGCAAGCCTTCTTTGACCTCCCTTAGAGCGGTATAGTTCATTTTCACTTCAAGGAAATCTGGTAGAGAGTTCAGCAGCTTTGGTTGTATTCATAAGGAGTTACAGTACATGCGTTTAGAGTATCAAGGAATTCAATCCAAGAAAATTGTTCACAAGTATTTTGCAATCAAAATGAAAATTGCCTTTATATTGTAATCAGCTGCTTCCGAAGTAGATTGTGTGTAAATTTTTGCATCAGCGTTTTGGATCACACTCCGTGATCCATCATCAGGATGCAGAGCTAGAGAGCATGCAGAGTGAAATGATCAAGAAGCAGACCAAGGGAGCTAAAAAGAGGGAGGGAGGAGGCACAAATATCAAGGGAGGAGGTATGACAAGATAGAGGGAAAAAATAAAAATAAAATCATTAAGATAAAAAGAAAACAGAGACAATCCAAAATAAAAATAAAAATAAACAAATAAATATATACAGACACACAGGCCCAACACAAAAATGTTTGACTGTATGTGTGTATATATACATATGTATAGATATACATATATAAACATGCACACACACACACACATATATATACACACACACGTATGTATTTATGTATGTATATATATGTGGGTGTGTGTGCGTATGGCAAGGATATATATATAACAGAACAACAAAAACAAGAGAAGAATAAAATCAAAGAAAAAACCAACAAATCACAAGAGAAGAATAACAAAGAAAAATCAAGGCAATAAAAAGGCAAATACAAAGAAAACTAGGAAAGAATATAAAAAAAGAAAAACAAGAAAAACAAATTAAGAGAACCAAACAAAAGAAAGAGTTAAAAAAGGAAACAAGAAAATTATATATACATGTCTATATACAATACATACATGTATATATATATATGTATGTATATGTATACACACACACACAAAAAAAACAAGAAGGACTAAGATAGGCAGAAGCAAAAGGGAAGCCCAGGGGAACAACCGAGGGAAGTGAGAAGATCCAATGAAGAGAGAGAGGCATTAAGAATGATGATGATGGCAAGTGCGAAGGATTGAGAGCAAAGGCTGCCAGGCAATACTAAGATTCCACCCCTCATCTCGGTTAAGGTTGGAGGCATGGTTATTGATTTCAATGGCTTCTTTAAGCTTGCACTTTCCCCTTTCCCCTATTATAGCTAATCTTTTCATGGAATGCTTTGAGGGAGTTGCCCTTTTCTCCCTTCCCCTCAAACCTAGATGGTGGAAAAGGTATGTGGACGACACCAATGTATGTTGGCCTCATGGGCTAGACAACCTTGAAGCATTTCATGCCCACCTTAATGGTTTGGTCCCTAGCATCTCTTTCACCAAGGAGCTTGAGCTTGACAACCAGCTTTCCTTTTAGACATTCTCCTTATTAGAAAGCAGGATGGTTCTTTTGCTCGCCGTGTCTATCGCAAAGCTACCCACACTGATCTCTACCTCCACTCTTCCTCCCATCACCATCCGACCCAAAAAGCTAGCATTCTCAAGACCTTGGCTATTAGAGCCTTTCGTATTTGCGATGAGGATAACATAGAGCTTGAGTTAGCCCATCTCCATTGTGTCTTCCTGTTAAAAACAAATTTCCAGAGCCTTCTCTCAAGCCAAGGCTCGCATCGTTCCCAAGTCCAATTATACCCAATCTCCTTCTCCCCCCTTTGCCTCTCTCCCTTATATTGAAGGCATATCTCACAAAATCTCTAAGATCCTTTTAAAGAAAGGTCTTCGATGTGCCTTCAAATCCGTTTCAACCTTGAGGGACCGAATGCCGACTCTCAAAGACTCTAGAGACATCCTTCTTAACTCTGGGGTCTACAAGACAGTTTGTTCGTGTGGCACTCCCTACATTGGTGAAACGGGCCACTCTCTCATCACTAGAATCAAAGAGCACAGTGCTGATATTAGGCATGAGCGCATTTCCAAATCCGCCTTGGCCAAGCATGCCTCCTCCACTAAGCACCACATCTGTTTAGAAAGCACCCAAATCCTATTCAAGGAAGAAAACTTTTTTAAGCGCAAGCTTAAAGAAGCCATTGAAATCAATAACCATGCCTCCAACCTTAACCGAGATGAGGGGTGGAGTCTTAGTATTGCCTGGCAGCCTTTTCTCTCAAACCTTCACACTTGCCATCATCATCATTCTTGATGCCTCTCTTCGTTGGATCTTCTCTCACTTCCCTCGGTTGTTCCCTTGGGCTTTCCTTTTGCTTCTACCTATCTTAGTCCTTCTTGTTTTTTCTTTCTCTCTTTCTTGTTTATATATATATATATGTATGTATGTATGTATGTACGTATACTTTTCTTGTTTCCTACTCTTTCTTTTGTTTGGTTCTCTTAATTTGTTTTTTTTGTATTTTAATTTTCTTTTTTCTTGTTTCTCTTTTTTTTATATTCTTTCCTAGTTTTCTTTGTATTTGCCTTGATTTTTCTTTGTTATTCTTCTCTTGTGATTTTTTTTTTTCGTGTGTGTATCTACATGTATATAGTATACACACACACTCAAATATTTTTGTGTTGGGCCTGTGTGTCTGTATATATTTATTTATTTTTATTTTGGATTGTCTCTGTTTTCTTTTTATCTTTATTATTTTATTTTTTATTTTTTCCCTCTATCTTGTCATACCTCCTCCCTTGATCTTTGTGCCTCCTCCATCCCTCTTTTTAGCTCCCTTGGTCTGCTTCTTGATCATTTTTCACTCTGCATACTCTCTAGCTCTACATCTTGATGATGGATCACAGAGTGTGATCCGAAACGTTGATGCAAAAATTTACACACAATCTACTCCGGAAGCAGCTGATTACTATCTCATGGATTGTGGAAACCTGATGTCTATTATTGCCTTTATATGTTAAACTTTCTCATAGTTTATATGTGATTGCTAATGATCATAATGGGTAATATTAATATTATATTCTGATTGCATAGGTATTACGTTTACTAAATGTTTGATCATACAAGCCATGGAATCAATTGCATTGAAATTCATTTCTGAATATCATGTGCTGAGATATTTTAAAAATATCCTTCGCAACTGAAAACTCTTCTAAAGACAGAAATGATCCACTCTAGGATAAAAATTTAAAATAAAATAATTTGGGTGCCCTGACAGTTTATTTCATTCAGAAAGTTTAATCAGTTTCATAATGATGGATTCCAAGATGAATTGTACCGATCATTTAAAAAGCTCAAAGAGAGATTAGCAAATGGATTTGAAAATAGGATAGTGTTTTTTTGTTTTTGTACGGTTCAAACCATGGATGAAACTTATGATCTTTGCTGGATTGGATTAAACATTTACTAGTGCAGGCAATGCATTCTGACCACACAGCCAAATTTTACTTAATGTGCGTTTTGAATATTTTCAGTATGCTTTTTAAAACTTTAAGGTGGCGTTAACTCACCTATTTTGTTTTGTTATAAACATGCATGTTGCAGCTTCCCCACTCAGTGTAGTGGTAATCATTTTTGTGCACTTTCATGTGGAACTATAAGCATTTGAAAGAGAATATAATATTAAACCACCATTATTTAAGTAAGCAATGGATGCAAATGGCTTTGAAATTTAGACAACCTTTTCTTGATGTGTTCGTAGCTTCTAAAGTCCACGTTATTTGCATAATAGCATCTCTGAGTAAATCTTGTTTCATTATTCCACATTAAATATCTTTTATGTTCTCTTGTATACTTTAACATTTTCTTGTTGCAGACAATAGTAAACAATTTCTTACAGCAGATAATAGTAGAGCTTTGTCTTAATTGGCATTTTTCCTTGTGCAGAGCTCACTATAATTTATATAGGAAAAAATGTATTAGAGTCTCTAAAAAGGGAAAAGGATCGTGGAATGTAACGAGAGTATTAAGTTCATTTGGAGCACAGGAAGCAGATATGGGGACAAAGGCCAGTGGTAAAGAGAAGCTTCTTATTGACTGTGGACCCGATCAACAATGTGTACTTGGTAGGTTCTGCAAATAACTCAATAGTTTAACAAAAATTGATGTCATTCCTGTACAATGCACCTTCTCATTTGTTGTCAGAATTATTGATTGTATATACTTATACAAAAAATTGTTGTGTATGATGTCTTTGTTTGAGGTTTTGGACATAAATACTTTATTAAATTTTGCAATAATTTTTAAATGTACTCAGTTTGTTTTCTGCTGCTATGTTTCTTGAGTGCATCAATAAAATTTTTAGCTGTTTCAGAGATCTGTATTTATTTTACTGTTCTAGACGAAGTTAAATCTTATCTTATATATCTTTCTTGTAAATTGTATCCCATTTAATTGAGGCAGACATTGACTGATTGCATAATTGATCTCTAGTTAGAACTGTCCAGGTAGCATTCTCTTTTTGTGGCAATCTTCTTATTAGCATACCATTTTTAATTTGGCCAAGGGTTTGCTGATAAACCTATGCAGCAGAAGCATTACTAACAAAATTTTGAATGCAATAGAAATAAATAATAGCAAGCTCACAATATAACAAGAGAATCTACCTTGGAAAACTCTATTGGAAAAAAAATCAGCCAAACAGCACTCGCTGTATTAGCTCAACCATTCACAATATGAAAAGATATTTTGTACATATGCCTAACCCTAATCAGTATGTGATTATTTATGGGTGCATCAGTATAGGAAAATGTGAGAATTTGTCTATAGCAACCAAGATCTAGAGTCCAATGGAAAGCACAAAAACAAGAGAGAATAAAATGTGACAAGAACAAACTGTATTCTCATCAATGATGCAAAATAATGGCACTCTAATGGCTCTGATACCATGTGAGAATTTGCTAGGAGCAACCAAGATCTACAGTCTAATTGATAGCACAAACAAGAGAGAATAAATGTGACAAGAATAAACTGTATTCCTATCAAGATGCAAAATACCCAACTAATTGAGTTGATTGAATTGGATTATACACAATATAAATGAGCCTGCTTATAAAGACAAGGCTATAGGGAATGAGAGAGCACACAATCATGACATGTGGCTCAATGAGAAATAAGGGTAGGTAGGGGTAGGTAGGAGAAATAATAAAATATTCCACAAGAGGTGGATCACCCACCGATGGTGGAATGTAAAAACAAGATAAGACCACAAAAGGTGGAATTTCTCTTACAAGCAACTTCCCTATGTGCACACTTCCCTAAGTGTCTCATATGCAAACTACTATGAATGCATTATCCTAAGTCAACTTATGTAAAGTGTAATTATTAGACATAATTTACACCAACATAAAACACTGAGCAATATTACAATACAATAGGTATAAAACCATGGGCTGATTAATCATCTATAAGTGCCCAAAACAATCTTTATAAGTGGTGTAAAACATGCAAAGTTTTAAAATACCAATCCAAAAATAAATATAGGATTATAGATCAAATCTTGATATTTACTATTTAGCCTCTTTACTACTTTAATGCTCATTGAATAGAAAAACCATATTCTTGTGAATGCCATCCATTTAAGAAATTGTGAGGATAACTGATAATAACTGCACCTTTCTCTACTAGAGGGTGAGTGAAATATCGCATTTTTAACCCTCCCACACAAATGTTTATCTAGATGGTTTCAGTGACAAAGTGAGGAATATTGGACCTGTTTGGTACCATTTTTTATTAAATAAAAGACTGCAAAAACCAGAGCAGAATATCAATGATCAATAAGGTATAATACTAGAGAACTTCAATTTAATTCTCTGATCAAGATTGCATCCAAATGTATGAATCTGTTGTTTTGCATCAGCTTTTTGTAGCTCTCAAAGCCTTCACACTCCAACCTCTTATGACATTTTTTTAAGGTAGGCTAAGGAAGTGGAGGAGGGATCTTGTCAACTAATTCTTGTGCAATGGCCATGCTCATCTTGAATGACTACACAATTGAAAATCTTGGTGTCTCATTGTCCTCCAATGGGTTTGCAAGTGACCACGGGGAGATTTTACCTGCCTCTTCTACTCTTACCATGTCTTTGGATATGGTGGCCATGTCCATCTTTAATGACTACACAATTCAAAGTCTTGGTGTCTCATTGTCCTCCAATGGGTTTGCAAGCGCTCACAAGGAGATTTTCCTTGCCTCTTCTACTCTTATCATTTCTTTGGATGTGCTTTCCATTTCTGAAATTGCCTTATCCACCTTGTTATGCTGAGAGGTATAACTAGAGTGGCATGAAGGGATGAAGTGTAAATGGCGTGAGTGTGTTAACAAAAACTATTGAAGAGCTGATATACATTAAATTTTTTTTTTTTCCTAAATAAAACAATCTCAAAATTTTTTTAACTATTCAAATAAAAATCAAGTAAAATAAATTAACTCTTACAAGTTACAACTCTTCAAATAAAAATAAAGTAAACAATGTAAATAAAATAAAATAATTTTTAAATAGTTCTAATGTAAAATAAAATTACTCTTAAATAAATATAATAACTCAAGGCTGATATCGCTCAGCACTTTTAAAATAGATGTATTTAAGATATCCATACAATATCAAGTAGAATAGATACCATCACTATTCATGCCATTTACAATCAGTTAGGGTCATTTAATGTGCCTCTGTTTTATTACGAATTCCATAGTCTAAGCTCATTTTATACCTTTCCTGCAACATTGTCGTGTTCAACAATCTATTAAGACAATAAAATTGTGAATCTATAATTTTGTTTTTCTTTCTTAATCATTGTGATGTTTCCCAAAGATTACATGATTTATTTAATCTTTCATGGTGCATCTCTGTTCAGAGAAGTTGAAAATGTGACGCTATCTTATCAATACTTTCTTTAAAATAACAATTTTCAGAAGGTAGGATTCTTCATAGCATGCAGAGTTCAATGTGGTTATAGCTAATTAATATAAGCTGAAATTGTGCATTTCTTATTGCACATAGCTTTACAAATCTAACAAGTGGAAGGACTGTAACTTTCTAGGAGGAATTGTTGCACTTGGAAAATTTGATGCACTGCACATTGGTCATCGTGAACTGGCAATACAGGCAGCAAAAATAGGGGTGCCTTTTCTCTTATCCTTTGTAGGAATTGATGAGGTCCTTGGCTTGGAGAAACGGTATGTACTGTCAATTATGTTTAGGCCATGGTTCTCACTCTCTTAGTTTATTCTGCCCATCTACCAATTTTTTTTCTCCTTTGCTGAGTTTTATTGAATTGCAAGTATCCAAGTTTGTCAATATTTTTATGGACCATTGTAAGAGGTTTATATTCAATTCCCTGATGGGGAAAAGTACAATCCTCAATCCAAATGTAAAGGCAATGGGGAAAGGGTATAATAAACTGTCTATACAACTTGGTGACAGTAAACTAGCTTATCTAATTTGAAAGAGACATAATGAGTGTTGAAGAAATGCATTTGTTGCATATTGATAATGTATTTACAATAATGTTCGAAGATTATTTCCATGTTGTGAAGAAAAGCTGCTACTTTATTCAAAAAAGACATATTAGATACTTAATTTTCTCTTTCAGGTCGCCTTCTCTATACTTGCATGCACAGATGAACTTGAGACTCATATCTAAATGGCTTAATTTTCCCTTGCTGACGGCCTTGCCTCAGGGGTTGACAGCAGACAATGGGCAGTAAATAAATTAGAAAATGCCTTAGATAACTGGTACAGAAGAAATATGTCAGGTAGGGTTGTTTTTTATCTTGAACTGTGAGTGAAATGTTTAGATTAAGAATACACTTGCAGACTTGTCAATTCTATATTGGCTATTTTTTGTGTGTTCATAGAGAGATGAAACAACAATATACAGGTGATAAATGACTCACTTTATAAACATAAGTAATGCTTGAAACCCCCACCTTGGTTTTGCAGGAAACTTTCTTCCTGGCTCCATAAAATGATGTCATTCTCCTCATTGGTGGGTCAGTTGTTTTCATATTCTTATGTGCTAGCTTTTGTGTTCATTAGCAGGCCAGTATCTGTTATTCTAGTAAATATTCCAATGGCCCTGTTATTTTGGTAATTAACTCGATGGTGGAAAGCATTATGGTGGCTTTTGGCATCGCTTGGGCTATTAACTACCTTGTGCACCCCATGGTCAATGTGATTTTCTTCTTGTTTCTCTGTTTTAGGTTTGATATGCTATCGAACAATGAGCTAAGGCTCCTTGCCTTGAGTTCAATAATGCAAGTAGATACATCCTTGCCTACAGTATGCCCTCATAGCAGCAAAAAACTTTTAGGGAAAAAATCAGCAAACCAAAAGCTTAATATTTTTTGGAAAAATTGAATTTAAATGGGACAGAATCGAGGAAAAATTGGAAATAAAAAATAGAATACAAAAAATGTAGAAAAAGAGACAACTTGTTTTTTTGAAATTTAAAGGAATTTCCATAACATAGAGATATAAAGAGCAAATAAAATTGATAGTTTAGCCCATGAGTTGTAGAATATAGATTTTTATTGTCTATGTTTATAATAGTTCTTCTTGTTGGAATATGAAAACAGATTATATTAGTATTTGACAACTGCTGATAGATGTTGCATAGAGTCCACGGGGCAACTTTGAATAACAAGGAGCCATAGACAAATAGGGAAAGGGCTTACAGAGACATAATGAGGACAGATAATAACCTAGAATAATTAATATAAACTGGCAAGACATGCAACAGAAACTAGAATAATGAATTTGAATGTGGAACAGAGTTTTGGAATGAGCAGTCCTTGTTTTCTGAATCTGTTGCCAAAAAGCTTGGAAGATATAGTAGTATATGTTCTGTTTTTTGGAACATGAAAACAGATTATATTAATATATGGCAACTAATGATAGATATAGCATAAAGTCCATGGGGCAACTTTGATAACAAGGAGCCATAGACATAGGGAAAGGGCTTACAGAGACATAATGAGGACAGATAATAACCTAGAATAATTACTATAAACTGGCGAGACATGCAATAGAAACTAGAATAATAAATTTGAATGTGGAACAGAGTTTTGGAATGAGCAGTGCTTCTTGTTTTCTCAATCTGTTGCCAAAAGCTTGGAACATGTAGTAGTATAATGTACTTTTTTCTGGAACATGAAAACAGATTATATTAATATATGGCAACTGCTGATAAATATACCATAAAGTCCAGAGGGTAACTTTTAGTTAGAAGGAGCCATAGACAAATAAAATTAGGGCTTACAGCGACATAATGAGGACAGATAAGAACCTAGAATAATTACTGTAACCTGGTGAGACATACAACAGAAACTAGTTGATTAGAATAAAAATTGGCCAGGATATAAGCCCACCCTAAACCACCCTTGGGGTTTCTCTTCTTGAGGCCAAGATCTACCTGAACATTACAGGCTACGAGTCAATTCATTTCAACGTCTCATGCTAAAGCCTGCATTAAGACAAGTATCCTACTTTTGTGGTGACATTCATCAGTTTTCTCACATAGGAGTCAGTACAAGGAGTTTCCCATATGTAATGTACCTTAAAGACGTGCAGGGCAGGGATGAAGTAGTGTGAGCAATTGATTCACATTCCCAGAAGTTGGCTGTCTTGAAACGAGCTTTTTATTGATGACTAAATCAGCTGTCTCAAAGTCTGAAATAGAGAATGATACTGCAGTGAGGTCTGAGGTAGCGCCCTTTGTGCAGCTTGGCCTGCAAAATTGCTTCTGTATTTTCTCTATTCTGTGCCATTTCCCCATGCAAAATCCCGATATTCCTTATTATCTTTGTGGCGTGACTCAAATATTCTCTAGAGTTTCTACTGTGTTGTCATTAGACTGAGACTGTTTGCACATATTTTAGTGGGAGAGGATAATTAGGCCAAATCATTGTTGCATTTTTAAGATGTAAGCGGTCATGTAAACTATGGCAATTGTTTGTAGAGCCTAACAAAAAGTATAAATACCTTGCACTTGGAAACACTTGAATTTTGAGCATCTTCCCACCACTTTATTTCTTGAACCGTGAACACTCTTTCACAGGTCCCTCTCTGCATAACTAAACCCTACACAAGAGGCCCATCGCTAATGTTTGGTGAACCTTATTGCAATGAATATTTGCTTAGGGTAATAGAGTTTATTTTTTACTGCAATCCAAAAGGTCACATTTCATGAGTTTTAAATATCTTGTCTGATCATAAGTATACAACCCAGATGTGTTGAACTAATTCATTTATTATTTATAGTTATGAACATAGTTCTGCTTGTTAAGAAACCCTATGTTTCAAGTGCGGTGTAGAAACACGTGTAGTGTAACCATTATGAAACTCAATGCCTAATTTCGTACAAAACATAGGTCAATTCTTAGAAAACATTTTATGAGACAACACCTTAAATAATATGTTTGTACATTTGTTCAAAAGGTAAGATTAATGAAGCTTTTATGATGATTCATGCTGACAGTTTTAAAAATCGTTTGGGGAAAAAATTGGATTTAAAAAAAAGCAAAAAATTGTATAAAAAGAGGCAAAAACTACATTTTTTTTTCTAATTTAAGGGCATTTCCAAAGCATAGAGTTATAAGGAGCAAATAAAATTGAGAGTTTTACCCATGAATTGTAGAAAATAGGATGTTGTTTCTTATATTCATATTGCTGATTACATTGCATTGCACAAATCATAGTGAATAAATAATAACTAGATGGTTACAAATGACAAAATTTCAATTACAATATAGTTTGTATAAAGTCAACCTATAAACCAAGTACAAAGTTCTAAAAATCAAACGTAGCCAATGACTCTTGCTACTACAAATAGAGCTATACTTGAGGGCTGTGGGTTTTGATGATGAAGATCCTACTTTAGAGCCTCTCTATCTCCAACCTCATGACTATCTAAGTTGGCTTCTAGCATCTCAAAATCCTTAGGCTCAAGATAGTCATTAAAAGGGCAGTTTTCCTTTGTTGTGCAGACATCATAAATTACAAAACGGGAATTGATTGGTTCATATTTGTGATTTAACGGTACCTGCAATTTCTAGTAGTGTCAAAGAGAAACAATACAAAGCTTGTGAAAGAGAAATTAAATGACAAAGGAAGCAATTGCATAGTTCAACTTAATAGGTTTTGAATCAAATAGCTCAGGGAGTCATAGAAAATGCTTTTGAAACAGAATCTTGCATCTGGATTCTGAAAAGACCATAAACGATATTGAAATGTTCACATTGATAACTATTTTAGCAGATTTGTAAAATGGTAAAGGGAGTGTTAATTATTTTCCATTAGATAATAAAGACCTGCTAGTACAAAAGAAGAGAGCAACTATCTGAACCACAATTCTAGCTATTATTATTCAAGTAAGTATTTCCTTGATTTTGTGTATAAGTGGATGGAGTTAAAAACATTGATGGACACTTTGAGTTGAGAATTTGAGAGATTATAGGTACAAGTTTCAATGGAAAATCAAAGCGCAAGAAACATTCCCTTTCAATGGGACAGTTGCTGTTGAGATCTATCCGGATCATCAAAGAGAAAATATATGAGGCCTACTTCAGGAGGGATCAAGATAAGCCCACAAGATTAGGGCATGAATTTTCTCAAGGCATGTATTAGTTTGCCTAATACCTATTTAACATGCATGGAATACTATGCTATATATGTCTAAAGTATTCATGAATGCTATTGTACTCCTTTAAGGCCTTTTGAATCTCCATGTAGACGATGATCCCAAATGGAATGTAGTTCCCTAACAAGTGCAGAGCATGCATTTAAGTAGCGAGTTTCACCATTTAACAAAGCATTAAGCTTGTAGAAATATTTAGGAAATTTAAATATAATCAAAACAATCCTTCATTTTGATATTAGATATTGCTACAGTTCAATTTTTTCAGCACTACAAGCTGATTTTTATCTCTCTGATAGGAACTATTCTTCTTCCGGTTCCACAATCCTAGTGGATTATACAATTGCCACTTCCCTACCCTCTTGTCATTAAAATTTGATGGCCAATGTCAAATTGAAGCTCCAAATTATCACACTTTGTTAGCATCTCAAAAAGAAATTCGTCTCAACCTAACCTTGTAATCTAATAAGCAAACACCTTGGTATTATTGTTAAAGATTGAAATGTTAAATTCTTTTGAATAGTTAGGATCACAAGAATTCCAAGAAACCAAACCTCTTTAGGTCGATATCAAGCCCATAGAGTTTCATTTTAGTTAGTTTGGCGTACTATATTTACTTTTGTCAAGTGCTCTTATAAGGTCTGATATGTTAAAAAAATTAGATAGAAGCCTTAGAATTTATGATAGTGTCAATCGTTTCCCACTAAATTGTGTCATTGGATTTATGTACACGGAAAGCATTACTACAAGTCTAAGGCAAATGACAGTAGTGTGGAATATAGTGAAAAACCGGCACATCTCTTGACCATTCCATGTTAATGTCCTTAACATCAAATGTAGAAGCATACCAAAGAATGTGTATCAATTTTAATGTCCTTAGCATATATTAGAAATATATGTCTGTTGCCGGGAATAATCATTATGTTATGTTGTTATATTATGTTTATGTTGTCGTCGGTAATAATGAGTTACGGCGGTCAGTTAGTTAGCCGACGGGTAGGTAGTTGGAGTCGCGACGGTTGTGTCGCACCCCTTCGGGTATTATATATTGTGTACCTTTTCTTCGAAGTAGGATCATGTTAGTCATGTCGGATGTAATGTTATAAGCACTTATTGTACATGGACTGTGGAATTAATACAGAGGCTGGTTATTTAATATATTTCCATTATGTTCTGTGCATTTACTTTTTGCATTTAACTGTTTGCCCTTAGTTAGCCAACGGGTAGGTAGTTGGAGTTGCGACGGTTGTGTCACACCCCTTCGGGTATTATATATTGTGTACCTTTTCTTCGAAGTAGGATCATGTTAGTCGTGTCAGATGTAATGTTATAAGCACTTATTGTACATGGACTGTGCAATTAATATATTGGCTGGTTATTTAATATATTTCCATTATGTTCTGTGCATTTACTTTCTGCATTTAACTGTTTGCCCTTAGTTAGCCGACGGGTAGGTAGTTGGAGTAGCGACGGTTGTGTCGCACCCCTTCGGGTATTATATATTGTGTACCTTTTCTTCGAAGTAGGATCATGTTAGTCGTGTCAGATGTAATGTTATAAGCACTTATTGTACATGGACTGTGGAATTAATACAGAGGCTGGTTATTTAATATATTTCCATTATGTTCTGTGCATTTACTTTCTGCATTTAACTGTTTGCCCCCAAACAGTTAAATGCAGAAAGTAAATGCACAGAACATAATGGAAATATATTAAATAACCAGCCTCTGTATTAATTCCACAGTCCATGTACAATAAGTGCTTATAACATTACATCTGACACGACTAACATGATCCTACTTCGAAGAAAAGGTACACAATATATAATACCCGAAGGGGTGCGACACAACCGTCGCTACTCCAACTACCTACCCGTCGGCTAACTAACTGACCGCCGTAACTCATTATTACTGACGACAACATAAACATAATATAACAACATAACATAATGATTATTCCCGGAAACAACGTCCATTCAAGGTTGCTCACTTGTGATTTGCTTCAGCAACTTGATGAAATTTGGTGAATCTCTGATGGTGAACCATGTCTTGATGGCCAATGCTTAGTTTTGTGCTAAAAATCAACGCAAAAACCTGATTAAATAGCGATTTTGTGCAGTTAGGGTTTCATGATGGGTTGGTGAATAGTGTGTTTCTTGGGCAATTTTTTTGCTATTTAAACTCCTAAAAATCGTGGCTGATTAAATCACGATTTTTGGGGAAAAAATCGTTTCGGCTGAAGAATTTTTAAAAATTGTAATTTTTGTTATTTTTTGAGGATTTATGCTTCTATGCTCTCACAATTATAATTAGGAACCTTTGCATCTATTGTTCCAAGTAAAAGAGCTTCTTAGGGATAAGATCCAAAAGCTTATTTTTAGCCAAGAACTCCTTGAAGTATTCAGGTATAGTTGACTTCTCGATACCACCCCTTTTAGCAGGTAATCCTAAAGTGTATTGGAATCTCAGAGTATTTTCATTTTTTGATCTGGATTTAGAATCAACTGCTTTTGAGAGATCATCCCATAGCGTCCTCTTCTTGATAGGGCTATTGGGTCCACAAATGTTGGGTAATACTTGGTATATTGTACTTGTAGGATCTAAGGGAGCAGTAACTCTGATTGGGTGCTTTACATAAAAGGGAGATGATGTAGGAAAGCTGGATTCCAAAGGATACAAAGACCCCCTAAAAGCACCATTTGTAGACATTGCTATACCTTGTCATGTTTTCATGGAGTTTAAAAGCCAGGAAAATTCTAATTTAAAGAGTTTGGTTTCGTGAAGGACTCAATCCATTTTGCTTAGATAGAGTTTATATATAACTAACTTTTGCTTGCTAGGTGTGTTGAAGCCACTGACATTCCACAAAAGAACATTCTTCGACCCTTTGGAAGGCCCTGCTCCCTCTGCATTGTACTGTTAGAAACTTTGAAGAAACATCTAGAGTTCTTTAGAATCTGTCACCTACTTCCTGTAGTGATAAACCAGTCAAACTTTCAAGTTCTGTTTCTACTTTTCCTACCTCTTTTTTTCTTGTCTGTAGTAGGTATGGCTTGTTGAGAGAGTTTTACACTTGAAATACTGTTAAAGGGCATCCATTGATTCTTTCCTCTTTGGGCTCTCTAGATAATGCTTAAACTCATTTAGCTCCTCTAAAGCAAAAGAGCTTCATTTTGAGGCAGGAGAGCCAAGATGCTAGGAAGAAGGGGCAATTATTTTAGGAAAATGGCTTAGATCTTTCACCCACTGAAAATGAGGCTCATGAGCAAGAGAAGATTTCTTATGGGCCTCCAAAAAAAGCCTAAGTGATCTCATCTAAAAAGAACCAATCGTTATCACATGCCTAAAAGAAGGATTTCCTTGGTTCAGACTCACTTGAAATAATTGTTTCACCTTTCAACATTTATTTAGTCGAGGAGACTCTGTGGACTACTTATATGGGGCAGAGTAGAGCTCTTTATCTTGCTGATTTTTGCTTCATGACTTATTTTATGGTAGATGAAGCATTGGAAAGGGATTCCTTCGTAGTCTGTTTCTTGAGCTGTAATGTCCCTTTTTGTAAATTCTTTGGAATTAGGGACTATTGACTCACAAATCAATTACAAGAGACTTCTTCTAATTAAAAATCTTATCAAACATGAAATTCCTTAATAAATCTTATGAGAATTATAATTATGATCTGCTATATAGTTATATCTGATTATACTATTGATATCAATATGATGCTCAAGTATTATTTGATGTAATGAGTCTTGATATACGAATCTGCAATGTACAACCTTGAATGATTAAGATGGAGTATCTTGCTGTCTCTGATACGTCTTTGAAGATTATGCAATGGAAATCTGATCTGTATGTTACTGCAATCTGCAATTAGGGAATTATCTCTGCTATTTTTGATATGGAGACGTGCAATATGCTGTGAGCCTTCTCCTTGTTACTTGTAGCAATAATGCCATAATGCTGTTTCTGATTTTGCTATGATGGTGCTGCTCCAGATTTCTGACTTTGAATATGTGTAACCTGATTTCATGCCAATAAGGCTATTGCTCCAAGAGCGATCCAATCAAAGAAACGGGACTTGGACTCGGCTCGGACTTGGCAAGGCCGACTCGGACTCGGGCTCCGGACTCGGCATCAGACTCGGCTCCAGACTCGGTTGGACTCGGGAAAGTGAAAAACTCAAGAAATTTAGAGATTTTTAAAGATTTAAAACATGTTTCAGACACCCTTTTTTTGAATACACCTTAAAGACACAATAACATCATCAAACTCGGCTCATTTGATTACATACACTAGTATACATCAATCACATAAGCATAAACACAAATTGTAGCTGAAGAAAATAACAAACATAAATATATAAATATTGTCAAATGTATACAATATTACAAAACTCATGGAATAAAAAATCCATGTCATCATATGATCATCATCAAATGTTTCATACAAATACCAAAGGTAAATACAACTACAAGCCTATGGCTCAGAGGAGTGTGCACCCTCTCGCCCTGGCCCCCTGCAAAGGCGTTTAAGGTAGGTCCTGGATGATTCAACAGCCATAGTCGCTCCCCGTGACACCATGCCATGCTCACCAACATCAGGAACAGTTGTATCACTTTGAGTCTCAGTATTTCCTGTCTCTGCTCGTGCTCTCTGCTCCTCCTCTGCTATGGCTACAACCTCAGCCTCTATATCTACCTGGTCGATCCAATCCGTGTCATCATCACTAAAGACAGCTGCAGGAATCTCAGGATCTGTTTGACTCTCATTGGCCCACTCTGCTTCAAGATCAACCTCATCTAGAATGATAGGTGAGATGTCAACTAATGCATTCTTTCTCATTCTCAGGCGGAGGTTGTAGTGAACAAAGACGAGATCATTCATCTTCTCCATAGATAATCTATTGCGCCTCTTGGAGTGTATGTGCTCAAACATACTCCAATTGCGTTCACAACCTGATGCGCTGCATGGTTGGCTCAAGATGCAAATGGCCAACTTCTGAATATTTGGTATCGTTGGGCCAAAAAAGCTCCACCAATGATCTGAGTTTGAAATGAGAAAAATAAATAAAATCAGTCCCACTCATGAACTCATTAACAAGTTACAATATACAATAAAACTAAAATTAAGCCTTACAATTTATTTTTACCTGGCATCATAGTTGTCCTACCGTCTTTGGCGACAGGACGAGAGAAGGTCTCCCCTTGTGCATCTAAGAACAACTGTAGCTCTCGAATAAGGTCTATCTGAGAAGTACCAGCAGGTCCCATCTTCTCCATGATTGAGTATAGCCCATTAAGGACCTCCACATCAGCCTTGAAAGAAGGGATAAAACGGAATGCCGGATTCAGATAATAGGCTGTTGCATGGATGGGCCTATGAAGCTGATGATGCCATCTCCTATCAATGATCTCCCAAATGGGACCATACTTGCTCTCATCTCCTCCATAGACGAATTTGATGCCCTCCTTTGCCCTATCCATGCCCTCATATATATAGCCCATTGCGGGCTTATCTCCATCCGCAACTCGCAACAAAACCACCAAGGGCTTAACAAACTGCAAAATTGAAAATATTGTGTAATTTAGAAAAATGAGCAAATAAGAGAATACATATAATAAGTTATAAAACATGAAGTTAAATTGTAGAATTTATAAAAAAATTACCTTCACTATCTCATCACAAGGGACCCAAAAGTCTTGCTCATCAAAAATGCAGTCTCTATTTTTCCCTGTAGGGGTGGTAGCATAGGATGAGGAAGACCACTCCTCACCAACAATCATACGTCTCAAGGCAGACTTAGACCTAAGCATGGACTGCAATGTGAGGAAGTTTGTGACAAATCTTGTGATTCTTGGACGATGCAACTCCTTCTGCTCTGTGTATTGTCTCATAAGAGCCAACACCCATGAATGATTATATACAAATTTGCAGACATTTCTTGCCCTTTCTACACATCTCTTGACCCATGGGATTTTTCCAATATCCTCCAACATGAGGTCAATGCAATGAGCAACACATGGAGTCCAAACTATAGATGGGTGCCTCTCCATCAATAGTCTACCTGCAGCAACATAATTTGTTGCATTGTAAATTGTAATTAATGGAGGTACAAACTACAAGATAGTAATTAATTTGCAAACAAAATTAGTTTGTAATCAAAAGTTTACCCGCAACAACATAATTTGCTGCATTGTCGGTCACCACCTGTACCATGTTCTCCTCACCCACATCATCAATCACCTCCTCTATCTGCTCACATAGGTAGGTGGCATTCTTGCAATGGGCGGAGGCATCAATGGACTTGATGAAAACGGTGCCCCCTGAAATAAAAAAATAAAGCTAGGTCAATGATCATTCAATAAATCATTAGATAAAAAATAAAAAATTAAAGACTATATGAAACTAAAATTAATCAATCACCTGCGGAAGAAACAAGAAAATTAAGGAGAGTTCTATTTCTCCTATCCGTCCAACCATTAGTCATGATGGTGCAACCTTTAGTGCTCCATATCTGGCGTTGTTCATCTAAATCCTTCTTCACATCATCCACCATTTGAGACAAAATGGGTCCCCTCAAATCACTCTCACTAGGGGCTTTGAACCCCGCAGTAGCAAACTGAGTGGGACGATATGAAGGTAAGGAAGAAGGGCCTCCAACACAACCTAACTGTGTCCCTCTTCCTAAATTTGCCTCTCTCCCAATGGCCGCTCGATCCTCCTTTTGTTTCTTTTTCCTTTAAATTTCCTCAATCATTACATAACATTCATGTACGGCCTCAGGGAGTGCTTTTAGGCATGGTTCAGCATCATGTCCACGCACACCAGCAATATGGTATTTCAGTCTATATATACCTCCATGGAATATTGTTTTGCAAAAGGTACATTTTGTTTGCCCCTTTCCTTGCCTTGGAAAATCCTCATGATATTTCCAAGCAGGGTCCTTTCTAATGGGGGGTCTAGAAGTTGAAGTAGACATTTTAGGATAGTTTTGTGAAACTTGAAGTTGAGGCAAATAATAAAGTGAAGTTTGCTGCAATAAAACATTACAAATACAAAATAAAATTAATACATACATTCAAAAAAACTAAAATAGGGTTTGTCAAACCCTACTTTAAAAAAATGAAATTTACAAACCTTACATAGTACAACACTACAACTACATACTACATGCTACATACAAACATACAAAAGATTTTGAAAGAAAATGTAAAACTTTCAAAATAAATGAATAGAAAATGGAATTTTTGCATACAAGAAACAAAATAATCTTCAAAAAAACAATCTTACCTCTTACAACAAGCTTGAAATGAGCTGCAAACTCTTCCTATCCAACTCTTGATGCACCAAATCCAAACACAATGCAGCTCCAATGTGACAAATTGAAGAAAACTTGAGCTTCCTCCTTGCTGGTTTTTCTTCTATGCACCCTTGTTTTTCTTCCCAACTCACTTTACTCCTATTTTTGCAAGTGAATGAAATGAAGGTCACTTTTAGGGATAGGAGATAATAACAAAAAAAAAAGGAATTGAAAAAGCATTGCAAACTAATTTTTTTTTCTCTTTACTTTAGCTTGACGCCGGCCGAGTTTGGGGCTTGGGACTCGCCGAGTTTGGCGAGTTAACTCGCCAGACTCGGATGAGTCCGAGTCCGAGTTAGGGACTCGCCGAGTTCAGGCGAGTCCGTGCGAGTCCCGTTTCTCTGTTGTGACTAATCAACTATTCGAATTCAACGATCATTAGCATCATGAATATAGGGACACCCACAAAACGAATAATAGAGAGGGTAGGACACCTACGGACAGGATATTGAGTAGTGAAATATTCTCCCCGGGCGGGCGTCCAACAAACTGATTCACCAACCATATTGCAGTTCCGGTCGTATCTTAGTTCGTTTGTGAATCAAATAGTAGCATTAGTCAGTCAATTACATAGCTTGAACTCGACTCAACGAACAAAGGATGAATGAAGCCAGATTGAGCGACGAGCAACTGGAGACCATGTAGATATTGCGTATATAATTGTACGAATCACTCATCCTCCTTCCCCTCACTTGACCTTTCCTATTCGTTGTATGGTATGGTCAATTTTTTGCCGTTCAGTAAGTACGATCAATCGAGCACTTCGTAGCCAAATGATCTGCTGGCTCGCTGGTTGATCTAGGTAGTATATTCCAATTTGCAGAAAGCTAAATCCAATAAATTGGTAAGGCTGAGAACACGGGTCAGAGGCCTTGGGAGCATCTATTTGACTGAGAGCAAGCAGGTCCAGAGGTCCCAGGTCTGGGGAAAGGGAAGGAGTCCTGCATAATATGGCAAAAGGAAATCGCTGCCAAACCCAACGAGCAAGCATTCTCCTATAGAGAGAGAGATAGATTGGCGGTTCCGGAGGTCTCGATGTGGTTTAGTCAGTGAATTCAGTGAAGACCAGTTGTAGCCTTGAGATGAGCTTTGGTTTGGTTTTATATTCTATATATAGCAGGGAAAAGCAGTAGGGAAAGCAGAACCACTAGCTGGATTTCTCCCTACATTCCATCGTTTCTCGGCAGGCCGTTTTGCTTTTCCCCCAACCGGTTTGTTATCCAACCATTTCATTCGTTCACCAAGCACCCACCCAACCAAATAAAGTGTTTCATCCTTTTTCAAGGCTTTTCCCCTTTATCCCTTCGAACAAATTCTAGGGAGGCTTTTATTCTCCCGGCTAGCTCCGCTGGAGTCTTTCTCTAGTACGACATATAAAATGGAAATGAGAAGCCTACTGCCGCTTTACCTCCAGTTGAGAATCCCTTCCTCCGTTTCCCCTCCCGCTCTTCATGCCCTTCCATCCAATCCTTTCGTTTGAGAATAGAATGGAATTGATAGATAATTAAAGGTAGAAGGCGGGCCGGCATAGCGCAGCAAACAACATTAGCAAGTAGCGGGACAAGCGATTAATAAATCAGTCCATGGAAAGCAATGTGCCGGTCGAGGAGATAGATTCATATTCTTCCCGAACCGAAAGTAGGCCTTCATTCCCTCCCTCTACATACAGACAACAATTTTCTGTCATGGCAATTGACCACATAAAGTTATTCCATTTGGGCGGGGATAACTAACTACTTAAAGACAGATGGGTGCGGCGAGGTGGGCAAGTAAGGAAGGTGCGCGCTATCTATTATGTATGCCCTCAGGAGGAAGATTAGGTGGGTTTAGGTGTTTATCTCCCTCCCCCTCGGGTAATGAAAAGTAGGTAGGCAACATGAAGGGTGTTCTTGATTGTGCACAGAGAAACCAGTCTAGGTGTAGGGATGGATGGGGATGGATTATTTATGATACAGGTATTGTTCCCCCTTCTCCTCCATAAGCAGTCGTTGTTCCACCCGTTGCCTATAGTTTATTTGGGCAAGTTGATCCATATCCGGTTAGAGATCGAGTTTACCCGGGTGGGGGGGAAATTCTATCATAACCGATTGATCGAGTCAAAGAATTTGTTCCACATCTAGTGCTGGGTGCCCTACTATCTTATCCCCAGATCGAATTGCGGATTCTCCAGTGACGAGGGCAGAGCTAGATTCTCTACACCTATCAAATGGTAGGGTGCTATTGAGGGGCCCCTACAAATAATATACCTCCCTGAAATAGAAAGTTGGGGGGCCGGGTGGGCTGAAATTCTAGGCTCGTTTGAGATCTCGAGCTACCATCCATCCTTGTTTATTCTATTCCATCCATCCATCCTAAAGTAGTTAGTCTAACGAGGGGCTATCTATAGTTGTCCTCTCATCCGATCTAAAATATGGAAAGACAATATTCTAGATAGTTGAGAACTAGTTCTAGTTTTTTAGCTGGATATTGAAATGATTAAATAGGCTCTGTGGCCTGCGCCTCTACAACTATAGAAAAAGGGGGGGTGGGTCTGGGTCAACTGACACAAAATCTGGATATGAAACAACTCAATCCGTGATTAGAAGAGAATATAGAATTAACACTCGCCCATAGAATAGTAGGGGCCCGGATGCTCGCTCGGATGCTGCTTCAATGGGTTCAAATGCAATTGCTAGAACCCCTACTATTTTAAGGGGTAGTGAACCCGCCTAAAGAAACTATAGGGGGCTGTTCAATGGGGTTTGAATCACTTGCATCATCAATGGGTACTAGTTCTGGTCCATGCTTATGCGCTGGTTAAAAGTAAACAACTGGCCTAAAGAAACATGTGTGGGCGGGCCCCGTCTGATGTTTCTAGCTTCTGAATTGATAGAAAACGTGTGATGCATGCTTCTGCCCCTTCATCAAAATGCCCATAGAATAGTAGGGGTTGGTTGGGTCTGATGGTTGAACTTGTGATTCCTGCAGTATAACTAATGAGAACATATAGGCGGTTATTCTAGCGTATTCTAGCGTCAATCTAGCAGGCGTATTTATCTACCCTACAATTCTATGGGAATTCACTGATAAATTAAAAACTATAGTTTTCATTATTCTGCAAGGTGATTACATTCTGATTCGAAGTCACGGTGACCGCACGCAACTTTTATCTCTATTCCGTTCCTCAGATCCGGATGTGCATGCAGGCCCCTACTATTCTAAGGTAGCTGCCAGCCGTTGAATCTTCTCTCAACTATAGTCCCTCCCACTGCCATTAATCAACATGCTAATGAAAGCAAGTTCGGGTGATTCATCCATAGCGGGCGGTGGTGCCTCTCTCACTACTATTGGTGGGTTTGGATATGGGGAAATTAGATAGACAATAGCTAGTTTTTTTTTTAAAACAAACATTGTGAATTTTGAATTATTCCGTCGACCGGTAATCAACTATAGTTATTGGCTCTCTCTATCCAAATCTCTTTATTAATGTCACATGATGCTCTTCTAACCGAACCTACGTAAGGCTCATATGGTCTGGTTGGAAGGTCGAGTACTAGAGACGTAACATGATTGGTGGGCCGGGCACTCAACTGACTTTAGGAGGTTGGATTGGCCGCATATCCGCTCACCGACGTTGGAGACCGCTCGTAACAATACAAATTGTGTTGTATATAGATAGATAGCGTGTTCTCGTAACCCAACACGGTAACACATTCGGGTTCGGGCTTTCTCGCCCTATTGGCGACCTAGTAGGCGGGGGCTTTCTCGAAGCCCGGAACCGAACACATTGGATATTAGCCCATATGTGATACGACTGTTTTAAAACTTCCAAACTAACTTTTATATCCTCCCACCCACCCCTGTAGGGCAAACAAACTTCCCAAAAAGTCTAGATCATATGATTGCTGTGGGGATGGGTGGGTGGTAATGTTGTGACCCTACGGAATTGCCTGGCGAATAGTAGGGGTGTTCATGTGGGAAGCAATAGGAAAGGGTGGTGGGAAAGGCAGAAAGGGAAGAATGCTTGCTTGGAAAGCTTTAACTCGAAGGAAAGGAGTCATTCGACCTAAAGCCTAGGTATCAACCCACTTCTGGAGCTGCTGATGGCCCAACGTTATGTCCACCCGTGGCTCTCCTTCGGAGAATTGGCAATCAATTATATGCTTTTGAAGCTATTGGTCTCATTTCTCTGACAGTCTTTATTTCAATGGGCAGTACAACACCTTGACAATTCTCCCGAGAAGTAGGGGACTTGGTCGACCAGTATTGGGAGCAATCAACGGTTGTTATTTCGTATATGATGCAAGCTTGCCCCCCAACCCATGGTTCCCACTGATGTCTTTACTTCTCCTCTGGCCATGTGTTATTCCGAGGAAGGAACGAAACTCGTTGGTGCGGCTTCGGATCAATCAACTGCATGCCTTATCACTCGAGCCTTTCTATTACTTATATTAAGGATTAGCACTTTGAATGATCGGATCTGTTACTGAAATAGATAGGTGGGATTCGGCTGCTGCCACGTAAGGAGCCACAGGAGTCTCTTCCGGGAGGGAGTAGCTAGAGACTTGTCAAATGACTCCCTGCGAATTCTGCCAAACCAATATACGAATAGGCAGAAGAAACGGAAAGATAGCGGATGCTCGGACACTATTTGTGCATTTCTCAATGCCGTTAAGGAGTATGCAGATAGTCTCATCGCTGGCTGATGAGCTCTAACTTCAGTGCGTACTGTCAGCGTACCTCAATATCTTTTTTCAAATTGGGTCGGGAGCCCAGAGCGAGGTATGTAAAGTCGAAAGACGCATAGAGGCACTTTTATAAATCCTTGCAGTTAATAATATTTGGGCAAATAAGTTTATGAAAGTGATTGCGGAGCGGAGGGTGAGGGTCCAAATACTATAACTAATCATGACCTATCTATGGAGATAATAGGGAGATCTCGATAAGAATGAGGTAAGGCACAATAGGTGGATTGTGTCACGTCCTAGGCAATTGGATCTACTACCTTTGCCCCTGCCACCTCTCTAGCCGCCTTTCCTTCTCCTGAGATGCCTCGTCTTTCCCATGTTACCCTTGCTCCCTATGCCTTTGGTGATGGGTGTGACAATTCCCAGCACGTATGGGGCTCGTATGGGGCTCGATAATGTACCAAGAGTCGAAACAAGGAGGGATGCAAGTGAAACTGAGCAAAGGGAAGCTAGATGAGATGGCGATGGGGGAGTAGTTACATTCACGGGTTCTCGGGGGTATCGATCTCAATAAAAAGAATCTATTGTGGGTTCTCAATGTGGAAGGTATGCTATGTTGAAGGCTCGCTCGAGTTAATGCAACAGTTAGAAAGCTAGTTTAAGAGCTAGATCGACACCCATTTCATCCCCATCCCATTTAATAAGGAGCCGGATATGGAGGCAAGCAAGCGCAGGTGACCCCGCAACACTAAGGTGGTGGGGGAAAACGAGCACTAGTACCTATTAGAAGTTCCAAAGCCAATTGATCCAATACTTGATGTAGATGCAAATAAAAAAAACAATTCCACAATGCCTCTGACTTGATGTTGGATACTCCTTTTATGCCTTTATCTCCTTAGATCGTATCCTTTTGGAATAGCTATTTCTTGAAGGGTCGTGTCTTGTCCTTCAATGACCATTGTTTGTTAACATAGAAAATTGTCTTAAATAATCATTAATGATATCACACCTCTTTAGATAATTGCCGTCCATTGTAATGTCTTAGTCATAATTAATATGAACCGATGCTATGTTTGTTTGACTAACAGATCATATAATTGGATTTCCTCTTATGGTAATATTGATATGGATTGCTTAATGCTTTAATCGCTTATTCCTTGGTCAGCAATATGAATTTCTTGGCAATTATTATTACCCTTTGGAGCATTGATAATAACCTTGCACAATTGGATCTGGAATTACTAATTAGGATATCCAAAGTTGTCACTATTATATTGCTCTACGAATTTCTTACTGTATGTTATAATCATCCTTTGATGATTGAACTGATAAAGCTTCCTCTCAAATTGATAATAATTGGTGGATGAGTGTGATGATTGTTTGACCATGTTACTTCTATCTCCATTATCTTCTTTTTGTACGATGGATGTTATTGTGGTGATATTATACTATGATAAACAATCCCACACAATCAATCTTATTATCTATTTTTCACGTGATGCGGTAATATCCACTACTAGGAGGCTGCCGATTTCTGTAACTTAATAACATTTCTGATCTGATCTGATCTATGGTCATGTCACTGGATGCTTTTAATTCCTTTCCTTTATATCTCTCAATGTGAGGGAGAGGTCACACCTCTTCATTAAAGATGCCCTTTTGGCAAGAGACACAACCTTTCATAATCAGATCTGCACTTTTTATTTAAATCAGTTCTTCACTTGTGATTCCCAAATTATCCTCCTCAAATGAGGTTCTCTTCTCCCTTTTATATCTCATGTTTGAGGGAGTCGCAACTTTTCATTTCATGTCTTGGACCATTCATTAACTTAATTAAAATTTAATCATTTCTTTTATATTTTAATTTTAATATTATTATTATTATTTATCATTAAATTGTATTTCAAAGTGGGGACATTACATGAGCAAAAGAACTTACAGATATAGAGAGCAATACTTGTTTTGCTATTTTAAGATAGGTATAAACAGTACGTTTGTCCTCCAATGTGTGTTAATCTACTTCTATCAGTTCTCCTAGATTGCATCTAATCGCTTCAAGACAGTCCAGGCTCCAAATCTCTAGTGGGAGACTATAAAGGCATATCTAGTTTCCAAAGGGGCAAAGGGAAAGGAAGAAACCGGGGGTCCATTTTTGAAAAGAAAGATTCCACTCTTAAATCTTGGATGGCACTGTGGCCAGGACATCTTTGCATTCGATCATAGAGGGGAACTGTGCCACAAAAAAATCTTTGGGAAGGAAGAAAAGTCCCAGAGTAGGTTTCCATGTAGCCTTGATCCATTCTTGGATAGATGGCATAGACAATCACCATTCTTTATAAAACCCTATTAATGTCGTATCCTTTAAGCTTTAAATATTATCTAAAGAAGACGAGGAAACATAAGCCACAAGAGTGGAACCCACAGCTAGCATGGAAGAAATCATAGAAGGAGATGAAGGGCCCAAGACCTCTCCTTGGCTAACGGAATAGCATTTAAAACGAATTATTTTCCACAATCCATGATAGCTAATGTTCTTGCTTCTGGTTTTGACTCTGATTTTTTGCATCAATGTTTCGGATCACGCTCTGATCCATCATTAGGATGAGAGAATGCTCAAGAATAAGAAAGATGGACTGCTGCGGATCAATAGAAGATATAAAGAGATAGCACAAAGGAGGGAGGGAGTGGCACGGTTGACAAGGTGGTCCAGGATAAAAATAAAGGAAAACAAAAAATAATGCAAGAAAAGACACCTAGGAAAACAAGAAACCAAAAAATGAAAGAGGAAGCAAAAAACAAAGAAGGGAGTAATAATAGAAAGACCCAAGAAAGAGAATAAAAATAAAATAAAAAAAATAAAAAATTAAAAAGAGGCAAATAAAACCAAAATAAGAATAAAAATAAATAAAAGAATAATAAAAAGAAAAAGAAGGACTCCAAACAACAAGGAAAAGATAAAATGTAAAAATATGTGTGCGCATGTCTGTGTGTGTGCATATATATATATATATATGAGAGCATCTGTTCTGCCAAGATGAGAAAACAGGAACCACAGGAGTAGAATCCACTACTGCCATGCGAGAAACCATAGAATGAGATAGAGGATGGCCCAATCCCTTCCCTTGCCTGATGGAATAGCATTTGGCCCAGAGCACCTTGTTCCACAAAGACTGTTGGAAGCCGGAGTTTTCCCTCTCAGACCTTGGTTTGAAAAAAGAAGTCCGTGGAAATGCTTTTCTACCTCACAATGCAAAGATGCCCTTATAAAGAACCTATGAGAGTGGGGAGTACCATTTCTTTCTGTGGCATACTATAGAGTCTTCCTGAAACTCATCCACGGGGGGCCAAAACTACCATTTCTACTCCAGGACAGCCCCATCTTAAGTCAATAAATTGCAGTCATGAATTCATAACAATTGAAGAATGTTATATAATCTGCCTATTTGTTGGTGAGTGTGTATGCGGTTTTTATTTTGATAGTCAAGAAATGCATTCAAAATTGAAGAATGTTATATAAGCTGCCTATTTGTTGATGAGTGTGTATGCGGTTTTTATTTTGATAGTCAAGAAATGCATTCAAATTTCTATCAAGTCCTTCATGTTATCTTCTACTTTTCTTCTGACCAGGCTTGTCACACTTATCAGAGATATACAATATAGCAATTGTGACGTTGTCTGAATAGCAAGAAAATTGTTTAGTATGCTTTTAGAATAAACTGTGTGAGCCTTTTTGCATAAACTTTTTGGATCAAATTGATGAGCAATGTGAGGAAGAGAAATAAAGGAGATTGCAGATGAAAAAAAAGCTGGGGGAGGTTAGAAAAGGATGATGACAAGGGAGGAAAAGACAAAACAGGAAATGAATGGAGCTGAGAAGCCAATGGGAAAAGGCAAGGTTCAAGAAGGGTGGAAACGACTATTACAAAGGGAGGCTAACAAAGGATGCCAAGAGAAATTCAAACTCCAGCTCACACAGTTTATTTCAAAAGCATACTAAACATTTGAAAAATCGTGTCTACAAAGAAACTTCTTATTTTCTCCCAGCCATGGTTCTAAATTTTCTCATTTTGTATTTGTTCTGACCAAAACTGTGTGCCATCTTTTTGTATTGTGTTTTGTTTTGTTTATTTCAGCTTTCTAGTTGAATTTCAAATTTTATGAGATAAACTTATCATTTCTTATAAATGCAGGCTACCTGTGGTTGCTAAATGTGATCGAAAGCGAGCACTTTCACTGTGGGCACCTTTGTGTGGTGGTATGGTACCACATGAATACCATGTCCAATTCGCTCAAGTTCGTTCTTTGAGCCCCCGTCAATTTGTGGAGAGTCTCTCAAAGGAATTAGGAGTGACAGGAGTTGTAGCAGGTAAGTTTTACCTTAAATTTAGGCTATTGGCAAGTAATATTATTATCTATACTTACATTTGAATCTTAGTTTAAGGCACTGTTTGGAGGAAGTTCCGAAAATTGCACTTTAGTCCATGCTACACTAGGACATACATAGATTGATAACTAATTTTGAGAGTGTTATGATAGTAAGTGGTTGAACCTGGTTATTTGCAGGTTCAAATTACAGATTTGGGTACAAAGCTTCAGGGGATGCATCAGATTTAGTCCAGTTGTGTGGAGAATTTGGCCTCAAAGCTTACATTGTTGACCCTGTCATGGATAAGTTTGACGGATCAATTTCAGAGCAAGGAAATATGGGAACAGATACTAGAGAGAAAGGGCAGGTATCTTCGACTCTCATTCGTAAAGCTCTAGCCGGTGGCAATATCAAGCGTGTAGAAGAACTTCTTGGTAGAAAGCATCGGCTAATGTTAACAACAGCCAATTGTGCTGTTACAAAAAATACGTTGCTTGCCTGCAGGTCATCTGTGCTAAATCAGCCACCTAAGGAGGGCATATATGGTTGCTTGATAGTGACCAATGATCATAATCATGTGGACATTAATTGCAATGAAAATGTTATAGGATATGGTGATATGAGAATAGATTCTTCACAAATAGAAGTCACATTACGTGAACATAACTCCTTGGTACCACTAAATAGAAATACTTGTATTGGTCTAGAATTTGAATGCTCAAGAACATGTTGAGTGAGATGTTTTTAGAAATTATTTTCACCTGTGGCCAATAATGTTATGAAGACATAATTGCCTTATTCTTTTGCATGTTTCAGGCCCTTCGCCTGGATGAAAAGTTGTAAATTATGAGAGTTTTATTCTGGGAGTGCATTCAAATTTCCTAAGAGCAAAACTTTATTGATAATCATAGTGTATATTTACGATTTATGTTATCATGGAGTTCTCAATTTCATAGATCTTGGTTAGGGACATTGTATCAATATTGATGACATATCTAGAATTGAAAATTGGGGTGATTGTTCTTTTACTTAGATAGTGTCTTTGTTCTGAAAATCCCATTATCTATTTTGCTGGGAATATATAAATTTTCACATTGGGAGGGGACCGCAGAACTCTCCATCATGTATAAAAGTTCAAATTGTTGTTATAGGATAAAAGAATGTTGCGTGATTCATATATATCTAATGAATACTGCCTTTCCATGGCGCACTGGTGGGGGATTTTCTAAAGTCCCGTTTCTTTGTTCCTCTCAAAACCTTGTGGGGCTGACATGTGTCACTCTCCGCTGTGAGTGTCTTCAAAAGGAAAAGCCTCTGCTCAAACCGTGCAGGGACACCATGTGGCATGCATGCACATCTTTTGAATGGGGCCGATAAATATTTGTAGAGAATTCGTGTAGGGGTGACAAATGGACACTCTGCATGATCTTTGACTTAGATGGATGAAGAAGCAAAGGGCTGCTCGAGAAGAAAAACAATCACCATCGCCATAAAATCCCTCCGCAGGGTGAGATTGTGACATTTTTCTATCAATGCCTTGAGCATTAATTCTCAAAGCCTATATATTCATCTACAGTATTCATGCCCATTTCTTTTGCAATCAATTATTTGGTCTCTCTTTTGCCCTCATTCTTTCATGTTTTCATAGTATTTTGTTCTAGTCTTCCTCATCTCATCATATATATGTCTTTTCAGCTTCCAGAACTTGAGAGGTCTTGTATTTTTAAGATTCCTTTCGGATCTCACCCCCATTCCATTCACCATCCCCTATTTGCCCACCCCACTTTGATAGAGGTGACCTTTAGGGTCTATCGCATATCAATTTTCAGCCATTCTGCCTTGTTTTTTTGCTGAAAATTTCCTCATTGTTCACTCTAGGGTCCCGACAATGGAACCAATGTTAGCAAGAGGAATAGAGAAACTAAAGTCTGGAGATCTGTACCCCTAATATATCTTGTTATAGTCTCTATATGCCAAAGGACACGGCAAAGGAAATCAATAGATGTGGAAGTAAATCAAAACAATAAATCATTTCTACCTTAACAAATCACAAAGCATAAACACAACGCATACAATCGGACCGACAACAACATCATTACATTATATCTTTGATCTCCAAAATACGTTACATGTTCCAGATCCCAGTTTCTATATCTCCTATCTCTTCTATCTTTTCTATCCCATCTATACCTTTTGGATATCAATTACAAGGCTATTACATACAATTCCCAAGATGGGATATTACTCCTAGAGTCAGCCTAGAGGTCTACTTGTAAATCCTAGACCAAATGTGGTAGGCGAAGTTGGATATGTTCCTAGTCCAATCCTACTAATATTTGCTAATGCTTCGTCATAAGAATCCATATAGGTGGTGAAATCATCCATGTATATTTTCATAGAATCATGGGCAAAATATAAAAATATGCTCAGAACAACCCTTTGGAATGTTGTAGGAGAATTACATAATAGGAATGGTAGAACTAAATATGTATAGGTACGTCATGGACATGTGAAGGTTGTTTTTTCCTAGTCTTCAACAACTATCTTGATTTTTTTGTAATCACTAAATCCATCCAAGGTAGAAAAACATCCTTTCGTTGCCAATGAATCTACAACACTTGATTAATGAAAGGGAGAGGGAAATGATCCTTCCCAGTGACTTCATTTAGCTCTCTGTAGTCAAGATACACTCTCCATTGCCTCTTTTCTTGGGTATTATGAGTAATGGAGACATCCATTGACTGTTTGATATTGGATATATGAATCTTTTATCTAATAGTTTTTGTAGCTCAATTTTCATTATATCCCTAACAATTGGATTCATTCTACATTGGGGTTGTCTCATTGGTTTGCATCCTTCATTAATGTATATCTTATGCATACAAAGGTTATGATCTATGCCCTTCATGTCATGATATTTCCAAGAAAATGTGGTTGTGTGAGCTTGTAGCATTTTCAATAGTTCAGACTGTTGGGATGTTGTCAACTCATTGTTGACATTAAGTATCTTGCCAAGTGATACTTTCATTGGTGTTGTTGTGGTTAGGAAAGAAGCAATATTCTAGTCTAGATACATTAAGGTTGCAATTGCGTGAGAATAGTTCATGGAATATATTAGAAGACTCTAAGGCAGACATTTGTAACAAATTATGCAATAGACAATTCAAACATGATAAGAATTGGTCTTGCTGTGGGTAAATCCCATTAGAGTTTTATATAATATTGGCAATAATTTCATCATCTTGAATATCTAAAATGCGATTTATTTCAATGGTCACTAGCGTCTAGATAGAGTATTGGTCATCATATTCCAAGTTTGGCCACACATGAGGTTGTGTAGGAGGATAAAGGATCAATTTCTTTATTACATTTCCATTGGAAGTGATCATATTGTCAGACCTACATCTAATAAAGGCATCTATTATGGTCAACCATGGTCATCCTAAGATTAATGGGTATCCTCCCAAGTTGGCCTTAGGTTGCAAGACCACAAAGTCTATGGGGTATTCCCACGAGTCAAGTATGATGACTAAATCTTTAATTGTACCTTCTAGTTTAATTGTTTTGTTTTGGGATAAAACACATAGAGCATAAAATAATAGGATAATATAAGATATGGATGCATAGATAAAGTAGTTGCACAAAATATGGGAGCAAGGCTCAACCATTGAGGCAACAATAGTTAACTAGACAGGGTAATATTCCTCAAACACCTTTGGATTTAAACTCAAAGATAGATAGGATTGACAAAAACCAATACCAGCTGTATGGATTGAAGGCACATGACAAAAACAATGTGCTGAGTATTAGATCTAAGACAAACCAAAACAATGGAGAGAGGCTTCAACAAAGAAGGTCCTTAATTAAACTTGGCCACAATTGTGGCAAGGTCTGAGAAGAAATCCAAAATCTTTCACTTGTGAGCTTCCTCAAAGAGATCCTTGTTGTTTGAATAGAAAATATTCATGGGTGCATAGTCATCATAGGTTACACTAGATTTGAAGAGGTTCCATGCCTCCATCATTTTTTCTTCTTTGCCCTCCCTAGAAAGATAAAAAACTTCACCTAAAGAGCTCGAGATCAGATCAGTATCAATCCCACCCAAAGCTTGAGCTACATTTGGCCAATATTGACCAAACACCAATTTACTACACACCATGCATACCCAATTTGGAAATGGGACTGCTTGGAACAATGGGGAGAAGAAGAACTAAAAAAAATGACCATCGTGGATATGAGAATCATCTTCACTAGTGTTGTGCTTGAGGATAAGAGATATTGCTTCCCAAATTGTCTCATCCACATAATGGAAGAGTCGATGGCATTGCTGATCTAGTGACTCATCTTCACATTTGCATGAAACACCAAAGGATGTCGACAATGCAAAGCGAGTCACAAATTTGCTGAGATACACAATGAGGCCCAAAATGGAAGCAAAAGATCAGTTTTAAATATTGAGATGGTGTGTCTGCTTGAAAGCAACTAGAGGCCTAAGGAAGAGGCAAAAAAAGAGAGGCATACGAGCCTTGCTCATGAGAGAATCAAGGAGATGCACGCATGTGTACATCATATCCACTCAAATCCACGTTTCCTAAAACAAATTCTGATTGACTGCACACAGAGAATGGTGAAATTCTTTGGAAAGCTCACCCATTCAAAGAGTGAGACCAATAAACATATCAATGCAGCCTCGAGAAAAGTGATTCGATAGCATAGGGGCTTGCAAATTGTGAGTAAGGAATTGAAAACTTTTGACATGGATATAGTCAGCGTAGGGGCATGAAGGATGAACAACAATATCCGATTTGAAAGGGCTAGGAGAATCCTAGGGAGACTGCACTATGCATGATGAGATTCTTTGATAGAAGCATACATTGGAAGTGTGGTCAGAAAAATGTAATAGTCGAAACCCCAGGCAAGGAGACCGAAGACACAAGAACTTGCAAGTTGGATGGGTCACAAGATGCCAATAGATTTGAAAGCTGAGCATCATGCGAGGAAATGAGCACAAGAGTATCTTTGAAAAAAGAATTTGAAATCGTAGTAGTTGGCCAAAATGGGAAGACCAAGACCTGAGAGCAGACAAACAAAGAGAAAGTTAAATATGCCTAGCATCATCTTTAACAAATGAGGATAGTAAGGGTCCGCCATAAACTCAGGGTGATTGAAGAATTTCTCCTCATTAACTTGGGAGCAACCCATGTTTGCTAGCACATCTACAACCTTGTTTGCTTCTCTGAAGCAATGAAGAAGATGACAACAATGGAACTATGGAACAATAGAAGACAATCCCAAGCTTCTTGTAGGATGTAATTAATTTTCCAATTAGGAGCTTCCCTTATCTTGAATGCAAGGATAATAATTTGGGAATCCCCTTCAATGATAAGCTGCCTAACACCTTATACTTCATTGCTAGTTTAAGACCTGCTACCATAGCCCTTGCTTCAGTCATGTTATTCCTATCATTTGGAGCTTTAGCAACAAATGTTGCAACAACCAACCCCATGGAATATCTAAGAATGCATCCCACCCCCGAAATACCAGGGTTTCCCTTTGAAGCCCCATCAAAGTTCAATTTGACAAAGTTTTTATTAGGGGGCTTCCATTTGATTTCTTTCCTATTAGAACTCTTAGGAAAATTGTTAAGTAGACACCCTTTGAACGATAAAGATATAAGTTTCCATTATGAGAGGATCCTATCATCCTCAAAATTTTTCTTATGTTTGATAGAATATGCATTCACTGATTTTGAAATTGATTTTTCAATGTTCAAGAGAACAATGTCCAGAGAATTTCTTTCATTCCTTAAGATGCACTTGTTTCTTTCCCACCAGATGTTCTAGATCAGGATGGATGGTGCATCCTTCCAAATTACAACAAAGAAAGAGTTTTGGTGGAGAAGAGGCCAGGTTTTGAATACTTCTAACAAATCAAAATGAAGAGGGGCATTCCAATGAAGTTTATGTTGCAACCATAACCTAAATGACTATGCAAAGGGGTAGGTCAAAAGTAAGTGATTTCTGGTTTTAGATTTTGAATCACATAGCATACAATTAAACATAGGAGCGATCCCTAGATGAGAGATTCTGTCATTGGTTAATATCCTTTTAATGCTAAGCAAACAAAATAACCCACCTTTGGAAGGTTTGCATTTGACTAGCAGAAGGAAAAACATATGGCCTTTGCAACCAAACTAGGATTTCTAATAATATTGTACCCTTGTTTGACTGAATAATTACTCGAAGGAGAAGAAGACCAAATAATGTAGTCTTGATAATCTTTAAAATGCACAAACCTTTGGTTGAGTTCCCTTTGGAGAATGATTCTTTGATTTGCAGGAATAGGAGCAGAGGAGAGGTCTTTCCAGTGACCTGATCCCAACCCATTACAGTCTTTAATGATGAAATAATCACTCACTTTGTCACCCCAAGCTTCTTTGAGGAGGGCCTTTGATTGAGCTAATGAGTCCAAATTGTTTAGGGGAGGAAAACCATTCCAAGAGTCCTAAAAAAAGGTTTTTCTCCCATCATGGGTGACCTAGGTTAAGAAAGGAAGAAAGATCTTTCTACAATCGACCATAAAGTTCCACATTTGAGAACTCAAAGGTGGATTCGGGGCTATGAAGATCCTTTCCGGGTCATTAGAATCAAAATATTTTGATCTCATGATTGTTGCCCATTAAGAGTTATGGTTGGCAAACATTTTTCAAACCAACTTTGCACTTAATGCCACATTTCTATGTTCCAGATTATGGATACTTGAACCTTGGATAGATTTGGTAGTATGTACCTTCTCCCAAGATAAAAGATGGAGTTTTTCTTTGGGGTCTTTATTACCTTTCTAGAGAAATCTCTTGAGTTTAGATTCAATGTCAGCCAAAAATCCCTTAGGAATAGGGAGAACTGGCATGATGTAGTTAGGGATGATAGCCAAAACATATTTGATCATGAGGTGTCTTCTTGCTAGAGAAAGCTAAGTGTTTTTTCACAAAGAAACTTTATTCTGAATGGAGTTTGAAATGGTATCTCAAAATGACCTTTTGTTTTTCCCTACAAAGAGTGGGATGCCAAGGTATTTACTTGGGAGCAAGTCCTGTTTGAATCCAGGAAACTCTGATAACCTTTAAGATACACATGAAGAGAAGTTTTGAAAAAATATCTTTGATTTGGCAACATTAATGTTATGACCCGTGACATCACAATACTTCTCCAACACTAATGTGATAGTTTGAGCCTCTTGCATGGTAACTTCACCAAATAAAATTGTATCATCAACAAAGAGGATATGTGTAATGACAACCTCTGATCGAGGGATTTTGATTCCTCTCCATAGTTGAAGGTGATGTTTAGTAGCAATAGACCATCTGAGAGCCTCAACCAGGATGATGAAGTAAGGAAATAACTGATCGCCTTGTTTGATTCCTTTGGCGAAGAAAATAAACCATGTGGTTGCCCATTAATTAGGACAAAAAAATTGATGCTCGAAACACATGGAGTGATCCATTTACTCCATTTGATTGAGAATCCAAATTTGAGAAGCACTTGCTCTAAGACTTGCCAGGTTACTCTATTATATGCTTTTAACATATCCAAATTTATAATCATGCTTTCCAATTTATGCTGTTTGATAGAGTGAAGAACCTCATGGACAATCAAAGGGCCCTCAGAAGTCTCCTTTATAGGGACAAATCCTCATTCTTCTAAGATGTTTTTAGGAATCAGCTTCACAACTTTGATTGATATAGCCTTGGTAAATATCTTATAGATTGAATTGCAAAGGGAAACTGTTTTGAAATCAACAAAGGAATCAGGGCAACTCTTTTTTAGGAATAAGAGCTAAGAAAGTTGTTTTGAATTTTTTGGGGACATTACCATTCCTTCTAGCCTCTTTAAGAGCTGACCAGACCTTGAGCCCACAAACTCCCAACTTTTTTGGAAGAAGAGGGCATTTAGTCCATCATGACCAGGAGCTTTGTTAGGGGACAAAAAGAAAACCACCACACTAACTTCTTAAAGGGAAAATGGTTTGAGGAGATCTAAATTATCTTGATTAGATACCAAAGGAGGGATGCTGACAAGGAGATCACAAAGATCATTTGCTTAAGATTTTATACCCTCCCAGGGAGCTGCAAAGAGATTGGACTGCCTCAAGCTACATTTTGTCATTTTCAACTAAGAGGACCCTAGATGAATCCTTAATCTGAAGGATTGAATTAGTGATGGCTCTCAATTTGGCTAAGGAATGGAAAAATTTAGTGTTTCTATCCCCATCTTTGAGCCAAAGTTCTCTTGACTTTTTGCACTAGAAGATCTCTTCTCTAGAGAGAACCTCCTCATAGGCATGTTGGATTCTTTTTTGCTCTTGGTAAGAAGCTAAATTGATACCATTTTCAACAATTTATGCATTGATCTTGGATAGATGATCCTCAAGATCATCCTTGGAAGTAAAAATATTTTGGAAAATTTGTTTGTTTCATACTTTGATGTGTGCTTTCAAAATCTGAAGTTTTTTACAAAGTTGATACATTCTGGAACCTTGGATGAAAGGGGAGTTTTGCCACTAGAATTTGAGGAGATGAAGGAAGGACTGATCCTTGAACCACATTTGTTCAAACTTGAAGGATGACTTAGGTTTATGATGAGCCCTACCAAAGTCTAAACTAATCTCAATGGGAAGTAGTCTGATCCATAGGGGGCAAATTTTTTGAAACACAATAGCCATGAATAGCATAGGGTTGATGAATAATCTATCTAATCTCTCAACAATATGAAGGAAATTTGACCTTCTGTTTGCCCATGTTAATTTTCCATTAGAAGGAATGCAGTCCTTGAAACCGTTGTTAGACACAAAATCACTAAAGTCCTGCATTGTCTTAAGAGGAGGAACTATTCCACCCACTTTATCTTGCAAGGATAAGATAGCGTTAAAGTCACCTCCAATTATGATTGGTTCATCTAGAATGTTTGCACATGCCACTGACAAGGAATCCCACAATAGCTTTTTTCCAACTGTTGAATTAGGGCCATACACATTGAACATATGGAAGCAAGTATTGAAATGTTTGACTTGGACCTAAATCCAATTAGCCCTTACTGCAATTTTTTTAATCTAAATAAATCTATCCTTCCACAATATAGCCAGACCTTTAGAGGCCCCAATAGATGTAGATGCAATGTATTTCCATTTTTTTCCATTTTGTAAAGGGTTGGTTGCATTCCTCATCCGAGAATTTGGTTTCTTGTAGCAGTATTATATCTGCTCCACTAGCCTCAACTTGCGATTTGATGAGACATTTTTTGTTAGGTGTTTTGATGCCCCTAACATTCCAAGTTATGATTTTCATACTTTACGTGGAGAGTGACAGGCTCTCCATGGGCTAAGATTGTCATCCAGGGTAGTTTGGATTCCTACTATGATTTCTTCTCTTAATTTTTTGTTTTTTGATGTCTTGCCACCTTTTCCTTTTGCCTTTTTAGAAGGCCAAGAGGAAGAATCTGCATTGGGAGTTTGATGGATAGCACATGGGAGAGGGGCCTTAATTGTTGACCTATCCACACACTAGTAAATTTGGAGCGATTTTCTGACGAGCATTTCCGACAAGCTATGGGATTTCTTTTGTTTTGTCAGATTACTTTGTTTTTTTTTTCAAAAATTAGCCCGTGTTTGTCGGAATTCTGACGTGTTAAAATTTCACGTCGGAATTCAGACAAAAAACCGACGAACATTTCCGACCGGCTATGGGATTTCTATTGCTTTGTTGGATTAATTTTTTATTTTTAAAAAAAGTATAACCCGTGTTTGTTGGAATTCAGACTTGTTGAAATTTCATGTCGGCATCCTGACGAACACGGATTTTACCTGTTGATCGACATAAGTTGGTTCGATGATTTCACAGCCTCTTGATTTTTTCTTACTCATCGGGATAACATTAGCTGACGACCTCTCTTCCTGCTGATCGGTGCAAGTTATCCTGCTAGTCTCATCGGGCATTAGGATAGCTTAAAATGTGTTCAGGTGATGAGCATAATTTCCCCGATGTCTTTTCCCTTGGCGTAGCTCCTCCCGGTATGTTATGTCTCCTCAACATAAGCTTTGACCCTTTATTGCCGTAACCTTTGCCGATGCATTTTACTTTTGCTATTGTCTAGTGGGATAAGTCTTACCGATAGCATCATCAGCTATCAAAAATACAAGATTTCTCCATTGCCACTAGTGTGCGTTCTGCCGATGAACTTCATCGCTGTATTCTATCCTGATCACATGTTTCTACTTGTGTGTTACCATCGGGTTGACTTTTGCCAATAGCGCATATTTCATATTTAACGTCGAAATTCTGACGAACACGTGGTATTTAAAAAAAAAAAGTAATCATGCGCCATCATTATACGCGGGCTCAGGGTGCAAAAATTGGGAGGAAGCGGGCACAATTGCTGCAGATAGATGCTTGACAACAACTGTACAAGAGGTTGGTCCTTTCGTTCTTGTCATCAAGATTTTTTTTCAAGTTCCTTTGCTTTCCTTGCATTCTCTTGTTCACTTTGTTTAATGGTATTGGCTTTGGCAAAATATGGATCCTCAACCTCCTTAACCTCTCCATTTTACGACTGCCAGTTATAAAGACAAGTCACTGGACATACCGATCTCCCCAGTTATGATTCACTATCTTTCTGTCATCAAATTCTTTAGGTCTTAAAAATAGTTAATATCATCTGAGATTGATCCATCACAAGGAAATCCATACATCTGATAAATTGGTTTTACTATCCATTCCTCAAATTTGATATAATTTGATCTTGTGTAACGAGAATCCCAAACAGAAGTCCATAATTGAATAGGTTGCTCCTCCCCTTGGCTGTTTCTGACGTTAAGCCTCAATTCCTCAAGCCACATACCCCTAAAATCTCCATAGAATAAGATTAAATGCATCAATAATGAGTAAAACTTAAAATTAGGGCAATTATTAGGGCACAATTGCTGCAGATAGATGCTCGGCAACAACTGTACAAGAGGTTGGTCCTTTCGTTCTTGTCATTAAGATTTTTTTGCAAGTTCCTTTGCTTTCCTTGCATTCTCTTGTTCACTTTGTTTAATGGCATCCACTTTGGCAAAATATGGATCCTCAACCTCCTTAACCTCTCCATTCTGCGACTACCAGTTATAAAGACAAGTCGCTTCATAGCTTCTAGAGGGGTGAACAATTCTTTGCGACTGTAAACCCTTCCAGCCCTCAAAATAGCCCTTTGTATGGAAGCAACTTTTATACGATTATTTAGGACTCTACGGGTAGTTGCTTGTACAATTTTCCCCACTGAAAGGGTCTCTTCATTTTCTCCAGTTAGCAGATAAAATTCCTCATCCTGGGATGGCTCTTTATATGGTGTTCGCCAATCCTTAAATCCATGTACCAATTCAATCTTTGTGTCAGCAAGAGTTTCCCGTTTTTTATTGGATGTCTGTTGTTCCACAATTCTAGCATATTCATCAATATCAAGGGCCTTTGACACATGGGGATGTTTTTTGACATGTTCAACTGCCATTTGTTGTGTTTCCTCATCCATATCATCTATATGTTGTCCTGCATCTTCATAGTATACATCCTCAGCCATTGTTTTGGCTAGTTCATATGACTTTGGATGAATTCTAGTATCATCCAATAGATCCATAACATGGTTCCCAGAAGCTGCTTGCCCGGTCCCTCTAACCCTTAAAAAACTAGCAACATTTATAACGACAAGTCGCTTCATAGCTTCTAGAGGGGTGAACAATTCTTTGCGACTGTAAACCCTTCTAGCCCTCAAAATAACCCTTTGTATGGAAGTAACTTTTATACGATTATTTAGGACTCTACGGGCAATTGCTTGTACAATTTTCCCCACTAAAAGGGGCTCTTCATTTTCTCCAGTTAGCAGATAAAATTCCTCATCCTGGGATGGATTTTTATATGGTGTTCGCCAATCCTTAAATCCATGTACCAATTCAATCTTTATGTTAGTAAGAGTTTCCCGCTTTTTATTGGATGTCCGTTGTTCCACACTTTTAGCATTTTCATCAATATCAAGGGCCTTTAACACATGGGGATATTTTTTGACATGTTCAACTACCATTTCTTGTGTTTCCTCATCCATATCATCTATATGTTGTCCTGCATCTTCACAGTATACATCCTCAACCATTTTTTTGGCTAGTTCATATGACACTGGATGAATTCTAGTATCATCCAATGGATCCATAACATGGTTCCCAAAAGTTGCTTTCCTGGTCCCTCTAACCCTTAAAAAACCAACAACATTTATAAAGACAAGTCGCTTCATAGCTTCTAGAGGGGTGAACAATTCTTTGCGACTGTAAACCCTTCTAGCCCTCAAAATAGCCCTTTGTATGGAAGCAACTTTTATATGATTATTTAGGACTCTATGGGCAGTTGCTTGTACAATTTTTCCCACTGAAAGGGTCTCTTCATTTTCTCCAGTTAGCAGATAAAATTCCTCATCCTGGGATGGCTCTTTATATGGTGTTTGCCAATCCTTAAATCCATGCACCAATTCAATCTTTATGTCAGCAAGAGTTTCCCGCTTTTTATTGGATGTCCATTGTTCCACACTTCTAGCATATTCATCAATATCAAGGGCCTTTAACACATGGGGATATTTTTTGACATGTTCAACTGCCATTTGTTGTGTTTCCTCATCCATATCATCTATATGCTATCCTGCATTTTCACAGTAAACATCCTCAACCATTTTTTTAGCTAGTTCATATGACTTTGGATGAATTGTAGTATCATCCAATGGATCCATAACATGGTTCCCAGAAGTTGCTAGCGCGGTCCTTCTAACCCTTAAAAAACTAGCAACATTTATAAAGACAAGTCGCTTCATAGCTTCTAGAGGGGTCAACAATTCTCTGCGACTGTAAATCCTTCCAGCCCTCAAAATAGCCCTTTGTATGGAAACAACTTTTATACGATTATTTAGGACTCTACGGGCCGTTGTTTTGTTTGCAGGAAATGATATTTTTATAAAAATCTTAATGAAATTACATTGGAGATCTTCGAGCCCACCATACGTAAACGGTGGAATGAGCAAAAAAAAAATGTTAAAAGATGAGCTCATAAACCACTTGGTTGGGTTGTTCGGAAATGACACATTCGAGAAAAGAAAGGTCCTGGACCAAGCTGGCAAACATCTAAAGTATGTGAGGGACCAGTATAGGACACATTTAGAAAAGAACAAAAAGTACGAGTGTCCCCCCATGATTCTAGAGAGGGAGTGAAAGGACCTGATTTTGGATGAAAAGGAGAGAGTTGAAAGGGAAAAAGGAAATACAACACCAGGCAGAAGAAGGTATGTGATACTATTAAGAATGTAATTATGTACTAATTACTCTTTATATTTATATAATCTAACATATTTCAAACTTTTCATAGACTGCAAGGCAAGACTAGAAAAGCACGGGCAACACAAACTCTTCTTTGGTGGTTATATGAAAGTTGCCAAACAAATTTAAGTATCAAAAAATAAAATATCGCATCGAAATAATAAATTGCAAACAATTTTTTTAATCATTAAATAATACAAGCAAAATTCATGATATTAAGCAAAAAATGCAAGGCTCTGAATTCAACAGAGTGCCCACAGAAGATGACATGAAAATTGCCTTCCGGGAGGGCTATAGAGTCGTGGCTAAACATCTAAAAGGATTGAGTGGGCAAACAAAAGAATCCAATGCATCCATCAATCATGTAAATAAGCTAAATGAAAATTATTTAAAATTGAATACTTGAGCAATAATCTATTCGATGTTAATTTCCAACATAATGTGACTATATTTGTTTTAAATAATCAAGCAATCATAACAATGCACATGACATTCGAATGCAACCTGCACAAGGTGGAACACAACCTGCACATGACGAAGGTCGTGGTGTGCATCCCAGTACTGGAGGTATTCACGTGCTAAACAATTTTTTTTTTATGTAATGATTATTACAATTAAACATCTTTAATTGAAATTGGTGTAGTAATTAATGCAACCTTTTTTGTTTTTATTTTAGAGCATGTAGACCGTGGTGAGCAAGTTGAGCAGGATCCAGGTAGACAACATCGGGAACGTGATGGGGGCCCACCAGGTAAAGAGGACCATTGTTATTCCTTTAAATGAATTTAATTGCAATTGGTGTATTGATTAATGTAACCTTTCGTGTTTCAACTCCAAAGGATTTAGAGGGTGTTTAGGATGTTGAGGATGAGCATGCAATGATTATTACAATTAAACATCTTTAATTGAAATTGGTGTAGTAATTAATGTAACCTTTTTTGTTTTTATTTTAGAGCATGTAGACCGTGGTGAGCAAGTTTAGGATGATCCAGGTAGACAACATCAGGAACGTGATGTGGCCCCACCAAGTAAAGAGGACCACTGTTATTCCTTAAAACGAATTTAGTTGCAATTGGTGTATTGATTAATGTAACCTTTAGTGTTTCAACTCCAGAGGATTTAGAGGGTGTTCAGGATGTTGAGGATGAGGCTAGACAAAATGATCAGGAAGATGATGTGGCCCCATTAGGTAAAGAGCACCCCTATAATACTTGTAACAATAATAATAAAACTCATGAATTTAACCCATTTCTTTGTTATTTCAGCGGACCCCCCTTTGCATACGCGTCCTCATCGTGAGTACAAGACTAGGCATACATTAACTAGATCACGAACAGAGGGCAGAAGAATTGAAGAGGGGACAAATGATGAAGACAACGATTGTCCACTTAGTCTTTACCTCCAAGCTTCAAAAAGAAAGAAAAAAAATGATTGTAATTTTATTATATGTTAACAGCTGTATTTTATGTATTAATGAATTTAATTATGTGTTAATGAATGTTAATGAATGATATGTGTTAATGAATGTCACTTGTTAATGAATGTTAATGAATATTATGTGTTAATGAATGTTACATGTTAATGAATGTTATGTGTTAATGAATGTTACGTGATAATGAATGCATGTTATGTTCATTAATGGATGAAACAATGTTAGACGTTAATGGGGAATTTAGAGTGATATTAGCAGGGGGGAGGGAGGGGCCAGATGAGCTTCCACCTTCGCGTGGTTGGCCTTGTTAAGTAGAGAATATTAAACTATTCTTGAAACAAATAGAAGCTCAATAAGGTAACACACTTTTCAATATTTCATTATACTCCACTGTTAATCTTATTGATGCTAAGAATCTTGTTTGCAGGTTACATATTCAGTGTTGCAGGTTGTGAGCATGCTTCTACAAGACAACCGTTACAAGTGAATGCATGCCTCATTGGTTTTGTGAGTTTATTTTGTTCTAGAATAGACTCACTTTCTCTATTCATTCCTTAGCATTTGTTCATTTTGTTTTAGAATAGACACACTGTCTCATTTTGTTCATTCATTGTTCATTTTGAGTTTATTTTGGGTCAAATTTGAAGAAAGAGCATGCATAAAAAGAGGTGGAACTACTGGAAACTGACTGTTAAACTAAGTTACTAATTCTTCACTAAAACTCCTGGATCCCGATTATGATTCTGCCTAGGTCTTGGTCCGAGCCTGATTCCCCTTGGATTCCTCCAAGGTCCTTCTTACGTGGTTGAGTCCTCAGTTATTATTCATCATCTGCTATGCCTAATTTTGGGGCAAATTAATAAAGTAGTGCTGGCTGCAAAGTGTACAATTTAAATTGCTATCTCATATACACTGCAACCTTTTGTAAGGGGTGTGATCTGACCCAAACTGCTATTCAAGTTGCAATTCTCATAAATACACAGCCTGTCATCATTGGTACAATCTGATCTTTATTTTTATTTTTTGTTGATTTCTTCATACTGTCATAAGGATGTGAAACTGCTATTAGTGATTTCTTATTGGTCAACTAGTAATCATATTGATAAATAATCAGCTCTGAGATCTTTCGATAGTTATAGTGGCATTATTTATCACTAAATTTTGTCATCCTACTATCTTGATGACTAGATCTGGTATTGTCAATATTTTTCTGAGGGTTTCAAGATCCAATTGAGCATCATTAATCAAATTAGTTTCTGCATCTATGCAATTAATTGTATGAGTGTTTACTTTGATTTCATTTTAGTCTGTCATAAACTAAATAAATTCAAGATTACATTTGCTCTCAACTGCTTTTATATCATTGAAGTAGATTTTATGTCATATATATACGTGTGTGCACGGATGTACCCGTACCCATACCCAAGGATTTTTTTTTTACTGATTCCGTGAATCCATACCCGATTCCGTATCCGTATGCGTACTCGAATCAGTAACTTAGCTGTTAAATTATCTAAAAGCCATCTTGTCTCATGTATAACCTATGAGCGGCTTCTAACTGACGTAGAACTGATGAAATTATCCTGAAAACTCCACCTTTTCAAGCCTCAAATTAATGATGAACTTAGAAATCCATATTTTCTCTAAAAACTAATCCCTGAACTGATGAATGATACTAACAACTTGCATTCTAACTTGAAGTTCACTTAACTGAAACTCCCACCCTTTAGTCATTTCCATGTGCATGTTTATGGTAGTCCAATCTACTAAAAAATGCTATCATGACTGCACTTTCATTTCTCATAAAAGGTGATCATATCTCCACATTGCATTGTTTAATCTCAAACTTACTATCATGTGCCTCTGTATTTAGAACCTGATTTCTATCAGAATCCTTATTCTTCACTCCTCATTACTGGTCTGCAACACTGTATCACCATTGCACTGAGCCTCTGTGCATGCCTTATGACTATTACATCTTTGAATGCCTTTGAGTTCTTTTTTTTCTTTGATAGACTTGATCTTCTTTTCTCTCTATGTCTGTACTTTGTCTTTGATTTACTTTGCGACAAGGCTTTTATGGACTACAATTGGCATTGATGGAATCTCCTTGTATTGCCCTTAGGTTTGGGGCCTTGAAATGGAGTGTATGCCTTATGATGGCATTGTCTACTTTGTGTTCTACAATATTCTCATGTCTCCAACTCAGATGATTATCTTTTATGACTAGATATATCTTTGTAAGTGCTTTCTTTGTTAATCATTATCTCCTTGAGTTGTGTATGCCTAAGACTGAAATATTGTTCTTGATAGTCTTGTTGCTCACTATTTTGTAGAGTTTTCCTTAGGCACGTGCACTATCATATGTTTCCCTTTAAACAAGGTCTAGGACTATACCTAACCCTGCACTGTTATGCATGACTGCATACTGAGTTCTAGGTCTCTATCTTTATAATATCCTCCTTTTATAATATTTTTAAACAATAATATGACTATCTGTATGACTATTTATGAATGCTTTATGTACTGGCTACAAGACATTTTTGGAATTTACTATTATGATTCCTTATGATAAGTCTTCTTGCATGCATTCTTGTAGCTATTTCATCTTTATCTTCCTAATAATGATATACCGACTGCGATTAATCCTTTGTAAGCTCATTGATATAAATGCTACTGATATTAATCCTTTGTAATGAGCAAAAGTCAACTCGATGATAACACCGACAAGTAGAAGCATGTGATCGGGATAGCATACGCCGTTTAAGTCCATCGACAGAACACACACTAGCGACAATGGAGAAATCTTGTCTTACCGATAGCTGATGAGGCTATCGATACGACTTATCCCGATGAACACTGGCAAAAAGTAAAATGCATCGGCAAAGGTTACGATGATAAAGGGTCATCAATGTAGACAAAAGCAGTCAGGAATCTTGGGGAAGGTCGGAATTCCAACGAACACCACAAGACAACCAACAATGTTGCCATACCTACAACGACAAAACGTCACAGGATGCAGCCTCGTCCGTTGTCGTAATCGTCGAAATTCCAACATATCCTTGAAGATGGTCCATCGACAAAACACACACTAGCGGCAATGGAGAAATCTTGTCTTGCTGATAGCCGATAATGCTATCGGTAAAAATTATCCTGATGGACACTGCCAAAGTAAAAATTTATCAGCAAAGGTTATGATGATAAATAAAGGGTCATCGACAAAGGTTATGATGATACAGGATGCAACGAGATCGGAAGTTCGACGTCTCCTTATCAAAAAAACATTCCGTGGGTGCATAGAAATTTCCGACGTGGTGTCGTTTGATTTTTGACATGAAACCCGTCGTCGAAATCACCGACGAAAAAATAGTGATGAACAAATATGTCAGAATTCCGACGTTTAGTTGTCTAAATTCCGACGAACGGTCGTCGGAAAATTGCTCCAAATGTACTAGTGACAAGTTGCAAAGTTATGGGTGTAGGCGTTAAATCCATTAGTTGCATATTGTTTGTTGTTTCTTTGGTCAACACATTTAAGGCCGCTCCAAAACAAATCAAGGTATTTTTGATAATTGTTCCTTTAATGTGCACATCTACTATAGGGCTATCGGGTAAATATTTTGGGACAACTAAGTTTCCTAACGTGATATCAACTAGCTGTCATATAACATGGATAGTCTAAGGATCCTTTCATTTCTTCTTTGGATTTTTGAGGCACAATTATCCAATAGTCTTGGTATAGATTGACATGTCTTTAATGGCTTGGATGTGTGGAATTTCAACATATACTTTCTTTAGCTGATGGGCCAAGAAGTCAAATTTAGGTTTAAGATTTTTTTTTGAGTGGCTAGCCTTTCTAGGAATATCGGTTCCTTGCTCATGATGTCTATATATGGTTGATTTTGTTTAGGTTTCCTGTTGCAAGTAACTTCAATAACTGGTTCCTCGTTAGAAAGTTTCATGATTTATAGGGATGATGGGCCAACAAGGGTTTTTCCTGAACATAGGTGAATATCACTAACCTCAATTGCGTAGGTTAGGATAATTAGTATAGGCTTGTTGGAGAGGATTACTGTTAAGGTTTAGTGTAGGTTGATTTGGCAATTGAGGTGCTTTGGGTTGTGCAAGGGCATGAATAGCTAAGTTTAGCATAATGGTTGGTTGTTGTTGTAAAGGTTGTGGCTACAGGTTGGTTACATTTGAGTTCTACTACTGTTGGTTTCCACACCATTCTTGTGACCATGAGTTTTTAGGGGATTGGCACTACTGGTTATAGTTTAGAAAATTTATGATTGTTGTTGCCACATCCCTTGTTATGGAATCCAATTAGATGAAAAAAACAATTGGCCATGGTTGGCCAGGCATATTATTCCAAGATTGATTGTTTGCGTTAGGATGATTTGAATTGTCCCGAAGAAAAGAAATATTATTGGATAAAGGGTCTTGAGGAATACCTTGTCTTTGCTACCACATTTCACATTGAGAAATGTAGAAAACTTGTTCTTCCTTGTCCTCTAAGGTGCACAACTTTGGTCTTCCTTTCCTTTCTTTAGAGATGTTAGAAATTCTCTTACACTTGCAATTGACCTTCTTTTGATAGTAATGTGGAGAAAATTCAGTGAGGGTAGTCTCTACTTCTTATTTCTTCTTGATATGTAGGGTGTCCAACTGAGTTGCAAGATGGTTGATGATATGTTGTTTCATGTTTGATAAAAGGTTGCTGAGTTCCACCTTAAAAATGCTAATAACCTTTTTGGTGGCAAGAAGGAATCCAAAATCTTTAGACTTCCTTAGAGTTGATCATAAGCAGTTCCTATAGATTTGGCATATTTCTTCAAAAGTTAATTAAGAGATGTCCCTTGCTCCACACAGGTTCAATACATCTATATGATTCTTGTTTATACCTCTTATGAATTATTACTTAAGAGATTTTGGAGAGAGCTTATTTTGGCATGATTTATTTAAGTAAAATTGAAATCCCTCCAAAAGATGTCATCTCTTTTCATATCCCACCATGAAAGTAGTCTTGATACATTTGCAATAATCTCTCCTTTATTATGTCCCAACTTGTGATTTCATTCTTACCAACACCCATAAACCATCTTAGCATCATCTCAATGTGGATGGAAAAAGTTTTAGCTTGTGTGCATCAATTGTATAATCATAGCTCTGAGACAAGACATCAAATTCAAACAAAAATGTATTAGGGTCTTCCGTGATTAGGCCATAGAAATTAGGCAAAGCAAAAGGAAGTATATTTTTCAAAGAAAATACACGCTCTTGGTTAGTAATTGTAAACTCAAAAGTCATCCATTCATTAGGATTCCACACTTACTCAACCATTATGTATGTTGATTCTTCTATTGATGTTGATGCTCTTGAGGATGTTTATTCTTCAAAGGCATTGTGCTTCTAATTGTACTAATGTATTCAAATAGCTCCTCTTGATTTTGAGTTGGTGGAAGGAATATTCCTAAGGCATCCCTCTAACACCACATGCAATGGAAGTTTAAGGGTTGTCTTCCTACAATCCATTAGTAAATGTTTCAAAGTTTATCTTTTAGTAATCCTACTACTGAAAAGAAAAGATTGCAGTTTATGTAAACAAACAATATATAAAGAAATTCAAACTCAAAGGTCCTAAACCTTACCACTGTACCTAAAAATGGTGTAAAAAATTACTAGCTGCATCTAAGTGTAATAAATTGATGTTGAAAAGGCATGCATTCAACTCAATAGGCCAATAGATCTCCTATCAAGTAACTTGTTAACCTTAATATGCTATATTCATTTATCAACTAGGGAATCATATCTTCTTGGTTGATGTTGCCATTATATGTGTAGTTGAGGAGACTTTAAGATATTCTGTTGATTGTGTATAGGAATTCAACTTGAAAAAATAAATTAAATTGACAGCATAACTATACAAAAATTAAATCTAATGGTACAATAGTTGCAGTTAACTATTCCTACTAAAATTAACTTTGTTACAGGTTGACTAGACACAATTTATCCTAAATAACTTATTACTAATAATTAAGCATATTAATTTGAAATCAAGTAACTTAACAATTTATTTTATTTATCAACATGGTGGAGTCAACGGTTAGGGGGGACCTCAAAGAGATCAATCCAGATCGGGTAGCAAGAGTAAACACAACAGAAACAAGAGGATATGTTGGAGGCAATGCATAACTGAATGAATTATATAATGAAAACTAATTACAAGTGACCGGTAACATCTGGATTACAAGATTCAGCTCACTGGCATGCTACATACTTAATTACAGAGTCAGTCAACTCTTGAAATCTCATTCTTAGATATATCTTCTTTATTGACTCTTTGATGATTTATGATGCTAAATTACATTGATTTATATGGTCTAGAGGGATCTGGTCGACCCAAGAAGAATAAAATACTGAAGAACAAGATCAAATGTGTACAACCACCATGTCGGCCTCCGCCAAAGAGAATACTCCGAAAAATACAAAGGATGAAGTGCAAATCAAAAGGAAGGTCAGACACATGCTAAGGCTTCACAAGCTATGAAAGGATCCACAAGATTCACCGAGAGCAAATAGGTCCAAGCGGTTCCAGAGCTCTAAACTAGAAAACTGTCTCGAAATCCAAAAGTGATAACTTGCCAGAAAATGATCCAAATGTCCCGCACTTTAGGAATAAGGAAGATGATCATGTTCAAAAACAAAATCTAGCTCCACCAGATCCAATGAGAAAATGCAAGAAAATGCCGAAAGAAATGTTGAAGCTGCAAAACGGAAAACAAATTGAAAAAGAAATGTTTTTGGTTGATGCAAGATTGCCAAGAATCGGGGATGCTCCTGCATCAGATATCTGGGGTTGTTGAAAAAGTGAGACCCTCACTTTTCTAGGGTCTGAGGAAAACCAAGGCGCTTCACCTCCGCCTAATAAATCCAAGATGAATCTTCAACTGGTCTGTCCTTCCATTTCACAAGATACTCCTTGTACTAGCTGCTCCGGGTACTACACCCGATCTTATTGTCCAAAATGTCTTTAATCGTGATCTGGTTCCTTCCAGGGAAAATACTTCTCCAAGTCTGCAAGATTGTCTTCATTGAATTTTGATTCATGATACTGATGTAGATCTGCAATGTTGAATATAGATGAAATACTCAAACCATCCGGTAACTCCACTTCATATGCATTTTTGGAACTGAATCTCCTCAAGATCTTGCAAGGTCCAAACTTCCTCATCTGCAACTTTTTATAGGTTCAACCTAAAAATCTCTCTTTTCTTGGATACACCATTACTTCATCGCCAACTTCAAATTCCTTATGCCTTCTCTTCTCATATGCTTTCTCCTTATACTTGCTGTTAGTTTCCTCCAAATGTTGCTATTCTGAACATGTAAGGATTTCATATGGTTTGCAAATTCTTCTGCTTTTGCACTTCTCCTGTCTTCATTACTGATATCTCTCAATTCTGATATACCCCTAGGGTTTGCTCCAGTAACAATCTCAAAAGGTGTTCTTCTGGTACTCTGGTTTACTGAATTATTGTAGGAAAACTCTACTTGTACAAGAATCAAATCCCAACTTCCGGTCTTCTTTCTTACTAAGCATCTCAACAAATTTCCCAAGCTCTGGTTTACTACTTTTGTCTATCCATCAGTCCGTGGGTGAAAAGTAGAACTGAATTTCAGATCTGTCCTCATCTTCTTCCAAAGTGTCCTCAAAAAAATAACCAACACACTTGGTGTCTCTGTCTGAAACTATGCTCTTAGGTAATCCATGTAATCTCACCACTTCCTTGAAAAAATAAGTCAGCTACATGCACTACATTTGATGTCTTCTTACAAGGTATGAAATGAGCCATTTATGAGAATCTATCTACCACCACAAATATAGAATCATTTCCTCCTTGTATCTTAGGCAATCCAAGTATGAAATCCATGCTTATGTCTTCCCAAGGTCTCTCCATTACTGTCAAAGGTTTATACAATCGCATGTTTTGACTGCTACCTTATGTAACTTGACAAATTATACAGATCTGCACAAATTTCCTAACATCCTTATGAATCTGAGGCCATAAGTAATGTTCACTCACCAATGCTACTATTTTGTCAATACCAAAATGGCCGGCTAATCCTCCACTATGCTTCTCTTTTATCAGAATCTCCCTCATAGAACTCCTGAGTATACACAACTGAACTCCTCTAAACAACATCTCATCCTGAATGAAATAATCCAACCACTGACTTCTGTCCACCATAACCAATTTTCTACATGCTTTCCAAGGTTCTGCAAAATATGGGTCATCATCATATAAGGTCTCCAATTCCTCAAATCCTAATACCATCACTCTCATCTCTATCAGCAAATTCCTCCTTCTACTCAATGCATCAACAACTTTTTTTGACTTCCCACTCCTGTGTTTCAACACAAAGGTGTAACACTACAAAAACTCTACCCATCTCATATGTCGAATCAACTTACTCTCACTGTTGAAATATTGTAAGGCTTGATGATCAGCATACAACACAAATTCCTTAGGCAACAGGTAATGCCTCCACTTCTTCAAAGCTTAAATTATAGCATAAAATTCCTGATCATACACTGAATATTTCCTTCTAGAATCATTCAACTTCTCACTGAAATAAGGTACCGCTCTTCCTTCCTGACTTAACACGGATCCAATTGCATTCCCACTTGCATCACAGTCTACTTGAAATACTTTGTTGAAATCTGGTAAAGCCAACACAGGTTGCTCAGTCACTTTTTGCTTCAACTATTCAAAACTATTATTTTCTCTGGTGGTCCACTTGAATTATTTCCTATCTCCTCTCATTGTCTCAGTCATAGGGCTACAAACTGAACTGAAATTTCTGATAGACTTTCGATAGAAACTAGGCAATCCATGAAATGATCTAACCTCTCAATGCTTTCCGGTGTGGGCCATTCAACAATGGCTCTCACCTTCTCAGGATCCATCTTCAATCCATCTGTAGGATATCACAAATCCCAAATAGACTAACTCTTTCTTCATGAAAGTACACTTCTTAAGATTTATCAACAACTTCTCTTCTCTCAACCTCTGCAAACTTGTCTTAAATGAAACAAATGCTCCTCTTTCATCTTACTGAAAATTAGAATGTCATCCAAAATACAATAACAAACTTACCCAAGGATTTCTTCAATACCTCATTCATCAACCTCATGAAGTACTTGGTGCATAGTCCAAAAGGCATCACCAACCATTCGTACAATCCTTCATTTGTCTTGAATGCTATCTTCCATTCATCTCCTTCTTTGATTCTGATATGATGATATCCACTCTTCAATTTTATCTTTGTGTAGAATTTGGCTCTACTTAAGCAATCCATTATGTCATCCATCCTAGGTAAAGGAAACCGATACTTCATTGTGATCTTGTTTATTGCTCTGGAATCGGTACACATCCTCCATTCTCCACTATTCTTAGGTGCTAACACTGTTGGTACTACACAGGGACTTGAACTTTCTCTGATCAAACCTTTCTTCAACAATTCATGCACTTGTCTATTCAACTCTTCATTCTCTGCTAGTGTCATCTGGTGTGCAACTTCGTTTGATAAAATAGCTTTGGGAATTAGGTCCATGTAGTGACTGATACTCCTCACAGGTGATAATCCATTAGGCACATTATTTGAAATGATGTCCTCATACTCTATCAACAACTCTTTTATATCCTCTAATTGTTCTTCTTCATACTCCAAATTCTCAGTCGTCTTAGGAACTTAGGCAATAAACACCTTCTCATGTCTCATGCCTTCTAGGAATTTCCTTCCATCCACCAAACATATTATAGCATTCGTATAGACTTCACTCTTGAGGGGCTCCTCCAAGGGAAACAAGGTTTGTTTCACCCCATTTGCCACAGTAGTGTATATGTTCTTCCTCCCATCATGTATTGCCTGTCTATCAAATTGCCAAGGTCTTCCCAACAAAATGTGACACATATCCATATGCATAATATCACACAAAAATTCATCACGATAATTTTCGATTTTCGATTTCATCAAGCATTTCTCACTCACTAACAACTTATGACCATCCTAAATCCATGCTATCTGATATGGATTAGGGCGTTTCAATCTTTCAACTGCAATTTATTCACCATTTCTTCTGAAACAAGATTATCTGAACTACCGCTATCAATAACCAGTTTACAACACTTACCAGATACCTTACATCTAGTCTTGAACAAATTTCTTCTCTGCAAGGGCTCTTCATCCTCTCCAGTATGACATAAGACTCTCCCCATCATTAACAGTTCTCCATCTTCCGGTTTGTTAGCTGATCCGGTGGGGTTTCTTCTACCAAGGCTGTTCTTCCAGTGTTCTCGGTCTTCTTACACTCAAAAGAATGATGTCCTTCTCCTCCACACTTAAAGCAAGTTCATTTAAACACTTTCTTATCTTGTCTTCTATCATCTTTTCCAAAATTTTCATTTTGGTAACCATCAGGTTCTCTTCTCTGGTAGAAATTTTTGTCATCCTTTCGGTATGAACTACCTTCTTTGCTTACTTCTTTATCCTTGTTTTGATCTGTGCAGGTTCCTCTTGCTCTGATATACCCTTTTCCTCCTTGAAATATTCCTATGGAAAACCTTCCACCTCTACCTCTTTGTCTTTGCTCATGTCTTTTTGTTCAACTTCTCTTTTGTTTTTAGGGTATATTGGTAAGCTTCTTCAACATTATGCAATTTAACCAAACTAAGTTCATTTTGTATAGACATCTGGAATCCATTCAAATATCTTGCAACTTGTTGAATCTTATCATCGGCATGTTTGGATCTGATATTCAACTTTTTAGAATGCTTTGGTATACTCCTTCACACTAGACTCTTTCCGCTTCAAATTCTGCAACTTCCGGAACAGATTCACTTGATAATCATATGGCACAAACTTGGATTTAAATTTGGAAAACATCTGCTCCCATGATTTGATCTTCTCTTTACCTCTTCGCCATCTATCAACATGCAAATATTCCCACCAAAGAGATGCATGACCTTTCAACTGAGTACAAGCATATTTCATCTTTCTTTCTTTTACAGTGTTCTCAAAATCAAAGTACTTCTCCATATCCGAGATCCAATCCATTAATTCATCCGAATCCAACTATCCATCATACTCCAGTGGGGTAAAATGTGGTTTAGTGTTCACCCTACTTAAAACCCTCAAGAACCTCTCTTCATCCAGATCAATCGCTAGTGGGTTTGCCACTTGTTCTGTCAGTGCTTCTTCTTCATCTTCACTTACATCTTTAATATGTTGACCTCTCCTTTGGGCCGTCTCCATGGCTTCCAACCAAGTTGGAATTCCTCTCAACATTTTCATCACAACAGGATCTGCATTCCCACGCGTTCCACCATTCCTATTTCCTCTTCACGTCATCTTCACGCTAGTCCTTTGCAACTGCAGGTCGGATCCACAATCCCCACCCCACAACAAGATCTTCAGGACAACACAATCTCTGGAATGAAATCTTGCTCTGATACCACTTGGTGTAGTCAACGATTAGGAGGGACCTCAAAGAGATCAATCTAGACCGGGCAGCAAGAGTAAACACAACAAAAACAAGAGGATATGATGGAGACAATGGAGAACTGAATGAATTATATCATTAAAATTGATTACAAATGACCGGCAACATCTGGATTACAAGATTCGACTCACTGGCATGCTACATACTTAATTATAGAGTTGGTCAACTCTGGACCTCTCATTCTTAGATATATCTTCTGTATTCACTCTCTGATGATTTATGATGCTAAATTACATTGATTTATATGATCTAGAGGGACCCGGTCGACCCAAGAAGAATCAAATACCGAAGAACAAGATCAAACGTGTAAACCACCATGTTGGCCTTCGCCAAAGAGAATCCTACAGAAAATCCAAAGGATGAAGTGCAGATCAAAGGGAAGGTCGATACACGCTAAGGACCATTGGAACAACGCTCTAAGGCTTCACAAGCTATGGAAGGATCCACAAGATTCACCAAGAGCAAATAGGTCCAAGCGGTTCAGGAGTTCTAAGCCATAAAGCTGTCTTAGAATCCGAAAGCGATAACTTGTTGGAAAATGATCCAAACATCTCGCAGTTTAGGAATAAGGAAGATGATCATGTTCAAAAACAAAATCCAGCTCTGCAAGATCCGGTGAGTAAATGAAAGAAAATGCAAAAAGAAATGCTGAACTGCAAAACAAAAAACAAACTGAAAAGAAATGTTTTTGGTTGATGCAAGATTGCCAAGAACTGAGGATGCTCCTGAATCACAACAACATCAAGCTACCATTAACGATAATATAAGATACTAAGAGCTTTGTAGTACCTCAAGTGACCCTTGCTTGAGTGGTTGCAATCTCAAGTATAAATATTCCATCCTCAACTCAAAGCTTCATTGATGAAATTCATCTTTTATTGCAATTCAAATAGAATACATAAATTAATAATAGATTTTCTAATTTAACAATGATATTGATAACAAAATCTAGTGATTAACTCGTAAATAACTATCGACTCTAACAAGATCCAACATGTATATACAAAATCCTAAGATTTGGATTATTTATAGACTCTAAACTTGTAACAAATTTCTATCCTCCCAAGAACATAAGGAAAAGACTTATTTTTCCCTAAATAATAATATGAATCTAATTATGCACAAAGAGTGTCATATTTCTCATAGAACTTTGCATCATTAAGGAAACAATTATACCCACAAATGTATAGAAATAGGGCATAATAATTTATGAGCCATGTTCTATCATTCCCATAGGTTACTCCTTATTCCTACACTTACATTTACTTCTAACAATAGTATCAAAAAGGGTGAAAAAGTTCATACTTAGCCATTCCCACGTTATTTGACCACTGTCTCCATTAGCTATAAAAGTCTGATTGTATTGTAGGTTCCTCTGATTGTAGGTTGACATTAGGCTTTGTTGTAGGTTAATTTAAAAAAAAAAGAATCTCGTCAACATTAATCATTGTTATTAACAACAAACTCAATAATATTTCATAAACATTCACAAAATCACACATTCATTTATCAACATGATATATATCATCGACATGTGGAAATTTGTATAATTTGTTTTAACCAATATTATAATAATGCAACAAAAAATACTGTGACAAATAGTCTGGTGGCTCTGCATGTACAAGGGCTTCCATTTCTCACTCCATGTACTCTAACGCCCTTGTGTTTGGGATCCATTCCTACCTTGGTGAATGTGTTTATTTCATTTCTATCTAATTGGTTGAGTTGTATCATTGTTTTTGTGTTTTGTCTTGTGTGTTTGTGTTTCAATTGCCTTTTTTTGATTTGTTGATTGGTTGCCCTGTACTTCTTGGAAGGGTTGATTAACGACTCACATAGATGTGTTGACCATGTAGGCGAGCTGCATGGAATTTATGGCTTAGGAGAATGGTAAAGGGGACATCGAGCCTAAAAAAATTGTGCTAGATGGAAATGTTAAAACCAATAAAACATTTAAGGAAACTCTACAAGAGGAGGAACTAGAACTATCAGAAGAAATTGCCTTCAATGTGGGATTTAGAGGAGACAATGCAGGTCCCTTCAGGGGTCAAGGAGGAGGCAAGAAGTGATCCCAAGAAAAAGGAGGTAAGGATGCTATCCTCAAAATAGTATTGAGGCTTAACCCTAATGAAGATAAGGTGGTTGCTATAAAAAAGGAAGAAAATAGGCTTAAAAACACAACTATTTTCTTTGCATGTCTAGATAACAACGCTTTGCCTATGAGAAGATTAATTGATAACTGGTTAAATATTGATTGGGGAAAAACAATTGGAATCTATATCACATTTGTAGGATGACACAAAGAGGCTTATTTGTTATCTTTCTGAAAAACCATCATATGGAGGGCAGGGTTTTGGAGAAAAAATATTGGAATGTTGGTAACACAGTCTTTAAAGCTACAACTTCGTCACCTATTGTCTCAAAAAATGAAATTGTGTTAAGATCCACTCCAAGGTAGATTGCTGTAAAAAATGTTCTTGTCTAAATGTGGATTTTTTTGGCCTAAGTTGCTTAAACAATAGGGAAAACCCTGCAAGTTGAAGAATCATGCACTACTCTACCCCATATGAATGCTCATATTTTGATCTTGTTCAATGAGGGAGTTCAAATCCTAGATATAATTGAATTCCCTATGATGGACCAAGTGCATGAATGTAGCATTGAAGGACTTGATGGCTTAAACTCTTGTTTTCTAAGTAAATTTGATGGACATCATAATACAGTGCCCTAAAATTCTAAATTTAAGAAAGAAAATGAACTCTAATAGTCATAAAGTAGTCTTTAAAGATATGGATACTTAGAAATCCTCATAGGATGCTATCCTTGGTCAACCTCTGACTAAGAACACCAATGAAGAGCACTTGATAGTTAATATGGAGTCCTCTCCAAAAGAGGATATGAATTCTAGGGCTAAGGAGGCTATCAAGGAAGCACCATCTAAGGATGATGTGTGCAAAATTGACAAGAATAAGTCAAGTGGGCTAGAGTCCCATGAAACACTTATTGAAAAGGTCAATATTAAAGAGCATAACCCTAACATATCACTCCCCACAAGAAGAATGCTCAAGAACTTGTCCTTGATAAATTGAAGGAACTTAATAAAGTTAGGAAAAGGATCTTGGTAAATTGAAGGAACTTAATAAAGTTAGGAAAATGATCAAATATTCTCTCTCAAACCCACTAAATACCATGAACCCCCTATAAGTTGAAGGGATAGCACTATAGGATTTGCCTCATAAGGATTGTGAATAGGAGATAGCCCTAGCCATAGTGGAGACTATTAACCCTTGTATCATTGCTTTGTCTTGAGACTTAACTAATAATACCCTTTCACTTGACTCTTAAGGAGGGAACTTAGAAAAGGATGAATTTTACTTGGTGATTGAGATGCAAAACCTTAATCAAATCCCCTTTGACTTAGAAATAGAGGAGGTTGGAGAAGAGGTGAAAAGTGTAGTAGATAAAGTTGAGGAAGACGAAAAATGTAAGTGGAACAAACAGTACCAAGAAAGATGGTAAAAAATGGAAGGGGAGTGACATCCTTGAATGTTTTGAAAGATTTTGTAGGAGTGGTAAAAACTGATGCATGTGCTTAAAATTTCCATGGCCAAATGTGTAAGCTATAATATCAAGGGATTAGAGTCCCCAGACAAAAAATACACTAGAAGTCAAGGCAGTAGGGTTTCAGTTAGTCAATAATCTTAGATTTATCTAGAATGATGCTGTGGATTTCTACACTAAGCATGACAATGGAAAAGGGGGAATTGTAGTTTTAGTTAGCAACGAGTGGAGTAAGTTTATAAAAAATGAGAATACTCTCCTTGCAAAAAATGTTTATGGTTGAAAATTGAAAAAGGAATTTTACACTTTGGGGTTTGCTCAATTTATGCATCTAGTGACTACAAGGAGAGGATTGTTCTTTAGCAGTGAATGGCATCATCCTTACCTAACATCCCTTGGATATTAGGGGGTGATTTTAACATGATTGAGAATAAGGAAGACAAGATGGAAGAAAACCCTTGGAGTTGTAAAGGGAATGATAAGTTCTTCTAGGAAAGATTGAAGAAATTACTCAAATTATTTGACCCCCTTGAGGGGAAAAAAATTAAAAAGTATATGGTATACTTAGTGTAACAACCAAGGTACTAGGAAAAGAGCTTATTGTAGGTTGGATAGGTTTTGTGCTCAGGCCGATGTGTTTTGCTTCACCAATAAGTGTGATGATAACAGTGTCCAAGAAAAACCAAAAGCATTGTCAAGTCATTATCCTATTATGGATGATATTATGTTTAAGGGCTATAGGATAGATAGAAACAAAAAACGAAGGGGGTTATACAAACTCAATACTGAACTGCTCAAAAAATAGGATTATATAGATGGAACCCATACTCTAAGAAGTTTAAACAGAGCCCTTAATTAAAAAAGGCATGCAAGGAAATATTGAAACAACCAAATTGGGAACATGTAGAAACTTCTGAGAACTATTGGTAAAAAAAAATACTACTGGCAATAGAAGAACTGTGTGTAAGCTCTAGGAAGACCTGATAAATATAGAATATACGATGCAATCAAATCCTTAAAATGTGGACTTAAATTGTAATCTTAAGGATATTCAACATAATCTGAGGAACTTTCAAACCAAAAGGGAACACGTGACTAGAATAAGAACTAAATTGAATTGGCTATGGTAGGGAGATAGAGGCACCAAGTACTTATTTAATATAATAAGGACAAAGCATAGTGTGGAGGCTATTGGCCCCATCCAAGATGATAATCAATGGATTAATGAGAGCTATGACATTATGGTGTTCCAATAATTTTATAAAATATTATTTATTATAGAGGATGATAACACTAAATGCCACCAAGCTCAAGATTTGTGTAGAAGGATTATTCCCAAAAAGTTGAACTTAAGCATGACCAAAGAAGTATGAAGAGAAGCCACTAAGGAGGAGATCACTAAGGCCATTCTATCCTTAAAAAATGGGAAGTTCCTAGGGGCAAATGGACTTCTAGTAGATTTTTATAAAGCCAATTTGGCATGGGTGGTTGATGATTTATATGAAGTGTACCAAGAAGCCATTGAGGAAGGAACTCTGGGGGAAGAGATTAACAAAGGAGTTATTAAATTGCTTCCAAAGGATAGAGACAAGAGTAACATTAAAAACTGGAGACCAATTACATTACTCAATGTCTCTTATAAGATCCTAGCCAAACTTCTTTCTAAGAGACTTATTGACATACTTCCTAGCATTATCAGTCCAACGCACACAAGTTTCATCAAGAGCACGTATATCCTAGAGAACCTATTGATCGATTGCGAGGGACTTCATTGGGCCAAGAGTATTGACTTTGAGAAAGCTTATAATCGTGTAAAATGGTCATTTATTTTGATTGTCTTGGAAGCAATAGGTTTCCTTGATACCTTTTGTAGAATAGTTAAAGTACTATTTACAAATGCAAATGCTTATGTGGATGTTAATAGGGAAATATCTGAAGCATTCCCACTGGGTAGATCCGTTCAACATAGATTGCCTTTGGCCCCTGCACTTTTTATCATTGCTTTCAAGACATTAGCTTATGCATTAAGATATGATTTATTAAGCCCTAACATTCAAGATATCAAATTACTAGATGAATTCATGCTGCTTAACATATAATTTGTAGATGATACTGCTCTTTTCCTAGAATGGATAAGGATAAAATGGTAAACCTAGTTAGTAAACTACAATTTTGTTGTTGTGCTTTGGGATCTAAAATATCTAAATCTATGTCTATATTGCTAGATTGGAGTATTGAAGCTCTTGAATGGTTAAATGAATTTGGATGGCAGTGGGGGGGGAGGGGTAGACAAGATTGTGAGGTATTTGGGTACACCATTTTTTTGTCTCTCCTACCCTATCAAATATTTGGAATTGCATGTATGCTAAAATAGAAAGGAAGCCAAATAGTTGGAATAAGAACTATTTGTCTCTTGCTAGCAGAAATCAAGTCTATCAAAAGATACTTTCTTCATACTCCATCTACTATGCTTTAGTCTAGTTTTTTGCTAGCTACTAGGTTAATAAAATTTAGAAATTAATCACACTCTTTATGGTCGGATGGTAGGGGTGTTAAGAAAAAGCATGCATTGAGTTGGGAATGGTTTTTCATGAGTAAGTATCAAGGGGGGCTAGGGCTTAAAGATTTGAAAACTCAAGAAATTTCCCTAGCCACAAATGGGTGGTCAAGGTTAAGGAGGGCAATGAACCTTGGAAGGTCTCAATCCAGACAAATATAAAAGAAGCGCACCCTAAGAAGTGAAAAAAAAAGGAAGAATATTCATATGTATGACATTATGTTTAATAGATTTACTGCTATCCCTTTAGGCTCTATGGTATTTCATAGTATTTGGAGGGATTGAGAGATGTGCAAAGACAAAGTTCAACATACTAAGGCAATACACTTTGGTAAAAGAGAGGTTTATGGATTTAGATATCTTTGGTGGAATGCAAAACATAAAGGCAAACCCTTGGCCATGTTGCAAGGGTCTTCTACTAAAAAGTGGAACATAAATGAAATCTTCTTGCTGGTACATATGTTTTGCAATAATAGGCTTAAAAATTGGAATATGCTTCAAAATGAATTCAATCTATTCGATTGCAACAAGAGAACCTACTCAATGGTGAAAAGGATGCTAGAAAAGTTAAAGCAACCAATTAAAATAATAAATAATCATCACTACCTTACAAACTTTCAATGGATAGATGGATCCCCCTTCCTGAATCTCAAGGCAAAGTGTCCATACAAGATCCTAGCCCAGTCCAAACAAATTGTTGATCATCATATGAAATGTTGTTTTAAATGTCAATTTATTATTCAAAAGCTAGTTATGAACCTTGTCATTTGTAACTTATGTGGTTATCAGAAGGATTACTTACATATTTTTTAAAATGTAAGTTTGTTGTTGTTGTATGATCCGTATTTATGTGTAATATTAATGGTTGTAATGTCATTGAAAAAGTGTCTTGGTTTGAAGTCTTGGCTGGTTATGCAAAAGGTTTGAATAAAAAGGATAATTTCTTTTGCTTTTTATTGTCTATCGAGATCCTTTAGTTTTTATGGAAAAAGAGAAATGAGTAGGTTTACCAAGGTAGGGATATGCTCATTACTGAGCCTAATTGTAGAATCACATCCTATTGATCATGGAATATGTTACACTTACTCTCAAGTTGTTAGTGGATAGATTTATGAAAGTGTTGCCTATTTTCTCACTTTTATGTCTAAAATAGCCTTGCACTAGGTCTTAGGTCCTATTTAGAATTTTGAAGGTTTTCAATGTTTAAAGAAAGAAAAAAGGTCACTTCAAATGCCTTCGTTTATGTTGTCAAATGGGTCAAAAGGATGAGTAATGTATTTATTTTGAATTAAAAATCTCTAATAAAGCTTTCTTTCATGTGAATGAGTCAAGTTCGAGTTCATTTTACAAATGCGAGGGAAGCGAGAGTTTGAAACTATAGTCTTCAATCTTCACACTAGTCTAGGGATTCCTTGTGTCCATACTGAGATTATATTCTAGTTTGGACTCCTTCATAGTGGAAATGGAATTTTTGCTAGAACAAACTACATGCAAGTCCTCAAATGCCCAAGTTTGATCACTTACAACTCACCAGGATGAGCTTCACGTGTTACAAGGGCCTCATACAATAGTTTCAGAATAGTTAAAGGTTCATTTTAGAGGGTTTTAAACATGAAAAGAGGAGCATGATGATGGGATGCACATGGGAAAGCTTTCATTCAACCTAAAGACTATTCATTTAAAGCTAATACAAAGCCCATGCAAGATCAATCACACCATTCACTTTGAAAGAAAAGGGTCTACCTATTCTCTATGAAAACCTCACATTATTATTTATGGAAGAAGGTTCAATCTCACATGCACATGAAAAGTTCTTGTATCTTCTATTTCTAAGACTAATCATAGAAAGAGATGAATAATGTGAGAGTGAATGCATGCATCTTTTTCTTAAACTTCTAGAGCTATGACAATAACAGTAGGGTTTTGCAAACCCAAAATGAGTCATATTACTAAAGAAACCCCACCCTAAAACATAAGTCTACATTAATAGGGGATTTCTCAGGACATGAGGAACTAAGATAGAATGAAAAAATGAAAAGTTCAGTGCATTGTAGAAGGTCAAAATAAGGAAAGATCACTGTAAAAAATATATGCACATTGAATGAGATCTCAGATTCTTTAAATGCTACAAGGACAACATAGTACATCCAAAACATAGTTTTTCCAATCAAAATGGAGCATATTAGCCATTGATGAGGACCTCATACATCAAAGACAATCCTACATAAGGTTAGAACAACTGTGTAAAGATGTTAATAGAACAAGCCTAAAATAGTCATGGATAGGCCACTGCAATGAAGGAAAAATGACAATAATAAAGGTGTACTTCAAGAATAAGATAAGTACCAATTCTCTATACAATGGTGAAATAATAATCATGAACGATAGGCATACTTGATGACAAGCCTTGAGAAGACAGTCCCTTACATGAAGAAGAGAATGCAGTCCACACTTAAGTTACATTGACAAATAGGAAATTCATTCATGATAGATCAGACAAGAAAGTGTGACACTCCTTTGTAATATTAAAGTCCTATGTATGTTATCGGTCAAAATAGTATCATAGGGCTGATGATAGCAATCAATATCGAAATGGTAGCCTTATAGAAAACTTAGAAAAGATCAGAGACAAGGTTTTGGGGAAACTTAAAGAGTTGATAACAATGAAAAGTCTATCAATCCATTAATGATATTAAACAACAACAAAGATAGTGAAATCTTGACACATAAATGGTACAAAAAATGGTGATTTCTTTCTTTTATTTGTGAACAGTAAGATGTGTTTTGAACCATGTATGGAACAATCACAGAGTAGACCATGAAAAGATATTTCATGCTACAATAAAAGAGGATAAAATAAAAAACAAAGAGTAAAAAAAACAACACAGTCTTATGAAGGTACTATCATAACAACTAAAGGAGGTAAAGATAGCAAAGCAATAGTATCAAGATGACATCCCTTTAGGGGGTTCATAATCACAAGAGGAAAATATTACAATGTTCTACATGTGAAAGACCATGACCAACAACATAATGCAGTCATCACAATCCATTTAAGAAGGATAATATAATTTGAATACACCAAAGGGCAGTCCACCTAAAGTAGAGATAGAAGTTTCAGTGATTAAAACAACATAAAGAACATGTCTATGACATTGTAGAAAGAAGATCATAGTCCATGCATAGAATAATAATTGTGTCATTATTTTACTCAATTACACAAGATAGAAGTTTATGACAAGGCATATAGAGCAGTAAGGTCATGAGTACAGGTTTGTAAAGAGATAAATTGTTGAAATCTAGAGGGAATATAATCATTCATGAGCAATATTGTGTTTTAGTCAACTAGGTTTAATACAATCTCAGTGAAAAAGTGAAATTCAATAAGGTTTTTGCAAACCTAAGAAAGAAGGACACTCATCTTCAAGAAGAAAGTCATAGTCAGGATAAAATGAAATAATAGAGGCCATTGACATGGCACTGAGAAATGAACATAACATGGTCAAAACAAGGATCAAAATGATAGTAAAAACTAAAGATTAAGTTGCAATCCTATATTAGTAGTCATAGAGCAAATTAAAAGGAAAGAATTAGGATTTCTACAAGATATAAATTGTATCCAACTACAAAGGCTAGAATCATAGTCACACAAAATAGTAGTAGGGTTGCATGTAATGGATAGGAGATTGAGCCATCCATTATGAAGCAACAAGGTCAATTAACGTAGAGGATAGGGGTAAATCTCATGCATTATGGATATATGTAAGATCTCATGGATGCAAAACTCTTGAAGTATCACATCTTGCAGTCAAAAGTATAATTAACACAAGTCAAAATGCAGTCCTAGGTAAGATATGATGGCTAGAATGGACTCAAGAATAAAGAGAAACACTCTCATTCTAAGAGATGAATATAGCCTTCTCTTGGAAATAATAATAGTATAAAGAGGTTTGTAATGGAATATAAAGATATTTGAATCTATCAAGTGTTCAAAATGCAATCATAGGATTAAAGGAGCATATTTGTAAACCCTGCATAAACCTTGTAATGATTTCTTTACTATCTCGTATACCTTGGGTCTTGGAAGACTATCAACATAAAATTTTGTGTTTAGTATCTTCATCAATAATGACAACATTACAATCAACTAATCGGATCGACAGAGTTCAGTGCCCTAAAAAGTCAAAGTCAATGATCTCAAAAAAGTATGCTAAAAAATAATAATGTAGTACATTAGCAAATGACAATAACATAAAACATGTGACATGTGAAATCCTTGAGGAAGATATCCTATTTCCCAATGAAGATAAATTTAACTTGAAGTTCAAACACAAGACTTATATCATGCAATCAACTTAAAGGATCACTCAATTAGTTGAAAATGTCATGCAAACAATTGAGAGATGATTTGAGGAGAAAAAAGAGGAGTTTTAGAGGTGAATGTAATATTTTTGGCTTAGTTTAAGACCCCACATGGTTGTGACACCAATCAAGGCAAGTTTTGGGCCCACCAAACATCAGGTTGAAGTAACTTTAAGCCTCTTTTTGCATGATTTGATATCATGTATGACCAAGAAGGGCTTCATCATGTGAATTGGAGGAGAGTTCAAAGATGAAAACCATAACTTCTGGTAGAGTTCGAGGACATCATGTATATCAAGTGGTGGAGTTCATCTCAAAATTCTCTTTAGTTTGGAAATCAGACTTCATTTCTATAAAGCCTTTCCTTGTACTATTGTTTTCCAGTTCTTTCCTTTTTACTCTCAACATATAACAGAGAAAGAACATTGTGACTCAAATATATTCAACATTTTTAAAATTTGTAACAACAAAATCCTTTCAATTTCAATAAAAGAGCAACAGTTCCTTATCAAATGTTTCTTGTCTTTGTATTGTGAATAGATGATATGATAAAGTTTCTATAAGGAATATGGTTGAAAATTACAGAAACCAGTATAATATTACACAATAATAATTTGTGTCTCTTCTTTGATTAATGGATTACATACTTGTAGGATTTTTAGTTCCTACATTATAGGAACAACTCACTAATTATTAGAGTTGCTTTAACAACTCAACACACAAACAAATCAAAACAAATTATCACAAATAACTACGTGAGTTGTTAACACAACTCACATTATGTGAACACTAACAAATACAATTTCCAACATTCCCTCCTGAGTGTGAACATGGTAAGAACTCACACCCTTCATCTGCATTAAGCCCAACTCTTGTGGGTCACGATCTTGATTCAAAATGAAAGGCACGTCCCATCAACCTTTCATGGTTATTACATAGGTTTACCACAAACTTGGACATGAACATGAACCCACTCACTGTTCACTGATCCTCCCACAAACCCTTTCAAGATCCATGAACTGCATTACACTAGTGCTTTTGTTCATTATAGTATTTTACACTAGGGGTTACATAAGGAAATAACCCACACAAAATTATTGATGATCATGCCACTCGATCTCCAACAATAGAGGAAATTTTCACTGCAACTAGAGATGAAATATTGATTTTATATTCCCCCCCATTATGTGAAATTTCCAATTATTAGAAACATAGAAAATAGAAACACACACATAAAAATGAAATGCCACCAAATTTGATAAGCAACCTTGTCATTGGTGACTGACGAGAGGACGGTGAGTGTCCTCCTTCCTCCATTGCCTCCTGCCTCCAATCTTGAAGTTATCTAAAGAACCTATTTGTCATCACAAGGACATGATAACTCTTCATCATGGGCATGGTTTTCCCAATCAATTTCTTTAGCTAAGGAAGTATGATGATCCAATTTATCATCTAGTAGACCTTGTGCCCTCTTCTTACAATTCAAAATTACATGTCCTATTTTATTACAATAGAAGCATTTGATTTTTCCTTTTGAAGGAATATGCTTGGATTTGTACTTGTCTTTTCTTGCTTTGTTATGTACAAATAAGATCTCTTCAAATTCTAAGTCTTCAATATGATCAAGTAGAGTAGATATAACTCCTTCGAGACTAATGATAACCTTTCTTAAAGTGAACACCATTCTAGACATGTGTTTAGGCAAACTATTCATAAGTATTGCTTTGGCATCATCATCTTTTACCTTCTAATTAATCCCAACTAGTTAATTTAGAAGAGAGTGAAACTTACTGATATGATCTGCCATTCTTATACCTTTTTCCATCGTCAATCCATACAATCTTTGCTTTAATGTAGTCTTTGCACTTTCAACTTCAGATCTGAAGAGCTTGTTTAATGAATCCCAAATCTCCTTTGCCGATTTTGCAAAATCGACATGATGTAAATATGCCTTTGATAAGATGAGACCAATTGTTCCCAAAGATTTCCGATCTTTGATATTCCACTTCGCAAGTTCATTTGCATAAGTCAGTATGACTGAATTTGGTTTGACAACATCCCAAAGATCTTTTTCAATCAAGTGTAACTACATTTGTATCTGTCAAGTATGAAAATCTCTTCCTTCAAATTTTTCAATGAAAGTTAATTTATCTATGATTACTCTTTTAATCAAAAATGTCAGGCTCAAGTGATAATGCACCTTGACTATAACAATAAAAAGTACTAAAAACTTAACTCAAACTACAAAATATACCCACTCCTACACGACTCCTATAATGCCAAAGTACATCACACAAAGAAAGGTAAACTTAGTGAGACTTAAAAACAAAGAAATTTCGAACATACTACCATCTCTATGGTGCTTTTTTGCCGCTTCCTTAATTTAGTAGCTCCACTACAATGACATCAGTCAAGATCTTACTATCAACACTCAACACCAAGAGATTGCATATTTCTTTCTTCAATATTTATTGTTGTAATAATTTCTACCATCGTCCCTACAAAAAAAAATGCAAATGAAAACATCCACATCGCTTCTGTAATGTAGCAGCATTTTGCACCTCATCTAATGACAATATCTTCAAGCCGATTTGGTTCTAACAATGATGGAAAGCAAGACTCCCATGCATAAGAACAAATAAATATCACTCCACCAATCAATGCAATGACACAAAAATGTTCATATCAACGACACAAGGATCGTATCACTAGGAGGCAATAAAACCATCATGAACAATCATTTTAGAAAGCTCAACCTCTCAAATCAACAGAACACAATGATAGGAATACATGCCTACGGTAAGGTGGATAAGCAAGATTAATAAACCAATGTAGATCAATGGACCACTCACAAATAGTCGCGGCCAATCCTCAACCAAGTCACGGGCGAAAGAAAAGGTATATGCTCTACTAAAGTCTATAAATTAACAATGGACCAGGCTGATAGAAGATTAATAGTTCTTCTTAGAGAAGAAGTTGACCCTTATGCAAGTACCATGATCTCCCTCCATGCTCGAACTCAGACTTATCACAGTGCACAAAGTTGTTGCCAAGGTACGACTCTGTTTATTATTATTCATTCCACCCTTGCTCCAACGATGTTGGTTTGATACAACAAATCACAATTTCAATCGCTCACATCTTGATTCACAGTTTTCGTGGTTTAATTAAATATCATTTAATTTGATCCCATCTATGCATTGTCAAGGCAAGAAGTTTAATGTTATTATAGGTAAGTGTTTTGACAAGTGGAAGTTGTGAATACAATCATTTTCCTTCAAGAAACTATTGAATTCACAACCTTCTTATGAATCAATTATGTACTACATATTTTTAATTTGAGTTGTGAATGATATTTAATCTTCAAACTTGATTGTGATTTTGGTGCATCACCTTCTAGGGCTAGTAGTTTTTAGTTCAAAAGCAGTCTTTTTATCGTTTTCCCTCATCTAGTGCAATAGGTTTAGGAGGTTTTTAAGGGAACCGATCTATAATATAGTCACCCACAGTCTGAGGATGTCCCCATGTTTCATAGGATTGTTGAGTTTTAGAGCTTAGCATTTGGGTGCAATCCTTAAAATTTTTTCAACTCATAAAGAGCTTCATGATTGTTCTTGTTTTGGTATGAGCAACAATGATTTCAAAATTCTGAGGTAAAAATTATCATACCTAGTGGCCGTATGCTTTTGTTTTGAAGCATATCTAGTGCAAACGACTTATGATAAGGATAGAAACAAGACAAAGTTCAACTCCATTTGTGTATTTGCAATTGTCACCGCCTAGGTGGAAAGGGAGAACAATAAGAAGATATCTAGAACCTTGCCTATCAGGGAGGACATAATCTACACCTCCTAACCATAGGCTTTTAGCTTTTGTTCCTTTAATTCCAGTTCCAAATAACTCAAATCTAGCAAGTTTAAGTTATTCAATGCCAGTGAATCTAATGGCTCTTCTAAAAAACACAACCTTTTGTTCCTTTCAACCAAGGCAACCCTGTGAATCTCATTGAACACCATGATATACTTGTAGCAACCTCAAAAGCTTTCTTTTCTTCATTTGAGAAGACCAAACCATGCCCAATGAACACATTAGAGAGGTAGCTTCATTGTGTGGAGTTCTTCACATCACACAAGAGAATGTTGAAGTCAGGTTGCTTACAAAATCCTTTAAAGAGAAAGATCTTTAGTAGTTTAGAGGCCTACATGTGGGCTCCATTGCAACCTAGGATTAGTTGGGTGATGTCTTTTGCAAATAGTTTGAACAAAAATAAGACCATTTGCCACTAGTGGAGAAACTCACCAACATAAAGAGAGGTCCTCAAGAGCACATGATAGACTTCAATCTTCGTTTCCAAAAGATTTAAAATAGAGTACTGGCTACGATAAGGCCCTCTATTGATCATGATTTCTTGTATTACCTCAAAGATCTTAATAGTGATATTTCAATTATGATCCAATTTATGGGTGGTAGAACATTACCACATGCCTTTGACATTGTCATTAGAGCAAAAAATAGCCTTATTCAAGTTGGTAAAATAGCACCTAAACCTCCAATACCCATTTTTCTAAAGGTGCAACCACCTAAGTCATTGCAAATACCTTCTATAGCTACTTTCCATCTTGTACCAACATTAAAGTATCAAGTTTCACCCCAAGAGCAAGTTGTCCTAGTATAATCTCAAGAGATACAAGAGATAAAATGCCTATTAAATGCCTTTGAGAATGAATTAGTGAATATTAAGAATTAGCAAGGCCAAAAAGCTAAGCCATACCAAGCCCCATATCAACCTAATAGGCCTCCTTATCAAGCTGATTCTCATGGTCAAAGAAAGAACTATAATGCAAGAACTTTTCAACTCTACAACCCTAGCACTACTAGCTCCTCAAGATAACTTGTACTGGTGTAGAATAATATTACACAAGACTATTAGTGGTGCTTCCCATGCAGCCAACCTCACAATTAGACCACTTTCTCTAATAAAATGCTAAATTAGGCTCTCATGGTTTAGAGTAGTGCCATGGTTTCTTAAGATGCAACACAAACAACAAGGTCCACAAACTAAGCAAGGTAATCCTGACTTTGCCTTAATGAATTGGAAAAGTGAAGAATTTTGTGGAGTTAGTTATCCACAAGGTCAAAATCAATCTTACATCCCAATAGTATTGGCAAAATGGTCAACACTCCCCTCGAGATTCGTGACAAGGGACTAACTGCCTCCCGTGCGATCCATATCTCTACAGTTTGTATCAGGCATTGATAGATCCGTCTTTTGACGCAATGACAAGATGGGCCAAGAAATGGTATCAAAGCGTTGGGTCACTAGTTCGAATACCCTCGCGTAACGCTGAGGAGGAGATTGTTGGCAAAATGGTTAGCTCTCCCCTTGGGATTCGTGACAAGAGACTGACCGCCTCCCGTGCGATCCATATCTCTACAGTTTGTATCAGGCATTGATAGATCGATCTTTTGATGCAATGGCAAGCTGGGCCAACACATAACAACAAATACAAGGTCAAAGAAGAGGGCTATAGACAGTGGATAGAAAGATGATAAGGGTCAGCAACATGTTGATAAGGGAAAAAATCAGGCTTCTACAAGCCAAAAAGTTAACAATGGGCCTCAACCTGCTCAAAACATGCAAATTTTGCTAAGAGGTCAAGTTGTAGCAAGTAAGGATCAATCTAAAACTTAGTTACAACCTATACCAACACAAGCAGATGATGTTGTTCCAAAAGTTCAATAAAAGGTTAGTACTCATCCATTTAATATTTTGGATTCTATGAAGAAAACTAATGTTAGTATGACAATGTGGAATTCTTTGTCTCTCCCTAGACAAAAAGATTTGTTGCAAAATGCTCTATCTAACATCTCTTTGTCAAATGAGCCCCCCAAAGGTCAACTTAAAGTTGTGCTTACAAATAGTACCCAAACTTAGAATGAGCAACAAACCAAAGAGGTCAAACCGCCTCCATTTTATATGGCCTTGATCATTGATCCACATCTAGTTCATAACTGCATGATTGATCAAAAGCAAGCAACTCTATGACGCCAAAGGAAATAGTAGACAAGCTTGGTCTGTAATACGAGCCTCTTGCAAAAGGAGTAGTTCAACTAGATAGGACATTTGATAACATAGTAGGGGTAATTTAAAATAAGAGTTAACCTTGCATGCCTGCCTAAATTTTTCCATTCCTTAGGTTGTATATATGATAGATCTACCACCATATTCTGCCCTATGCATGTCTAGAGACTTCATTGCAAAGTTGGGGGGATACCTATCATTTGATTGGTCACAAATGTTTTTTATGACTAGATATGACACAAAGGTGACCATAAAATCAGAGCTAATTGCTAAAGACCATATAGATCCTTATGTCTCTAGCCTTGTAAATGTGAATCTTTCCTTTCATGAATAAGAGGAATAACCTATCCATGATCCCAATACTGATGTATAATGCATACCTAATTTGATTTTAGATGAGTGGGTAGTTGAAAACTATGAGGAAGACCCCCTCAAGCATATGGAGGAAGTAGGGTTAGGTATTTATATGATTCATGAGAAAGATGTTGTTGTCCCTAACCTAGGAAAAGATGAAAAATAATAGTATGAGAAATAATCTAATCATCTTTGGCACCTATACTTGGATGGTTTCAAAAGTAAGGTAGGTGCTGGACTTGCTGGTGGAGGAGCAATGCTGATTTCTCCAAGCAATGAAAGGCATTATTCTTCTATTAGGTTTTCTTTCAGTTGTACTTATAATACAACAAAATATGAAGCACTTGTTCATGGTTTAGAATGGGCGAGAAAGAAGAATACAAAGTGCTCAAACAAGTATTTGGAGAAAATGAACTTGTACTAAATCAGGTGAGGATTGTTAGTGTGATAAAAAATGATTTACTCAAGTTGTATAAGAATAGAATTTGAGATCTTATAGAAGAATTTGATGCTTTTAACTTGCTATCCATTTGAATAAATTAGAATAAAGAAGTTGATAGGTTGGCTTCCATGGGTTCACATCAAGATGTTCCAAATGAGGTAAATAACGTTGAAACACAACAATATGTAAAGGTGGTTGTAAGACCACCAGTTCATGATAATAACACCAATTAGAAAGTATTTGATAGTGATAAACAAATTGTGAATTTTTTAATTTAGGAAGTTGAGTTTGCAAATAGAAATCAACAAAAGTTGCAGTAATAGTATGGTGATCATATTCTATAGCTAAAGTCAAACAAGTTGCCAAATGGATTGGTGACTCTAGAATCCATTTTAAATACTAATGATCAAGGGAGGCAAGAAAAGACCAACATGTCAGTCAAGGAAGAGAACTATGAGCCCATTGCGATTTTCAAGAACAAGCTTGTAAAAGTTGACAAGGTATGTACCAAACAAGAAAAGTATGATTTTGTTTTTCTTTGTAAGAATTTGATGATGTGTTTGCTTGAGAATATTGATATTAGAAAGGCTTTAACCCTGAATTAGCCCAACACACTATTGAGCTAGAACCTAATGCAAAACTAGTGAGATAAAGGCAAAGGCCTTGGAATCCAAAGTCGGAACATCTCATGAATTTAAAGATAAACAAGATGATCTAAGGTAACATCATTTTTCCCATTAAGCACACATCTTGGGCGTTTAATTTAGTACCTATGATAAAAAAATGATGGTGAAATCAGGTTATATGTTGGTTCTATAGACCTGAATAGAGCTTCCCTCAAGGATCACTATATGCTAACCTCAATGGAACAAATTATGCAAGTTGTATTAAGTTCTAACAAATTTTCATTGTTAGAAGGTTTTTTAGGATACAATCAGATTTTGGTGAAGGAAGAGGACCTATACAAAACTGCCTTCACCACCAAATGGGGAACCATGGCATACAAAAAGATGTCATTTGGGATGTCAAATGATGGTGCAAATTTCCAAAGAGCTATGGATATGGCTTTTTAGGGTCTCATGAACAAGTTTGTATTGGTTTACCTTGATGATATTACTATTTTTTCTAAAGATGCAAAAGATCATTTTAATCTCTTGAGGCAAATATTTGAGAGATGCAAGGAGTATGGTGTTTCCCTCAATCCTAAGAAGTGCATCATTGTTTTTTACAAAGGTAAGATTCTTGGTCACATAGTTTCAAAGCATGGTATTACAGTTGACCTTGAAAGAGTAAGTGTAATCTTATATTACCTTTACAAGCTCACAAAACCTTTACCAACTCACAAAAAGGGTTCACAAAGCTTCCTAGGAAGGATAAATTTTTCTAGAAGGTTTACACCTAACATTGTAGCCCTCTTGAAGCCCATAATAACTATGTTAAAAAAGAATGCATGTTTTAGATGGTTAAGAGAATCTAAGAGGAGTTTCAAGGAGATTAAGGAAGCCATAGTAGTTGCACCTACTCTTTTTAGGTCGAATTTTGCTAAGGATTTCATATTATATGCATTTGGAAGCATTGACATAATCTTAGCTATGTTGGTGTAGAAAAATTAAGATGGAGTAGAACAACCAATAACTTTCTTTAGCCAAGGTTTGGAAGGTTATGACCAAAGGTACACATTTGCTGAAAACACGCTTTATTTGTATTGGAAGCCTTAAAAAATTTAGGAATTTGATTTCAAATAACAAGATACATATTATGGTTTCTCACCCAAGTGTTAAAGATTTTTTTAAGGATCTAAATGACAAAAGGACTAGCTAGATAGCCAACGCTGTGGAATATGACATAGAAATAAAGGTTACAAAGCTGGTAAGATGTAAAGGGTTATGTGAGTAGTTGGCTGGAGAATGTTGAGAACAATAAACAAGTTGAAGAAGTAGTTGTGTTTGTTCTTAATAATGAAGACCAAAATCCTAAAGCAACTTCTCCTTCAACAATTGGATACAATAAATGATGCTCTATCTCCAAACAGGCGAGTGTCCACAAGACCTAAAAAATGCAAAAGGAAGGTATTTTAGAATTCAAGCAATTCATTATGTCATTTTGGATGCAAATTTATATAGAAAGAATTTTCATGGAGTTTTATTGAGATGTATAGAATTTGATCAGTTTAACAAAGTGCTTGAAGACTTTCATGATGGTACAGTCGGTGGCCATTTTGCAACAAGAACAACAACTCTTAAGATTATGAGAGATGGATACTTTTTGCCTGATTTATACAAAGATGCATATACATGGGTAAGGAAGTGAAAAAAATGTACCATATTTGTAGGAAAGCAGAAGTCAGTAGCTCTAGCATTGCATCCAATGCAATTAGAGCAAGCATTCATGAAGTGGGGTCCTGATTTCATTGGACCCATAAATCCACCCTCCATTTCAAGACATAGATAGATATTGGCAACTACTGATCACTTCACTAAATGGACATAAGCTATGGCATTGAAGAAGCCAAATGAAAGTTCATTCCTAAACTTCTATTAGGACATAGTTGCAAGGTTTGGTACTCCCTAATCCATTATTTTAGATAATGCGTTAGCTTTTGTATGTACAAAAATAATTGAAGGGGTTGCCAAAAATGATATCCTTTTGACTAATTCATCCAATTAATATCCACAAGGTAATGGACAAGATGAGTCTACTAAAAAAAATATAATTAGGATTATCAAAAGAATAGTAGAAGACGATTAGAGGACTTGGCATGGCAAGTTGAAACTTGCATTATGGGATGACATAATTACTCCCAAGAGGTCTACTAGTAGTTCTTCTTATGTTATTGTTTATGGAAAAGAGGCAAGGCTGCCCATTTAAGTAGAGTTACCAATTTTAAACCTAATCAAAGAGCTGGAAATAATGGAAGAAGAGCCAATGGAGGTAAGACTTGCTGAGTTGATAGAATAGGAAGAGACAACAAGACAAGAAATCCAAAATTTGGAAAATTAGCAAGCACAAATAAAGAGAACATTTGACAAAAAGGCAATCCCAAGAGTCTTCAGTGAATTAGATTTGGTTCTCAAATGGGATGAATTAAAAAATTGGCTTGGAAGGCACACAAAATTTGATTCCATGTTGAGTGGTCCTTCTCTGATCACAAAATCTTGGAGGAGAGGAATTGCCAATCCCAATCAATGGGATTCACCTCAAGCTCTATTATCGAGGTGATGTTTCAAAATTGTATCATAGTAAGATAGGTTTTCCTTTCCAATAAGTGTAGATGCACATTGTTTTGTGTTTTTTTTTCCCTCTAAGTGCTGGTGTGCATGTTTCATTTTAGCTTTTCTCTTTCCCTAAGTGTTGATGCACAAGATTTTTCAGATTAGTTCTTAGGTAGTTGTTATTGTTCAATGCTTTTAACAGATGTGTTCAGGTCTAATCTGAGTCTTTTTCGAGTCATATGGTGAAATTCTATGCTTAATGGATGCCAAAGTTACTGGTGTTTTATGTTTAGTAAGGAAAAACGTTTGAGAGGTTGCCAAAATGTTACCTATTTTGTCACTTTTAGGTCTAAAATAGCCTTGCACTAGGTCTTAGGTGCTATATAGAAATTTCAAGGTTTTAAATGTGTAAAGAAATAAAAAATGTCACTTTAAATGCCTTGCCTTATGTTGTCGAATGGGTCAAAAGGATGAGTAATGTCTTTGTTTTGAATTAAAAATCTCTAACAAAGCGTTCTTTCATGTGAATGAGTTGATTTGGAGTTCATTTTGCAAATGTGAGGGAAGTGAGAGTTTGAAACTACAGTCTTTAGTCTTCATGTGAATCTAAGCTTTCCTTGTGTCCATACTAATATTATGTTCTAGTCTTGACTCTTTCATCATGGAAATGGAATTTCTACAAAAATAAATTGCATACAAATCCTCCAATGGCCAAGTTTTATCACCGATAACTCACCATGCAGAGCTTCACACATTACAAGGGCCTCATACAATATTTTTAGAATAGTTGAATGTTCATTTTAGAGGGTTTTTAACATGAAAATAGGAGCATGATGATGGGATGCACATGGGAAACCTTTCATTCATCCCAAATATAGTTCATTCAAAGCTCATACAAAGCCCATGCAAGATCATGCACACCATTCACTTTCAAACAAAAGGGTCTATATCTTCTCTCTAAAACACTCACATTATTATTCATGGAAGAAGGTTCAATCTCACATGAACATGAAAAGTTTTTGTGTTTTCTATTTCTGAGACTAATCATAACAAGAGATGAATAACATGAGAGTGATTGTATGCATCTTTTTCTTAAAGTTATGATAGAGAAATGTTAGTAATAGTAGGGTTTTGTGGACCTAAAATGAGTCATATTCCTAAAGAAACCCTACCCTAAAACATAGGTCTATATTAATAGGGGACTGGTCAGGATACGAGCAACTAAGATAGCATGAAAAAATGAAAAGTTGAGTGCATTGTAGAAGGTGAAAATAAAGAATGATCATTGTCAAAAATATATGCACATTGAATGAGATCTTTGGTTCTTTAAAGGCTGCAAGGATACCATAGTAGATCTAAAAAAAGTTTTGCCAATCAAAATGGATCATATAAGCCATTGATGAGGGCTTCATATATCAAAGACAATCTTGAATAAGGTTGAAAAAACTATGTAAAGAGGTTAATAGAACAAGCCTAAAACAATCATGGATAGGCCACTACAATGAAGGCAAAATGATAGTCATAAATGTGAACATCAAGAATAAGATAACAATAACAATCCTCTATACAATGATGCAGCAATAATCATGAATGACATGCATACTTGATCACAAGCCTGCAAAAGACAACCCCTTACATGAAGAAGAGAACACAATCCACACTTGAATTACATTGATAAATAGGACAATCATTCATGATAGATCATGTAAGAAGGTGTGTCAACCCTTTGTGTAACATTAAATTCCCATGTATGTTCTCGATCAAAATAGTATAATATGGTTAATGATAGTCATCAATATGGAAATTGTAGCCTTGTAGAAAATAGATAAAAGATTAGAGACATGGTCGTGAGGAAATTTAAATAGTCAATAACAATACAAAGTATATCAGTCCATTAATGATATTGAACAACAAAGACAGTGAAAACTTGATACAAGGATGACACAAAAGATAGTGATTTATTTCTGTAGACACATAAAATTGTTATGTCTAATTAAATAAATATTTTATTTATTTAATTATTTTAGCCCAACTCTTCTATTAATTGAATAAATCTTTATTTATTTATCCCCTTCTAGCCTTATTTCTCATTTAAATAAATACATTTATTTATTTAAATTATCCTTTTCCTAAATTAAATAAATATCTTATTTATTTAATTGATCCCACTTCTTCTATTAATTAATTAAATATTTATTTATTTAATTAATTCATTAACCTTTTCCACCTATGACACATGTCATTCATCTCTTAATTCCTACACTACCTACCCTCTTATTATTTTCTTATTTTTTCTACCTACCCTCTAATCATAGTCGACCATTTATCTTTTACACCTCTCAATCTTATCCCTCCATTTCCTAAAGTGTCTTCTATATAAGGAGATGCTTCCTTCATTATCAACCCCCGCTGACTACTCGACTACGCTTTCGAACTCTCATATGCGATCAAGCCTACTTGCAACCACATTTCCGTTTGTTGAGCTCTTGTGCACACATAAATTCTGAAAGCAACTATATCAAGCAAGATCAATGGAGATAGGAAGATTGGAAATTCAAACCCTATTGGACATGTGATGGTATAATCTTTGTGATTTCATTTGATTTGCATTGTCTTAGGTAACCTTCATATTTTATGGTGGATCTTTGTTGTTGTTAGGCTAGGGTTTTGTGGTTGAATTCATTTAGTCTTTCAATATTGTTAATCCACTTTCACCATAAACATTTTGACACGCCTCATGGGACATGGATTTTTGTTAGATATGTATTTTTTGTAGGTTTTTCTAACCCTATATTGCTGTTTTGTAAAAGAATTTGGACAATAACCTTATGTAGCTAGGGTTTTGGACACAAAATCAAGATCTTGGAGAGATTTGATCTGATCTCACAAACAGATAAGAATTTTTACACCAATTTTTTTTCATAGGTTGAAGACAATATTAAGAGCTCTCAATCCAAAATTCAGAATTTTTGGAGCAGATTTGCATTTTCCATGATTTTTTTTATGATTTTTCAAAAAAAAAAAATTTTGAGAGAAAATTAGCGATTTTTTCAGATTTTCTTATATTTTTGGAAAGCTCTTTGATTTATACACATGATCTGTTTTTTGTTATTTTAATTTTGATGCAAAATATTTCCCTAAAAATCGGATCTTTAAAAATTAGGGTTTCCATTATTTTGATCAAATCTCACAAACGACTTTGAATTTTGGTATCAAATTTTATTTGGAAGTTGAGAAAATTATTAGAAGTGTTAAGTAAAGATTTCAGATTTTTTGAATCAATTTTGCATTTTATATGAATTGTTTATGATTTTCCATAAAAAAATTATTTTGAGAGAAAATTAGCAAATTTTTCATCTTTTCTTACATTTTTGGAAATATCTCATAATTATACATGGGATCTATTCTTTGTAATTTTAAATTTGATGCAAAATCAGTCCTAAAAAATAAGATCTTTGAAAATTAGGGTTTTGCATTATTTTGCTCATATCTCACAAACGGCTTGGAAATTTTTTAGGAATTTTTTTATGAAGGTTTGGAAGGTTATCTAGAGTGTCCAGTAAAACTTTCAGATTTTTTGGATCCATTTTGAATTTTATACGATTTATTTATGATTTTTCATTAAAAAAATAATTTTTGGAGAAAATTAGCAATTTTTTTGGATTTTCTTACATTTCTGGAAATTTCTTGAAATTTTACAGGTGGCCTTTTTTTGTGATGAACCAGATCTTTGAATTGGTCAAAAAAACACATTGTTGAAGGCCCCTATTTCACAAAGTCTTTTGGATCTAAAATTTACCTAACTTGTGTGCTTGCAGGAAGGGGTGATCATTTGAAACAATCCAAACTACTAATAGATCTTTGTTGCAGGACCTTGGAATTTTTTTTTGATCTTTCATTATGTGCCTTGTTTGCATAGATTAGCAAACACTTCAATTGGTGCACTAAAATTGAACTAGTGTCCTTTGTGTTTTGGGCAATAGGCTCTTTTTGTTTCATCTTTAGAGGGTCTATCTCCCCGTGTGGTCATTAGGAATACTAGTGAGGAGAGAACAACCCAAGTGGTAGTGAGGAAAACCCACCTCTTCCGAACCACTATAAACAATTGTATTCATGGTGAAAACTATGGATAACGTGTGTTGATTAGTTCATACCGACACTATGTCTCCCCATAAACCTATTTGATCAAATTTATTTGATCAGTTGTAGGGCGTAACCCCTACCAACTCGGAGCCTTCTGTATATACAGAGCTGAAAGTGCCACATGTATGACCACACGAGCGGATGCCCTTACTAGCACCTTTCTATTTTCGAAGCCAAAATGCTTCTAGTTGTTGGGGTAGGAGGTCAGACCTTTGGAGCGGCCCACACACATACGGTTCTTAGTAGAGATACAAAGTTTGCCACAGGGAGTTTTTGTGGGGACTGATGCTTGGCTACCCTGAGAAGTGAGTGCTGAGGGTGGAGCCAGGGGGTCAAGCATCTAAGTATCCGCTCTGAATAGCGTAGCCTCACGTGGGATCAACAACTATTGTCCTGGCCAGCCATAAGAATTGTGCTTGTCTTCTTTTGAACAATCAAACATTCAAGATCAAACATCATAACATTGTGTCTTTTGTGTCTTCAAGTGTATGGAAAACATTTTTACATCAAACAACACACTTTATTTGAGTCATTTTGAGTCTAAACACTTGCAAACATTGAGTCTTCATCAACATTGTGTCATCTTGTCACGAAAAACAGTCAAAAAATTCAGATTTGGTCACAACAAACAACTTCACAAATTGGAAAAACTTACAGTCCAACAAAGAAGAGCAATCAGTTTCAGAATTCTTGAGCTTCCTAAGTCATTTCTCTAGATTTTCATCTAGCATTCAACCTATTTTTGGGTCTCACAAAGTCCATCATTTCTTTACACCTTGCATTACATTCACATTTTTCTAAACTTGAGTCAAAAGGTCACTTGCTTGTCCTCATCATACTTTGTCAACACATTACATACAACAACATTTTGCTAAGTGGTCCCTCATCAAGGTCTATCACCTTTGGGTCTCATTTGGTCTTACTTAGAGTCAAGGTCAACTTACCTCATCAAGAGAAACTATCATCTTTTTGGAAGTCACAACTACTCTACTACATACATGCTTGGTCTTACACTTTGGACATTGTAAGTAAACTTCAGATTCATTTAAATTCCATCCAACTCTTGGTCTTCCATACTCATTCCATTTTCATCTAGTCTCTCACATCTTGGTCAAGACCTAGTTCATGGTTGAAAACCATTCCCAAAAATCTAGGAGAGAAGCTAAAGAGGCTTAAGAGTCCGCAAACATGAGTGCCTATGAGTATGATAATGATGTCTTTTTCAATTCTGATCATACTACATTACCTGAAATGGATGCCTATAGAAACATTCCAAATGTTGAGAACCTGAACACTACAAACAACAATGATACACACAATGACAATATGGACAACTTTTCTGTACATTTAGTAGAAGTGGAAGACTCCATTATGGATCCCCATTTCAATAGATTAGTTGAGGAAATAATGAGGAGAGATAGACAATACTTCTTACAAGTGATGGCACAAAGTGGAGCCAAGATCCCTCATGATTTTGACATGTCTCAAATAATTGAAAATTGACCTTTGCAAGAAACTCACCTCAACATGGATCAAAGGAGGCCTAATAGTGGAGGCAATAGAGGACCACATATGGTGCTTGAATCACCATCATCTTTGTTTCAAAAACTAGAGGTCCCACATACACATGGTCAAGCATATGATACTCACCTTCGCAGACCATTATGGAAGTCTTATGCAAAAAAATATACTCAATCACATACCAATGCTAAGGACCAACCACCAAAGCAATTGGATATCCAAAGGCATGTTCAAAATTTGGACACAAGGAAACCCTGTGTAAAATTGGGGGGCAACACACTAGAAAAAACTCATGATATTCCTGTAGAGTATGGTATACATGGACAAAGCAGATATTTCTTTCCTCATCATGACTCTATACCAAGTGGTCCATATACGCATCATCATTATAGACCTCCTCCATATGAACATGTGTATGATCAATACCATCCATATATGCAACATGCTCCTCCTCCACCCGGTGGTTTAGGCATGGGGTATGGTCCAAGAAGTCGGTCTCCACCTAAGAATAATTTGGAACAACAAATTAAGGACTTACAAAAAAAATGGAGGACATAAATACACTGAAGCCAGCTTACACAATGAGAGACATATGTCCCTATCCATTTGATAAAAGCATTCCAATGCCTCCATTTCCTACACACTTTGTGACACCTAAATTTGATAAGTACAGAGGCAAAGGAGATCCTAAGGCACATATAAGATAGTTTTTCACAGCTTGCATTGAGGTAGCAACAGAAGAGACATATTTGATGAGATTATTCCCACGGAGCTTAGGCAATCAAGCTATGGAATGGTTCTCCCAACTCCCACCTGGAATTAAGTCATGGGGTGAATTAGCAAAGGCATTTATCCAACATTTCTCATACAACATAGAGATAGACATATCAGTCACCACCTTGTGCAATACCAAGAAAAAGGATGGAGAATCTTTTTCATCATTTTTACAAAGATGGAGAAATCTAGCCAACAGATGCTCTTATGAAATTCCACAAAAACAAATGGTAGAGATGTTCACCCAGAATGTTAACAAAGACATTGGTTATTACTTAAGAAAAGCTTGTTTGTCCACCTTCAAAGACGTCATTGAAAAAGGCTTAGCAACAGAGAAGGTCCTAATTAAACAAGGCTCCCAAGATTAGATTTGCCAAATGAAAGGGGCGCAAAACCAACAAAGCAAAACTTGCACTGACAGGTTGTGCCAAAGGGAAACCAATTTTTTTTGAAACAATTCTTAGAAATGAGAAGGAATTTTCCCTTCCCAAGGAGCCATGAGGATCATAAGATAGAATGCTAGGGGTTTAAATGCCCCTAGCAAGTGGCGATTTTTCAGGCGTCAAATAAACACTATTAATGCTGATATAATTTTGATTCAGGAAACAAAATGGAGTAAGGATGAGTAGGAGAATAAGATGAGATACTGGAGACAGTGGGAAGGGTTGTTTGTGGAGTTGGATGAGGCATTAGGAGGTATTAGAGTGCTATGGAACCCACTAAAAGCCACTTTCTCTGTAATCTTAGCTCACCCAAACTGGATGTTGATAACATACAAATAATATCAGTGTAACAAAGTCTGGAAAATGATTAATGTATACAAGACTATTTTTACAACTACAAAGAGGGAATTATGGAGGGAGATCACACAAGAACTCAGTTAATATGGAGAAGAGAAGATTGTTATAGGAGGAGACTTCAACATAACTCTCAACAACACAGAGAAACTTGGTGGGTTAAGGAACCTAACTAGGATTCAACAAGAATTTCAGGAGTTTGTGGATGCCAACAAGATGAGAGAAGTAACATAAAAAAATGGGAAGTTCACTTGGACTAACACAATATGAGGTTTCACATGCATTGCGGAGAAACTGGATAGATTCTTCTTGTTTGGGAGTTGGACTGGGTAAATAGTATTGTTAGAGGCCTCAATTTTGCCCTTCAATGGCTCTAACCATTTCCCAATTCAGTTAATAGTTGCCACAAACAATTACAATGGAGGCTCTCCTTTCAAGTTTGAAAATATTTAGACCAAAGATCCATCACTATATGATTTGCTGGATCAATGGTGGAATGAAGTCTGGGTAGGGAATCGGTCCGAAATGTTCCTTTCATAAAAAAATATCACATATCAAGTGCAAGATGAGGGAGTGGAATAAAACACATTTCAAGAACATCTTTGAAGAAAGAACTTGGATTGAGAAAGAATTGAGGGAGTTGAATGAAATTGTAATAGATAAAGGTATGAGAGAAGAGGAGTTCCAAAAAGAGCAAGCCCTTAAAGCTGAGTAGGTGAAAATACTAGACAAAGAATAATTTTTTTGGAGACATAAATCTAGGGAGGTCTGGCTCAAGGAAGGGGATAGAAACACTAAGTGTTTCCGTAATTCAACAATCATTAATTGGAACATAAACACAATCATTGAATTGGTAAGAGAAGATGGATCGATGGCATGAACTGGAGAAGAGATATGCGAGGAAGTTGTTAGCTACTTCCAAACTCTAATGAATAGGACTAATCAAAATTAGGAAGTAGAAAGGAGGTCAAATTTTTGAATAGGATGCCTAGCTTAATCTCGGATGTAGAAAATGTGGATTTGCATTAAAAAATTGACATGGATGAAGTCAAAAAGGCAACTTTCCAATTAGGATTAGATAAAGCACCTAGGTCAAACGGGTTCCCAGCTTGTTTTTATCATCTCTATTGAGACATCCTAAAAGAAGATTTGTTAAGAGCGGTGGAGGAATCAAGGAGGAAATATACTATTTTGGGGGTAGTCAATCACACCTTCATTGCTCTCATCGCAAACAAAAAAGAGGCAACATGCATCGAGGATTTCTAGCCAATTGCTCTATGCAACACCTTCTACAAGATCATTACCAAAGTTATTGCAAACATGCTAAAGAAGGTAATAAACAAATTAATATTAGAAGAGTAGAGTGGTTTTTCCCCAGGGAGATCTATAGCAAGAGGAATAATTGTAGCTCATGAGACTATTCACATTGCTAGAAAAATAAGGCTTCCAAGTATAATAGTCAAGTTGGATATATTAAAAGTATATGAATTGGTAGATAGGCAATTTTCATTGGATATTTTAATCAGGTTTAGGTTTGGTAGGTCATGGGTGGAGTGGGTTAAAGGTTGTATTAATACTCCCAATTTCTCAGTTTTAGTCAATGGAGTGGCCCAAGGATTTTTCATCACAACAAGAGGCATCAAGCAAGGTGATCCCCTGTTGGCTTTTTTGTTCATAATCATGGCAGATGCACTAGGTAGAAGTATAATGAAGGCTAGGGGGGATGGGAGTTGGTATGGGATAAGAGTTGCTTCAGGAGTTGAGCCAGTCACAAATCATCAGTTTATTGATGATACAATCTTATTTGGAAGCACATGAAGGGGAAAATCCAGGGGTATAAGAACACTGTTGGATAATTATAGTAAGGCCTCAGGGGAATCCATAAATTGGTTAAAATCTAAAGTCTTATTCCTAAATGTGCAGTTGGGCCTTCAATGAGACAACACATATTTTGAGCTTATGGGTGGCAAACTTTCCAAGAAGATTCTTGGGTATTCCACTATTTGGAGGAATAAACAAAAGGTGTTGTAGTCACATAAATCTATCCACTTAATTAAATGAATATTTACTATTTATTTGATTATTTAACTATCAATTATCAATTAATTAAATTAATATTTAATTAATTTCATCCTCAACCTCTTCTTCTATTAACTAAATAAATTGTTCAATTTATTTAAATTAATTCAATAAGCCACACTCTAAATCAATTAAATGAATAAAGCACATTTATTTAATTTAAACCCCTTTTCTCATTTAAATAAATAAACAAATATTTCTTTAAATCCCTACACTACCCCTCCCCACTTGCATTCTCCTACAAATGCAAGTTGTATCTATTTGGTTGAAATAAAGTAATTTTATTTTAATTAAAATCCTATTTTCTCTCACCCACCAAACACACTTGCATCCTAAACCCATTCTAGATTCTTCTAAACTATTCCTGATTAGCCTAATCACCCTCCCTAATTATTGTCACATTCCTAAGCAACTTGAAGTCACTTCTCAAACCGTCAAAGTCTTTGAAAAACATTAAAATCTTTTATTCTCCCACAAGTTAATCCCTGAAGTCTTCCAAACCATTAATAGTTCTTACATAACCATTTATGGCTCTTACATAACTATTAATGGTTAAAATCAACTCACCCACATGGTTAGATGCTTTCCCTCTAACTCAACCCTCATTTAACTCATGGGTCTCTTCAAGCATTCATTGCTTTGACCATGGTTATCCCTAGTAGCTCTTGCACAAGAGTTTGTCCATTGGATAAAGACATTATTCATTGGATAAAAGCTTTATTCATTATCTCAAAACTAAGCTTACCTCCTAAGGTAACCTTCAAGTCATCTCAAGCATTTAATGCTTCTTCTCTCTCCTCTCAAGTCATCTCATGTTGATATTTGTCATCCTGGGATTGGGTTGAAAGCACTCACATGGATCATAAACACATCAATCCTAACCCTTGTTGAGATTACTCAATCTCAACCATCCATTGCTCTATTTTTCCTATAAATAGAGCCCATTCCTTCATATCCAAGATCCATAAATCTTGTATACATCAAACTTATAGTAAATTTGAGAGAGCATTTAGAAGCACTTTTCTTTGTTATTTTGGATAAAATTAACATAGATTAATTAGGTATTTTCTCATATTTAGCTTGTTTAAATTTGCATAATCTTGTATCTTCATTTTTTGTAATCTTGAATATCCATAAGACATCCATAATAGTGCAAAAAGATGAGGGCTACACTCATGTGGAACTTGGAGAGGAGAGGAACAAGGGAGGAGCAACTATGAGCATATTGGAGGGCATCTTGGAGGGTTTTATGTCTTTCCTTCATTTTTGTGTGCTTTTCATAATCTGTTTTATATCTCTATTGGTATGCATGTTTAGGATTGTAGTTTCATTCATCTTTTGTTTTTGATTTGCCACTAACAACACTAACGTTTTAATCTTATGTTTCTTGCATCCTTTTTGACGTGCATCATTTGGTGAACCCGACGTGAATCAAACACGCAACCTTTTGATCTAAACTGACTTTTTTTTGTTTATGAATAATTTCCACACACAGGTTGTGCTTTAGCGCTATTGAAACGTGTTTTAGCACCTTTGACACCAAACTATTTAGCGCTTTTGTCCTAGTTCTAGAGCTTCTGTTGGAGATTTAGTGTTGTTGTTGTAGTTATAACACTATTGTAAATCTTTTAGCGCGTTTGTGCTCCATGTCTAACAATATTTTCATTTTGTTTAATAGTTTAAATTAGCGTGTTTGTGCATCTTGTCTTTCTTTTGGTGTTCTTTTAGTGCCTTTGTTAATACTTCAACGCTTTTGTCTTAAAGTGGTGCTTCTATGTTTACACAGAATAGTGCTTTTGTAACAGAGAGTTGAATTTATTTTTTTGTAACTGAATTTTTTTATAAAATTTTAGGCTTGTAGAAGCCCACCAAAAACCTTCATTTCACTAATTGTTTTCTTTTTCTTGTGTAGGTTGCTAACCTCTTGCTTGCAGGATTCGAGGAGTTAGAAGTTAAGAATTTTATCTTTTTCTTTCTAGCTTTGTTTTAAAGTTAAGATTAAAAAGAATTCATCTTCCTTTTGGTTTAAAACAAACTTCATCTTTCATTTTGGACTAAAATCAACAAAATTTTCAATTTGGGCTTAAAAAGAATTTCATTTGCAAAAGTTAAAAGGAACCACAAATCAAACAAACAAAATTTTCTTTCTTTTGCAAGTTAGGGACAAACATTTCATTTTGGGCTTAAAATGAACAAACAACTTTCATTTCTTGCAAGGATAAAATTCACAATCAACTTTTTATTTTGCAAGTTAAAAAGAACAAATAACTTGTCCATTTTGTTTACAAATCATTTTTACTTTGAGCAAATGTGCTTTCAATTTGTTTGACCAAGATTTTCACTTTCCTAGTTAGAAAACAAAATGCTTTGTGGGATTAAAAAGAACACCATGGTTGTTGGAGCAAAACCTCCAAATAGCATATAGATCACATTGTGATAAAACAATTAAAAAGAACAAGTGTTTTCTGTGTTTGGCACGCTTGTGCAAAATCTGTAGAGTGGTCCCATTTCTGACACACACTATCCTCTCCCTGGGCTCTCATGGTCCTAGGTTCAAGAGAAAAGTGTTAGTAACGCTCGAAATTTTCTATTTTTAAAAGAGGCCTGCCAAGAGACACATCACTCTTGGGAACGACCTTGTGCGGTAAATCCTTCGAGCCACTAATGAAATCAGGTGAGAGGGAAAGCTGTAGTCTTGGGTGTAGTTGTTCCTATAGTGTAACTTACCGAAAGGACATATGGGCCCCACCACAAGTTACAAGGCTCTTAAGTGAGTCACTGCAAAATGAACTTACGTCCAAAGACATCAAACATTACTAGACACCTATTATTATAGAAGCCCACCCATTCTATTGATTGAGGATATTTGTGAAAAGTTCAGTGCAAGAGAATAGATGGTTTTGATCCCAAGATACTCACCATACATATTTCCTTGAGTAGAAACAAGGCTTTTTGAAAGGCTACTTGTAGCTTGATAAAAGTGGTGACTCCTCATCAAAATGATCATCTATCTATTATGCTCGCGCAAGACTTAGTATATCACATCCTTACCTGCCACGATGGGATTCATAAGGAATGTATTACCAAAGTCAAAGAAATATCAAGATGTGGGCTGAAAATATTGCAACTGGCCAATGACCTTAGGGATAAAAAGTGCTTGATTTGTCTTCGTCTTGTTTCAAACCAGTAACAATTTGGGCTGATTCAAACTTTGGGAACATTAAAATACATTTGTAAAAGGGTCAAAGTTCAGGATTGGGTTGATGTAGACCCACACCTATTGTGCCTTTTATTGAAAAAATGGCAGCAAAGGTTATTGTGCTTGTGTGCTTGCTGTGTTTTCTTGTCAAAGAAATTCAAAACAATATTAAACCAAGTATCCATCCAATGAATTTGCCTCAAATATTGATAAAACAATATACCTCAACAAGTGAAACAAAGTATCAGTTTGTATGACCATCACTCATATCTTGAGAAAAAGGAGTCTTCATCAAAAGACCACATTGAAGAAAATACAACTTGGTTCAAAATATCTTATCAAAAGAAGGAAATTTTTCTATATCAATAGACAACTTTTTCTTTCACACAGGTTATTTTTGCACCATATGTGCTTACACCTTCAAGGCAAATCCAACATATTTGACAAAGAGCCTTTGAACAATAGAGCTTTTATGTAGTATAGAGCTTTTGATTATCACAAGAACAAAGGGGGCAAAATCAATCCTGCTTTCTTTCCTCAAATTTGTATTACATACAACGAAGCATGAGGGGAGCCACCAACCCTTGAAAGAGAGGAAGAAGTAGACACCCCCTTTATAACATAAAGCTTCTATTAAGACATACATCCTACCCACTTTCACATTCACACACATAACAACCCATTTAAACTCTCAAACACAAAAAGGTCTTGTCCTTAGTTCTTTTAGATCTTGCTAAATTAAATCAACAAATCACTCTTTAGAGTGTCTCTACATCTAGGATCAATCATCCTAAGAGTCATTTCTACGCAGATTAAAACTAGTTTATGAGTGCATCCTCTCATCACTAGGTAGCTTGGTTTGTAACACATCTCAAAACTTGCTATACCTTATCACATCAAAAATTGTTGAAAAACACAAGAGCAATTCACAAAGAAATTTGTTAACATCCAACCTTTAGTTTTAGAGATCCATCTTCCAATAAACATTTCACAAAAACTTGTCTTCCATCAAACATTTCATCACCACCTCATAATCACTTTCACCAACATTAAACTTTAAACATCATGGCTCACACAAGGTCAATGAAAACTAGACAGCCAGAGATTGAAGAGGAGGAAGAAAACCTCAATGAATTTCATGAGGCCATTGGAGGAGGCACTAATGATGAAGAACCCAACACTCCAACTCCGGAAGATATAGAGAGAGCACAACATAATCCCAAATTCAACAGACTCTTCGATGAGATCCTTAGAAACAATGCAGATGCTCATTTCTTAAGACTGGTTCAAGAGGGTGCCAAACTACCCTCCGACTTTGATACAACACACATACGATAAACATTTGAGAAACATAGCCATGACGATGGTGGAAGAGGTAGAGATTACTTCCGCTATGACCTTAATTATCAAGGGAATATTCCACCTCCTCCCCCTTCAGAAATAGACATGTTGAGACAACAAGTAGAAAATCTTGCTCAACAATTAAACAGTGGTGTGAAAAATACTTGGTTCTCACTCAATGACATTTTTCCCTATCCTTTTGATAGGAACATGCTCATGCCACCTTTTCCACGAGGGTTTGAACACCCAAATTTGAAAAGTATAGGGGCAAAGGAGATCCTAGGGATCATGTACGAGAATTTCACTAAGTTTGTTTAGAGGTGGCCTATGAGGACACCTATCTAATGTGCCTCTTTCCTCAAATTTTGGGAGGCACAACTACACAATGGTTCTCACAACTACCAGGTGGCATTAGAACATTTGAAGAGCTGGTACAAAAATTCATTGCTCATTACTCACACAACATAGAACATGATGTCACCATGGCAGATTTATGCAACACCAAACAAAAACCAGGGGAGTTGTTCTCATCTTTCCTACAACGGTGGAGGCAACTGTCTAGCAGATGTTCTCTTCATTTACCTGAGCAAGAACTAGTGGAAATATTCATTTACAACTTGAATGATGAGATGAAATTTCATTTAGACATGAAAGGTACAAAATCCTTTGAAGAGATGATCACTCAAGGACTAAAATGTGAAAGAGCCCTCATAAAAAAGGGACTTATCAAAATGTACAATGAACCCAAAGATGGTCCTCATCCATGTTATAATAGTGATAAACCAAATTTTTGGAACAAGAACAAGAACCTTGTCAATGATGGGATAGTGGATGCACGAATAGTAAAAATTGCACAACCTGTGGTCAGATTTGCAGGACAAAATCCCCATCCTAACAACAACACCATCAATAAACCACAAAATCAAGGTTACAACACACAACCAGAGGAATCCAAACAAAAGAAACAAAATTTCAAACCAAAACATACATATACACCCTTAGGGGAACCTATTGAAACAATCTTGTGTCAATTGATATCCTCCAATTTGGTGACCTTGCCAAAAAAATCTAATTATGAGCCTCAAGTTAAGCCTTCATGATGGTGAGACCATGAACATTGTGAATTTCATTAGGGAAGAGGTCATAAGACAAGAAATTGCAATTGATTGAAAGATATTTTTCAATATTTTATTGATAGAGGAGAAATTGAAATTGAAGGACATGACCCTAAAACGTCCAATGATGATCATTTAATGTTCAAGAATCAACTTCCATCATATGATCAAAGGGGTCCTTCCACTTCAGGGAGAAGCACAGATACTAAAACTAATTATACACAAGTTGCGTACAATTATACTATGAATCACCTGTATGATGCAGATGAACAAGTTGCAACTCTTACCATCAAAAATCCAAATCCTGCATGCAACGTTGTTAAGCGTCGTAGCAAGATCACTATTAAAGCAACTCCACAAGGAACGACACCTCTCCCCAAGCAATATAATCTTGTAGAGAAGTTAGATAAAACGCCCGCCATCATCTCCATATTAGAGCTTTTACGCTTATCTCCATCACACAAAACAATCTTGGACCAAACTCTCTAAGAAGTGACAATCCTCGCCAACATCAACACAGATCAATTTCAAGCCATGGTTGGAAATTTGAAGTCATCACCATGTCTCAATTTTATTGAAAGTGATAACTTATCCTTCCAACAACCCCATAATGCCTCCCTCCATATTGAAGGATTTGTGAACCAACATAGAATCAAGCGAGTCTTGATTGACAATGGAGCCGGTTTAAACATATGCACCTTGCAGTTGATCACAACATTGGGTTATGCAGTAGAGTCAGTGAATGCCATCAAAAAGATAACCATTAAGGCATATGATGATGCAAAGCGTTCTTCCAGAGGAGCTGTTGTATTACCTATCAGGGTTGGGTCGGTGGTGAAACATATAGTTTGCTAGGCTCTAGACCTTCCTCTACCATATAATCTCTTCTTAGGGAGACCTTGGATACATGCCATGTAATTAGTTCCATCTACCTACCACCAATGTATCAAATTTCCACATAACGATGTAGAAATCACAATCCTTGGCGATGCAAATCTATTTGTATATTGTAATAATATTAACCATCAGCCAGAGATCACCATACCTAACATCAGGGAAGCTATTCCTTCCTCATCATATTTAAATCCAACCTTGCTTTCCAGCTCAATCACCCCTATACCAAAGTAGGAGAAATTGAAAATGAAAATGGTTGAGGAAGGTCTCGGGGAATATAATCTTAGCCAACTCTTTTGTGTTGGGAAATTACTCACATCCCCTAGAACTCATGGCAAACCCCGAGGTCTACTTCAAACACCACTAGCCAAAAGAACTTGCACTTTGGTGCAATTCATCCCTGGTAAAAGTTAGGAGGAGGAAACCATGGATGAGGACCTGGCATAATGGATCTACAAAGACCCCATCAACAAAGAAAGCCCAAAAGCTAAGCTTCTCATTGACAAATGTGGAAAAGGCCTCACTATCATGCAAATAATAGGCTATGATGGCCATAGTGCTTTGGGACATTTCAAACAAGGATGACATGAGCCCTTACAACCTGAGTTGAAACCCAAAGATAAAACTGGAGTAGGTTTTCAAAAGGAATCTCTTCGTAAGCTTAGATTAAAAGGGAAACCCAACAAACCTCTATATTAACCAATTACTCTAAGGAGGCCATCCTTGATTGTATCTGCGACACCAACAACACCAACTACACCAATAAAACTAATAATCCGATCAGTAGCATCAGTAGCACCCACTGCACCAACAAAACCGATAATCCCATCAGTAGCATTATCAGCACCAATAGCACCAATAAAAACATCAACAACACCAACCACACCAATAATCTCACCAGCAGCACCAACAACACCCATAACCCAATCAACAACATCAACATAATCGATAACACCATCAGTAGTATCAGCAGTACCAACAACATCAACCGCACCAATAATCCCATCAACAACATCAACAAAGCCCACAGTACCAGCAATACCACCTCCAAAAATACACAAGCCAGTTAGTAATGCACTATTCAACTCAAAGGACATCCCGACTTGGTACAGTAATCAGATGCTCGAGAGTGATTCAAAGACAGACTCACATGAGTAGGAATTTGATTTAGTGCATCTAAATACTTCAGACAAGGAAGACACATCACTCCCTCCACCTCGCAAAGATATACCTATTTATGGAGAAGCATGGATTAAAACCTTTTGGGTTCCTGAACTAGAAGCACCTTCCACAGCCCCTATGACAAATCCTACACCAGAATCTGATAGGGAGAGTACCATCGATGACCTTCACACCACTATATTAACCCTCACTGATGCCTCCCATGAACTCAATTTAATTTATGAGGTAATGCCTATCATCCATCCCGAACTCATTGAATGGAATAAAGCAAATACCCCATGCCTTGACCATTTCCAAAATGATGAGGCACTCATAGATTTTTTGGAATTACGGGATAACATACCAAGTGGGGATCATAAAGTTGGATTTGCCATCGAACTTAACAACACAACATACTTTGGGGTAGATGCCAAACCTTTGAGCTGCAAAAATATCACAATAAAACATGGATCTTCAAGTGAAAACCACACAGTGGCACTTGTTGATCCCAAAACAATAAAAATAAAGAGCGTATCCAAAGGTGAAAACCTCTCAGAGGTGCCCGAGGATGAAAGGTTTGACATCCTCCCCTCTAGTACGAATCAAGAGAGATCAACCATCCTCATAGAGGAAACAAATGAATTCAATGTGGGGAACCCTGAGACTCCTCACCAAATACATTTGGCATCTCTATTTACTCTAGAGGAACAACCAAAATTTGTGGAATTCTTCTAGAAGCATCAAATCAACTTTGCATGGTCTTATGCAGACATGCCTGGCTTAGATCCTGATTTGGCTATGCATCACCTAACTGTAGTAGAAGGAGCCTGTTAAACAAAAGCTCAGAAAGATGCACCCACAGATTGTCATTCTTGTCAAGGCTGAACTCAAAAAGCTCTTGGATGTGGGTTTCATCAAACCAATCGATTATGCAGATTGGATCTCCAATATTGTACCTGTTGGTAAACCTAATGGGGGCATTCATATCTGTATTGATTTCAGAGATTTTAACAAGGCATGCCCTAAATATGACTTCCCCTTACCAAACATCGACATGATTGTTGACCTAACAGCAGGTCATGCAATGCTTTCTCTTATGGATGATTTTTCAGGGTACAACCAGATTAAGATTGCTCCAGAGGATCAACATAAAATTGCTTTCACATGCCAATGGGGAACATACTGTTGGAATGTGATGTCTTTTGGTCCGAAGAATGTAGGGGCAACATATCAAAGAGCTATGACTACCATCTTTCACGATATGATGCACACCATAATGAAAGATTATGACAATGATTTAATAGCTAAATCATTAACCAAAGAAGGTAATTTGACAATACAGGGTAAAATCTTTGACAGATTAGAGCAATATCATGTCCGTCTCAATCCAAAGAAATGTGTCTTTGGAGTAACCTCCGGGAAGCTCTTAGGATACATTATCTCAAGCAAAGGCATTGAAGTAGATCTGGTGAAAGTCAAAGAAATCATGGACATGCCACTTCCAAAGAACATCAGTCAGTTAAGAACACTACAAGGGCAGCTACAATCAATTCAGAGATTCATTGCACAATTGGCTAATAAGTGTCATCCCTTCACACATCTGTTACACAAGAATATCTGCTTTCAATGGGATACAAAGTGCCAACAAGCATTCCAAATTCTTAAGGACTATCTAATGCATACACCTTTACTGATCCCACCAGATCCAAATAGACCTCTATTGCTATACATTTCAGCTACAAATACAACATTAGGAGTATCACTGACACAATACAATGTAGAAGGAAAATAATGTGTTGTATACTATATCTCTCACACATTGGTAGGCTATGAACTCAATTACACACCTATTGAGCGAGCTTGCCAAGTAGTTATCTTAGCAACCACCAAATTAAGGCACTACATGTTAACGCACAAGGTACAACTCATTGCCAAAATAGATCCACTCAAGTACCTACTCAGCAAGTCAGCATTGGCAGGCTGCTTGGCCAAATGGGTTATGATCTTGAGTGAATTTGATATAGAGTATGTGGACAACAAGGCTATCAAGGAGCAGGTTATTGCAGATCAGTTGGCTGATGCACCCCTCGTAGGTGACCATCCTCTTGTTTCCAATTTTCTAGATGAAGAGATCTTCATGATCTCAGCTACACAACCTTGGAAGCTATATTTTGATGGCTCATACACTAGACATGGCTCAGGGGTAGGTATTATTTTTATCACACCTCAAGGTGACAGCATCCCGAATTCCTATAGGCTCACTTTCCCATGCATGAATAATATAGCAGAATATGAGGCCTTGATCACAGGACTCAGATTAGCTATACAATGGCATCTAAAAGAGCTATACGTATATGGATATTCCCAGCTAGTCATCCGACAAGTCATCGATGAATACCAAACCAAGGATGATAAGCTCATACTGTATAAAAATATGGTGGATAGTTACAAATAATCATTTACAACTATCACATTTGAGCAAGTACCCAGAGATCAGAATCGCGTTGCCGACATAATGGCTACAATTGCATCTCTCCTGAATCTTCCACAAAATTTGACATGCTATGAGTTCTTGGTAGAATAACTTTGGATCCCCGCATATGATATCCTCGAAAATGAAATGATATGTCACCTTGTCGGTTCTGAATCCCCATGGTATGGTGAGTTCTTTACTTACCTACGTGACCACACACTTTCCCGTAACCAATCAAATAACCAACGAAAAACCTTCATCTGCCAAACCGCTCGGCACATATCATTGCCGAAACCCTATACAGGTGAAGTCTTGATGGTACTCTCCTTCGATGTTTGGAGCAAGATGAGATAGAAAAATCCTTGGGAGAGGTACATGAAGGAATTTATGGGGCTCACTCAAGTGGTCCTTCACTAGCAAAGAAAATCATGCACGCTGGATACTATTGGCCCTCCATGGAAAAAGACTCCTATTGTTTTGTCAGAAAGTGCAATAAGTGTCAAGTTCACGGGGACTTGATACATGCATCGGCACAAGAATTACAACCAATCACAACACCATGGCCCTTTTATCAATGGGGACTTGACCTTGTGGATAAAATCCAGCCATCTTCATCCAACGGCCATAAATTTATCATTACCGCCATCAAATTCTTTACAAAGTGGATCGAAGACATTCCACTTACCCAAGTCAATGACAAGCAATTGCCTCATTCATCCTTAATTACATCATCTGTCAGTATGGTGTACCCATGTCCATCATCACAGATAATAGACTCCCTTAAAAAAATCAGGATGTCTGTGAACTCTATGAGAAGTTTCACATCCAACACCATTTTTCCACTCCATATTACCCACAAGGCAATGGTCAAGCTGAAGCATCAAACAATAACATATTAAGGATCCTTAAAAAGATAGTCAATGATGCTGGCCGTGATTGGCACATTTGATTAAATCCAATACTATGGGTGTATTGAACTAGCATTCAAACCCCTACAGGCGCAACCCCCTACTCACTGGTCTATGGAGCAGAAGCCATCTTGCCTATTGAGGTTTAAATACCTTCTCTATGGGTCTCTTTGCACAGTCTGATAGATAATGAAGCATATCGAGTCTCACGTCTTCAAAAATTGGAACTGCTTGATGAAAGGCAATAAGTTGCATACAACCACTTAAAAGCGTATTAATAGTGCATGAGCAGAAGCTACAATCATCGAGTAAAACCTCACACATTTGAGGTAGGAGATCTTGTTCTCAGAGATAATCCTTGCAACCAACCAAATAGAGAACATCAGGGCAAGTTTGAATCCAACTGGCTGGGTCCATATGTTATTACTGTTGTATTCGGGTCTGGAGCATATCAGTTGGCAACTTCAGAAGGAGAACCACTAACAGATTCGATCAATAACATGCACCTTAAACGATTTCATACATAAGATGTGCAGAGCATTAGGCTCCTCCAAATATATCAGAAAATACCAAAAGCATTCAGAAAACAATCCTGAACAAAATACAAAAAAACCAAAAAATCAAGAAAATAGTAAAGAGAAAATTGTATGCGGAAAAAGTGGGCTGATAAAACTCAATATGTGAAAATATTTGTTAAATGACTTGTCCACACACACACACAGGACTTCTTGGTGCAAGCTATGGAGTAACGTAGTATTACTCAGCTTCCCAAGGTGGGTCCCATGGTTCTGTATCTCACAATGTCCCTCAAACCAATGTTTTGCTCTCAGATCACTGAGCAAAATGGTTCAGGGATGGCAAATGCAAGAACGAGGGATTCTCTGATAGATTTTTAGAATGAAATGTGTTATAAGCTATGTATGATTTTAAAATGCAATAAACTAAATGATAAGATGACAAGGTTAGTATGAATACTATCCTAGTATACTATATTTAGTCTATGATTGAACTAAAATGATAAATAAATTATTCTAAACATGCATATTTAGTCTAATTCCTGATTTAAAAGAGGCTAAATGATGAGCATATATTTGAGCATAAGTGTGATGCTACAAATTTGAAGGATGATTGTTGAAAATGGAGGAATGAGAGCTCTATTTATAGCAAAAATAGGGCAATGGATGGTCAAGATTGAATGGTTTAATCAAGGGTTGAGTTTGAAAGTTGGGGATCCATGTTTGCAATTGGCACCAATGAAATGGTGACAAGTGTCAACATAGGGTTGGGTTGAGAGAAGGGGTTGGAGACATTGAATGCCTGAGAAGACCTCATGGTTATCTAGAGGCTAAGGGTCAAGTCTAAGTTAGGATTACCCACTGGATTAAGAGTTAAATCAAGGATAAACCTTTGTGCAAATGATTAAGAAATAATCATGGTCAAAGCATTAAAGGCCTGATGAGACACTTGGGTTGGATGAAGGTTGAGTCAAAACAAATGTTTTAACCATGTAGGAGGGTTTGAGTTAACCATTAATGGTTATTGGAGACTTTGGGGATTAAGTGGTTGAAGGTTGAAAGCCTTCAATGGTTATCAAAGACTTTGAGGATTTAAGTGGTTGAAGACTTGAAGCCTTTAATGGTTATCAAAGACTTTGAGGATTTGAGAAGTGACTTCCCTTTGCTTAGGGATGTGACAAAGTTTAGAGGAGGGGTTAGGTTAATTAGAAGCGATTAGAAGATTCTAGAAGGGATTAGAAAGGGGTTTGGGATTTTGCAAGTGGATGGAGGGATAATACGATTTAATTGAATTAAAGTATTTATTCAATTTGGTTGCAATTAAATAAATTAGATTTATTCAATTTTAGGATAACTATTTAATAAAATTTGAATTTAATTAAAAGTGGATAGGGGGGTTTTATTGAATAAAATGATTTATTCAATAAATGGGTATAGTGAATTTAATTTAAATAAATTGAGTAATTTACTTAATTAAATAGAGGAATGTGGGTTATTTAATTAAATTGGATTTAATTAAATAGAGAAATGAACATAAAATATTCATTTAGGAATATGGTCATTTTTATACATCTACAAAAATCATTCATCCAAACGGTGAAAACCACTCCGGTGGTACCTTGGGTAAGTACGGTGGTGAAAACCTGGTAAACAAGAGCCACTCATAAAAGTCTATGGCTCCATTATCTTTTAGACTTGTTGTGATCACATCCATTGCGCCCATTTCACCCATCATTTATACCATGGCTTGTTATTGATCTGCAATCAAGGTTATTCCTTCATGTGTCCTGCGTCATGCTTTTATAACACCACTTAACTGGTGGCAATGCTCTTAACCTACTGATGGAAGTGGATTCTACATTGCTTGTGATTCATTGAGTTACTCATTCAAAATGTCTTGAAATAACACCAAAAACATTCATAAAATCTAAGAAAATACCAAAAACATTCGCAACATTCAAAAGATCTAAAAACATGACAAAAACATCAAAATCAATCAAACACATTGCAACATATATTATTCCATGTACATACACGTCGCAAATGACACCAAAACAAACATTTTTAGCTACTCAAACGAAGATCACTTCTCAAATAAACCAAGCAAGTCAAAACATCTACACACAACTGTCTTCACAAGGATGCATCCTTCCTCACAAACAAGACATGGTAACATTTTTGTTTGACAAGAAAATGCGGTTTAGTTGATAAAGCACTTGGTCGATTTGTTATTTATTTATATCAGGTTCCTACGCTACTCCAGGATGGTTCCTAATATCTTTTTCTATGTTTGTTGTCTGCAAATTGATCCAATGAAGTTTTGGGGCATGTACTAATGGTGTCTACATGGGAAGCTCACTAAGCTACGTGATCCTATGCAAAATCCAGTCATGGATCACTATGGCTTACTGACTACAGTGTATACCTCAACCATCTGAACATGAACCAAAATGGAGGGTAACTTTTCCTTGTCTGTGATGCTTTCTTATAGGTGACATGCTCAAACTTGGTTCCTACTACCTCGGCCAAGAACGATACTACCATGCTCGATGAGGAAAATAAAGCACTATGAATAATCTATGGACCATCATTTCATCTCATCTATTTATATTGCATTCCATTTCATATCACCCATCCATTTTCTCATTCAATGTTCATATTTATTGTTTGCATGCAAGTAATTTAGGTTTTTATGAGAAAGCCCCTAATATAAATGTTGTCTAGGGTACAATCATGATGGATTTCTCTGATACATCATCTCACATCTGCATTCCACATCTGCAATTTCTCACCAACTTGCATTCATATATCATGAAGGTGTGGCATTATCATTTAGTTGCATTACATGCATTCAGTTCATTATCATTTACTTGCATTTAGATTCATTTAGATATTCATTTAAGTGCATTGATTTCTTCATCAAATTAGTACATTTAAAACATCAAGTGCATATGTTCTCATTTACTTGCATTTCATCATTTCATTTAGTTGCATTAAGTGAATTTATCTTTATTTAAATACCTTTCAAATCATTTCATTCATCTATCTTCCTTTTAGTTACATATTAGGCATTGATATACATACACTTAGTCATTAAGGGACATTTGCTATCATCTAGTTACATCCCAATCATTAAGTTGCATTCATTTAAATCATACACACTCATTCATCATCATTTAGTTGTTTAATTCATTTTTTACTTACATTTTATCAAGAACATTCATCTATCCATTTGGTGCATTCCTTTAAATCATTAAATATGCATTCATTTCATTATAATTTAAGTTTCATTTAGACTCATTTAGTAGGTGCATTTTAACCCATTTAGTTTCATCTAGATTCATTAAGATGCATTCATTATCCTTTAATTGCATTAAGGTGCAATTATTCATTATCATTTAGTGTCATTCATTTAATAATTAAAGTACATTTATTCATTAAGTGCATTCATCTAAGAAACATACATAACATTTGTATAAACATTTGTTCATCCATTTAAGTGCATACATACATAACATTTGTTCGTCCATTTAAGGGCATTCATCCATGTAAACATTTGATTCACTTAGATTCATCTTAAAAACATGCATAATTTATTCATATCATCATCATATCATATGATCAACATGCACAAGTATTATCTATCACAATATCATTATTCATTATTCATTTAGCATACATCATCATTGCATCACATTAATAGCATTACAAAAGCATCATCCATCCTTTAACTGAATCCACATGATTAGCAATAGAAAATCATCCATAGCATGCAGATAGAAATCATATCATCAACATGTACATCTCAAAAGAAAATCATCCATACAATGAATCTAGGCATAACACATAAATCATCATCCTACATAAAAACATACATGTCATCACATATATACATGTCATATCATCACAAAACATGAGATCTCCTCATATATCGCATCCAAAAGAATACATGTATTAGAGTACAATGATGTCAAAATATATCGGCTACCACGAGCCATCCAAGTAACAATCTAATAACAATAGAACAAATGGATAGAATCTCTCAAATAGCACTATGGCGAGATGTTGCTCCCCCACCACCATCCCCATCTCGCTGAGGAGGACCCATAACACTACCAATGCTCTGAACCCTCTGAGACTGCTCTACTCTCGCTCGCCGCATCTGGGAATAGCTCAGATCCTGCTGACTACTCAGTACCATCTACTCATATAATCCCCACCAGTAATGTATCTCCTCTTGAGCCCTTCGTATCTCCCTGAGCACCTCCCCAGTCGGACCCTGTGCTCTAGCTACAACTCATCCTCTATCTTGAAACTCCCTCAATATGTCTGCCAAATCATCTTTGTCTCACACATCACTACCCTCAACTCAGCCTCCCGTGCAAACAACTAGACATCCCTGGTTGTAATCTCTGCCTTGGCTGTTGTTAGTCAAGTCTGCAACTATACAATCAAAAAATCCTGTAGGTCTCTCTCCTCCACCTACGGCTCCCCCTCCCATCTCCATAGGATCCTCTTCTCCACCTCTGGCTCCCCCTCCCATCTCCCTACCTCCTGCTCTAGCTACTCCCTATATAAGTGGACCCTGTGATAGTCGTAAAGGTTGCCCACCTCTGCCTCTCCTTTGTAATCATCCACCTCCACCACCTCCACCTCCAAATCCACCTCCACCACCAAATCCACCACCCCCACCCTCTCCACCTCCTCCTGCTCCTCCAAAACCTCTACCACCTCCACCACCTCTGTCTCCTCCTCCACCCCAGCCTCCTCTCCTCCTTTGTTGCTATCTCCTGTCATCCTCAAAAGGTGGTATGGGCTTGACAAGATCTAAATCCGTGGAATCAGATGCGTGGTACGATACTGTGTGTACTCCTTTGTCATCCCTACATCCACAATCTCTGGCCTCATCTGCCATGGTCTTTCCTATAATTTATGGAACTCTGCCAAGGCCTGATCATAAGGTAACACTTGCCCCCATTGAAATCTATCCCGCACTACCTATGCATACTCCCCTGAACCCCTCGGCAAACCCTGCCTCTGTCCAAACTGTCTCATCACTCTCCCTGGCAACTGTCTCTCCATATAGTAGGATGTATGACCAATTAAAAAATGTATCACAAATACATATGGTAGGGCCTCTACATCATCCTCCCAGGGCTTGCAATCAAGGTATGGCCTCAATCTGACCGTATCTAAATCATCCAATACCCGCCGCCAAAACTCCAACTTCCCCAAATGGGGCTGGCTCATCAACCCTCCATACATAAACACATAGGGCTGATCTATCGCCCTAAACCTCAAGTATACTGGCCGTGTGAATGGAAGGTGCTCCCAAGCCCAGATATGTAGCAAAGTGATCCCTACCTCTAGTGATCTAGCCTCTCGGTACACTGCCTCATGTAAATCCCTATACAGGTGTGCTAACACACATGACCCCCATGCATAGTGGGTCCCGTCAGTCATCATCTGCTCTATCACCTGGCCCCAACCAACGACTAATCCGTGTGAATGTCGATCGGGGCAAATGAAACCCCTGATGGTCCCTGATAACACTGATGGTAGAGGCTCATACAGTGCTGCTATATCCTCCCATGCCATAGAGCCATCCTCAATGTACACATCATCAACGAATATCCTATGCACAACTACCGCCCCTAGGTACCGATCATATGTAACAAGCTCCCCTCTAATCGGGATTTGCAATATCCTCCACACATCCTCCAACGTCACTGTCATCTCTCTCATCGCTAAGTGAAACATGTATGTCTCGTTGTGCCATCGCTCTGCCAACACTATCAATAGTCCGTGATTTGTCCGAATCATAGGAAGACACATCATATCATACAAACCGGTCCCACAGATACAATCTATCTCTGCCTCCGTCAACTGCTCACGCAACTACTATGTAGCGGGATGTCGCTCCCACATTTGTAAGATGGGAAGATCCTCCTACACATATCAACACATATCAATTGTTTTGCTACAAACTTTCTTAAGTTTCCACCTAGACTATCAACAGATATTTTGATCAAGTATCTTCGGGTCTCAACATGTAATCGATTATGGCAAATCTAGACTACAACTGGCATTTATCAAATGACATAGTCTCAATAGGGTTGTTCTAATTCACCAAAACCACCAATCAATCAGTCAACATAGGCATCCAGAGATATTTTCTCTAACACTGGGGCATTTTTACTACAATCGCGCTACTCTGCTGACAATAGCACTACAACTTGTGCACAACAACGCTAAAACAACAAACGTGCTAATATAACTATACCATAACGCTATTAAAAGACAAAAGCGCTACAACCTCTACCCGACAATGCTAAAATGACAAAAGCACTATTATTATGACACAATTGCACCAAATCGACCAAAGCACTACAACAACTATGCAATAGCACCACTGCGGAACAATAGTGCTACTTTTGGCGACAACAACGCTAAAACTATGTTTTAGCGCTATTGTCTTACTTGGACTTTGACGCTTGAAAAAACATGACAAAAATGCATAAAAATACAAATTCAAGATTTGTGTACCACTGGTCCGTAGTCCTCTGGCCGCTGGTATTGACGGATCCGCTCTAGCCGGTGATCTGCTATCGACACGACCATGATGATTGCTGCTCACTCCTTTGCCAAAGGTCACTATCAGAGCTCCAAACTACCAGGGAGATAGGTGCAAACGAGTATGTTTTTACCCCTTCCTCTCCATATATACCCCCGCATCCCTAACCCTAATTCACCCTGCTCACCGTCGTGGTCCCAGTGAACTTCGAAAGCCTCCAATTTCTCCATTTTAACTCTGTTTTCTCTCATTCTTTCATCCTTATTTCTAAATTCTTCTATACTATACCCCCCAACTTCTTTCTCTTTTTCAAGAGATCGCTCGATTTTTTTTGATCGCCTGATTTTTCAAAAAAAAAATCGGCCCATCTCTTGAGGGGGCATACCACCCACTAAATCAACATTTATGGGGCATATTTCTTCACACCTATCTTTCTTTCTTTGAAATGTCATGATAAACCACACCGTCTTAAAGAGGGGCAAATGTAGTCACATAAATCTATCCACTTAATTAAATGAATATTTACTATTTTTTTGATTATTTAACCATTAAATAATTAGTTAATTAAATTAATATTTAATTAATATTATCCTCAACCTCTTCTTCTATTAACTAAATAAATTGTTCAATTTATTTAAATTAATTCATTAAGCCACACTCTAAATCAATTGAATGAATAAAACACATTTATTTAATTTAACCCTCTTTTCTCATTTAAATAAATAAATAAATATTTATTTAAATCCCTAAACTACCCCCCCACTTGCATTCTCCTACAAATGCAAGTTGCACCTATTTGGTTGAAATAAAGTAATTTTATTTTAATTAAAATCCTATTTTTTCTCACCCACCAAACCAACTTGCATCCTAAACCCATTCTAGATTCTTCTAAATCATTCCTAATTAGCCTAATCACCATCCCTAATTATTGTCACATTTCCAAGCAACTTGAAGTCACTTCCCAAACCCTCAAAGTCTTTGAAAAGCATTAAAAGCTTTTATTCTCCCACAAGTTAGCCTCTAAAGTCTTCCAAACCATTAATGGTTCTTACATAACCATTTATGGCTCTTACATAACCATTAATGGTTAAAATCAACTCACCCACATGGTTAGAGACTTCCCCTCTAACTCAACCCTCATTTAACTCATGGGTCTCTTCAAGCATTCATTGTTTTGACCATGGTTATCCCTAGTAACTCTTGCACAAGAGTTTGTCCATTGGATAAAGGCATTATTCATTGGATAAAAGCTTTATTCATTAACTCAACACTAACCTTACCTCCTAAGGTAACCTTCAAGTTATCTCAAACATTTAATGCTTCTCCCCTCTCCTCTCAAGTCATCTCATGTTGACATTTGTCATCCTGGGATTGGGTTGAAAGCCCTCACATGGATCATAAACCCATCAATCCTGGCCCTTGTTGAGATTACTCAATCTCAACCATCCATTGCTCTATTTTTCCTATAAATAGAGCCCATTCCTTCATATCCAAGATCCATAAATCTTGTATGCATCAAGCTTATAGTAAATTTGAGAGAGCATTTAGAAGCACTTTTCTTTGTTATTTTGGATAAAATTAACATAGATTAATTAGGTATTTTCTCATATTTAGCTTGTTTGCATTTGCATAATCTTGTATCTTCATTTTTTATAATCTTGAATCTCCATAAGACATCCATAATAGTGCAAAAAGTTGAGGGCTACACTCATGTGGAACTTTGAGAGGAGAGGAACAAGGGAGGAGCAACTATGAGCATATTGGAGGGCATCTTGGAAGTCTTTCCTTTGTTTTTGTGTGCTTTCCATAATATGTTTTATATCTCTCTTGGTATGCATGTTTAGGATTGCAGTTTCATTCATCTTTCATTTTTTATTTCCACTAACAACACTAACGTTTGAATCTTATGTTTCTTGCATGCTTTTTGGCATGCATCAGGTGCTATTGGGATAAGTTGTTAGCTAGTTGCAATAAAAAAAATGGAGCTTTGGAAGGAAAATTGGTTGACATTAGCTAGGAGACTGTTGATGGTCAAGGTTGTCATCTTTGTAATTCCAATCTATTTGATGTCATGTATTAAGTTGCTAGTTTCAGTAGAGGACAACCTCAATCAGATTATGCAAAAAATCTTTTGGAGCGGACCACATGATGACCATAAACTATCATTATTATCTTGGGAGAAGGTGTGCAGACCACAAAAGGCAAGTGGTGCTAGGATCAGGCAAGTAAAGGTTATGGATATGGCCATGGGGGAAAAACTTGTTTGGATTATGCTTAAAGGCAATAAAAAATGGGCTAGGATCTTAAGGAGGAAATACTTGGACTCTGAGGACCTCAGTAGCATAATCAAGATCATAAATCCTTTGAGAGGATCTGCAATCTAGAACTTAATTTGCAATAGCAGAGAGATCATAACCAAGTACACTACTTAGGAAGTTCACAATGGACAATCGACTTCCTTCTGGGAAGATTCTTGGGACGACCATCCAAAGTTGTGCAATAATCCTTTTCTACAAGATATTAGGAGAGAAACAACTAGGGTCTGCAATTATGGAAATGTGGTTAGGATTAATGGCATTGACATATTGTTTTGGAAATCATAAGATGATGTAAATTCCCTGCAAGCTTAGAAAGATATGTTATCAACTAGACTAAGAAACAAAATCATTCCAATGTCAGAGTTGGTAGACAAGTTGAGATGGTGCACCTCGGTAGATGGGGAATATAAGGTGAAGATTAGATGCAAGATTAGAGAGGCTACAAAATATAATGACCATTGGCCCATTGAGCTTCTTTGGGGGAAGAACATTTTGCCTAAAGCTGAGGTGTTTTCTTGGTTGGCCATATAAAATAGAATCCTCACTCAAGATAGATTGGTCAAAATTGGCTTCAGAGGGCCTAGCAAGTGCACCCTTTGTAAGCACAATTTGGAAACTATTGACCACCTATTATGGACATGTTCTTATGCTGAGTTTTGTTGGCAATTTTTCATGTTAAAACTAGATTTTCACACTACGACACTCCCCCAATTGCAAGATTGGTTCATCTCATGGCCTTTCTATGTTTACAATGGAATGTTCAACAACATTTGGTAGGTGGCCCCTTCAATTATCTGTTGGGAGCTCTCAAAGGAGAGAAATTGCAGAATTTTTAAGGATCAGTCAATGCCTAGGGTGTAAGGAAGTTAAGTAGCGGAACAACTTCCTACACTAACCTTGAGAGGAGGGTAATGCAATTTTTTTTATAGATCGTCACAATAGTTACATAAAATAGAAACAAACATAATAACATTCAAACCATAACACAATGATTTACATGGGGAAAACCCTTTCGAGAGAAAAACCCCACACTCCAAAAGATGTCCAATATATTATTCAGCAATCAAAACATATTATAATATACTTGCAGAGAAATCTCTTCACAAGATTACCACTAATCAAAGATTCAAAGGTAACTCAATAGACATAAGACTCTTACACACAACCTATATCTCACACACCTCACATATAGGAGATACAATACAAGAAACCGTCAAACGGTATTACAAAACCATGGGCTAAGACCACCCAATAAGGTGTAGCCGACCTTATCTTCCTTCTAGATGCCTTGTGACATGTTAAAACACACATCAAAATGTGTCCCTCCCTTTTACAACTCATTTATGTGTCCAATACATTTTATATTTCCTATTTCAAGATACAAGCTTTCAGAGGCCATAACTTGAGAACTGTGTCCTATTGACGAACTGTTTGAAGCGTCAGAAAGCTCATGAAGTTCTCTATTGCCTCGTAATCTGCTATGCCAATTACATCCACTTTTCAAGGTGTTTAGGGGCCTCCAAACTCCTCAAATTTAAATTAAAACCTTTCATTACACCCCTCCAAAATGGAAAATTTAATATCTTCAAAACTAACAGTGATCTTGTGACGTAACTTTACCAAAATGTTTATCTAGTGAACCAGAAGCTTTTGGGAGAAGTTTGCAACATTTTGTACTCAAATGAAAACCTACTATAAATAGTAACGTCATGTAAATGCAAGGTTGAGACACCATTTTCCCAACATAGTGAAGTTTTGGTTTCAAAAATGGAAGCCTCAATTGTTGAATTAGTCAATGAGGCAACAAAGAGAAAGTCCGTGAAGTACATAATTTTTACAAATAAGGATATTGAGATGATGAAGAAATTTTGTGGGTTATTTGTTTCCAAAGGAACCGATCTTTATTTTAAGGTTCAAGTTGAGTAATTGCAGAAGGATAGAGTTTGGAAAGCTCCTGAATGTGGTTGAACCAAAATAAACTTTGATGGTGCCTCACTGGGAATCCGAGGTCTATGAGAATCACTTGTGTGGCTTGAGATGAAAATGGAGTCATCATGGGAAAAGTGGTAGAGTACATTGGGGAAACAATGAATAACGAGGCCGAATTCAAAGCAGCTCTTAGAGGTCTTGAATTGGGTAAGAACTTAGGCTTGAAGCAAATTCATTTAGAGGGGGTTTGGCTCATAGTGGTCAACATAATAAGGAATAACTAGACCCCAAGTTGGAAGTTGCAAAGGTGGTTATCTCTCGCTTTAGTTTTGCTCAATGAGTTAACATAATTCAAAATAAGTCATATTTATCCTAAGGGGAATAGTGCAGTGGATGAATTGGATAAGATGGCGACATGAAAAAAAAAGGTGTATGAAGTGAACTCGAGGTTCGGGGTCTGTGTTGTGTATAGTATTGGTAGATTGGTGGGTTTGTAGGTAGGTGGTATAGGATGGAAGGTCAGAGATGGATTGTTTTGTAGCTGAGTCTGGCAGGTCAGTTGGAACAAACAAACATCCTTGGCAGCTGGCTTAACATCTTGAAGTAATTTTTGATGTCGACAAATGTGTGGTTTAGACAATCCATTTAGAACTAGCTAACAAATGCCTGTCTTGGTAGACTATATGCTCTAACCCCAAATTATAGGCATGGATTATTGAGGAAAAGCATAAATGGGTTAGACAGAGCAGGAAGTCAACAATGGGCCTAGTAGATTTCAAGGATGGTCACATACACTGAGGTAGCATCACTGTGGCTGATGAATACGCAAAGAAAGTGGCATGCATGCAACCAATTTGCTTGCAAATATTTTGGGTGTTGATGTGTCCTCCACGTATTTCCATAAGATGACTAAGTTGGTAGGTGTTTTGGTTTGTGTGGAAAATGATGACAAGATACTATGTCATGCTTGTATGAGATATGAGGGTATGATTACTAGATTACATGGTACACTCATTGGTGCAAGGAGGTGGCATGAGTTTTCCAAGAGCTTTTGGGAGTATTTTTGTTTATTTCAACATCTTTCTGATTGACTTCTCGCATGCGGTGATACTAAGGGTGCTTTGATGATTCATTAATGCCAATAAATGAGGAATGTTTTTAGGTGCAATAACCAACCTCATATCATGATGAAGAATCATTCATCTCTCAATTTTGATATTGCGGTGCTTTTAGCTAAGCACAATGGATATGTTAGTGGTCCTCATTGCTACAAAACTGCAGATGGCATTCTTGGGCGAGATCACTGACAAGCATTTGAGAGAGGTGTTGGAGAATAATCACAATTATATACAACATGTTGTGAAGATAGTCCTAGGATGGGAATTCTTGTGGTCTCAACATAGGTATTGAGTAAGCTCAGATATTCCTGCCTTTTTTCTCGTCTATGCTCCTGTATTTGGGTGTCTCAAAGGCATGGTCTAAGAATCTTACTCAAATGGTTTTCAAACACTCACTTTTGGGTTAAATTGATGCAGCATTAGATAATCTGGATGCGAACCTGTGCATTACCCTCCCACATCAGCACTACTTGAGTCAAGCGCATAGGTACCCAATTCTGACCACATTGCAACCAGAGGTGTTGCAGGCTCATTGGAATGGAGTACACTGAATCATCAATTTCCTTCTTTGTGTGGCTGTAATCAAATACCTAGAGATGGCAGACTGGCACTGGGATTATTTGACCACATAGGAGTTTCTAGATGAAGATGATTTTTCACTTGATGACACAACTAAAATAGTGGGTCTGCTAGTGCTGGGCCGTGGAGAGGAATGAATCCCAAATGACACTTGTGATGTGGAAGATATTGCCAAGTTTAAGGTCCATGCAAACTGCAATCGAGATTGCTAGGCAATGCAATAGGCTAGACGGGGAAATCAAATGAGATTGGAAATGGGAAGAGATAATGCAGCGGGAGGGTGAGTAGGGGTTGATAAGTAGCCATGCTCTGGGGCTCAGTTTGTTTGGTTTGGGGTATTTTTGAAATATGCATTGATATATTTTCTGAGCTTTTTTGTTTTTGTAGGTGCAAGCGAGTCTAGTATCTATTTGTAATAGAACTATGTGCAATTGTTTTGCTAGATTCGATATGCAATGGGTTTGTTTGCTTCTTGTGGAAACTAATGAAACTTTTAATCGTAGTGTGGGTCTGAACTTTATGCTTCTACAAATAGCTTATGCCCTTTGTACTGCTAATTTTTTTGATCTAATATAATGGGTGTTGGCCTTAACCAAAGATTTACTTATCAAATAATAATAATAACAATAAAATATTATTCTACGTTTCGTTCTATATACATTTTCAAAAATTACATTTGGATTAGATTTGTGCAAGTTAAGTGACACCCACACTTTGTGACAAAATTTTCAAGATGCATCCACTTTGAAATATCACCAAAACAATTAATAAAAAATAGACAACTACTAATATCACTTAAGTAGTTATAATTTTACCAAATAGTTTTTAAAAATAAATAATTCAACAATTTTTTTTTTGGCTAAACACTAAAGACTATTGTATTTTATTGATAAAGTTAAGAACAATTTTGTGTGTACTCACATTTCACCCCCCTAACTTTAACTATTTTTAAAAATCTTTAGTAGTTTAGGAACTAGATTCAAAGTAATACAATTATTTTTCTTATTATATCTTCAAAATTTAACTACACAGTTCTTAATTACTCATCCAAGTTTAGTTTATGACCCCCCTTTTGTCCCCATTTCCATGGACTTCCCCAATAGTTTACCCTATTTAACAACATGGTGGATATGTTGATATTGAATACCACTACATCTATTTGGGAGAGCAACAACAAATGATTCTATGCTAGGGAAACACACACAAAAGAGGAAGTTCATTGTAGATTATCATGTATGATTTCTATGTTGTTATCATCCCCTATGTGCTCATATGAAGAAGAGGTTACTATTCGTATGAGAAGACTGATTCATTTTAATGTCAAAGACAATGCATTGATTCTTTGAGGAGTTTTTAGGTGCAAGTAATGAAATGGTTTAAATATGGGGTAGTCCCGGTGTGTTGTATAATGAGAGTGTATAGTGGACAATTGAACCCTAGTGATTCCCCACCTAGGAGAGAGAAAGGAAATCACTAGGATGATTTTCACTTGGGAGAAATTTACATTCAAAAGAGGGGATTGAATCAATTAGATCCAAATCCAAGAGAGACAAGGATGTGAATTCCAAGTGGATTACAAGGGTTGAAGTATGTTTTACCCTCTTTTGTTAATAGGAAAGTTGACTTGTTGACTATGTGGAAAAGAGAGAGAAAATGAGTGAAATGAGGAGCTACCGGTTCGGGATCGCGCTATAACTTCGCTTTTGAGCTGATTAAACTGATACAGATTTGCTCTGCAAATTTGGAGAAAAGTCGTCGGGACCGTGGCAACAGTGTACATGGTCCTCCACAAAATCCATGAAACGAAAAGGGTTCTTCCATCTCTGTAAATGAAGCCCAAACCCGCAATTACAGTTGTGCACCTACAACCTACACACAAAAAAGAAGAGGAGAAAGGTTGTGGATCGAGGTTTGCTTTAGTCAAACCCTGATTGAGGAATCAACCTTGAAAGAAAGTAATTGCAAATGCTGAAATGTAAACAATGGAAGTGTATACCTTGTAGATCTGCAATTTGTTGATGATGATTGCTTTAATTCTTGAATGTAATCACAAGTGTTGCATGAAATGGCATGTAACATGACAAAATCCTAACACACACACATTCTTGCAAACGAATGTTGCAATGTTGCTCCAATGGATGAATGAAGGAGACACGTGAAGAAAGAAGACTTGATGAATGCTTGAAGACTTGAATGCTTGATGATGGTAATGGAGACCCTCTACTTGAATTCCTTGTCCATTCGCTCATTCATGTATTTCATTTCTATGCAAATGAGAAGACTAATTCCCTTTTTATACATGCCTCGTAAGATTAACTCATCTTACCAAAAGCCGATATCGGGGAGATTTGGGATCCTGAAGTGCAGATAGGGTTGGGGGGACCTATCTTGGGGCCACCCTAAGAGGGTGGGATAGGGGGACCTATCTTGAAACAAAATATTATCTCTAGAATCATGAGAGGGACTAGGATCATGGGTGGGATTAGGATCAATGACATGCTCTTCAATGGAAGGAATAATGAGATCATCAAAAGAAATGAGATCTTGGAGTGTATATGGAGGACTAGGACATGGAGACAGAGGGACAAAGGAATCTTGTGGGGGATTTAAAGGGATTATTTTATCTTGACAAGGAGGATCTAAAAGTGAAGGGATACTTTGATCTTGACAAGGAGGAAGATCAATGGATTCCTCTTTAAAGGCACTATTCTCTTGACTTTCAATGGAAACATAAAAAAAATGGAAGGTGTAGTCACATAAATTTGTCTAAATTAATTAAATGAATATTTTGTATTTATTTGATTAAAAATCCACTAGCCATCAGTTAATTAATTAATATTTAATTAGTTCATCTTCAAACATCTCCTATTAATTAAATAGATTATTCAATTTATTTTAATTAATTAATTCAACCAAATTCACACTCAATTAAATGAATAAATATTATTTATTCAATTTAATCCTCTTTCTTCTTTTAAATAAATTAAATTAAACATTTATTTAAATCATTATCCCCCCCACTTGCATTTTCCTACAAATGCAACTTGCACACATTTATTTAAATAAATGAATTTTATTTTAATAAAATCTTATTTTCCCTCACCCACCAAATCCACTTGCATTCCTAACCCCCTTCTAGATTCTTCTAAGCCCTTCCTAATTAACCTAATCCATCCCCTAATTATTGTCACATTCCTAAGCAACTTGGAGTCACTTCTCAAAGACTTCAATGTCTTTGAAAAACATTTAATGCTTTGTGTGTTCAACAATTTAACCTCCAAAGTCTTCCAAAACCACTAATGGCTCTTACATGACCATTAATGGCTCTTACATAACCATTTATGGTTATTTCAACTTGCACTCATATGTCTCCTCAAGCATTTATTGCTTTGACCATGTTTATCCCTTTTGCCTTTGCACAATAGTTTATCCATTGGATAAAAGCTTTATTCTTTGAATTAAAAATTTATTCATTCAACTAACCTTGACCCTAACTTCCAAGTTAACCTTCAGGTCATGTCAAATATTTAATGCTTATTCCCTCTCCTCTCAACCTATCTCATATTGACACTTGTCATCTTGGGATTGGGTTGAAAGCCCTCACATGGATCTCAAAACATTCAATCCTGACCATTGTTGAGATTACTCAATCTCATACATCCATTGCTCCATTTTCTCTATAAATAGAGCCCATTTCTTCATAATCTAGATCTTGAAAACTTGTATGCATTTAAGCTATACGCATTTTTAGAGAGCATTTAGCATAAACTACTAATATCTTGTCATTTTGGTTAAAATAAATCATTTTAGCATCAATAGCATAGTATTAGCTTTTTATTCACATTTAGAGAAAATACTTCAATCTCAAACCTCCATAAGCATCCATAGTGCAAAAAGCTATTGAGAGCTACACTATTTTGGAACTTGGAGAGGAGAGGAACAAAGGAGAAGGAGCCAAGAGTATGGTAGAAGGCATTTGGAGATGTCTTCTTGCATTTACATTCGTAGTTAAATGTTTTACTTTGTTCTTGGTGTCTCTTTTGATATGCCTGCTTAGGTTGATCTTTGGTTGAATAATACTAACCTTAACACTTGTTTCTTGTTGGTTGTGTGTTATACTACCACAAGTTTTTATCCTAACACTTGCCCTTTTTGCAGAGCATCATTTGGTGAACCTAACGTGAATCCAAACACCTAGAAAAACAATTTTTTTTGACAACTAACATGTTTGAATGTTGAACTTGACGCACAGGTTGCACTTTAGCGCTTTTGATCACGTTGTAGCGCTATTGCAACTTGTTATTCTAGTGCTATTGTTCTTGCAGTAGCGCTATTGTACCAAGTTTGGCGCTATTGACCTTGTTTTAGCGCTTTTGAACTTGTTTTGGTGCTTTTGAGAATGTTTTAGTGCTATTGTTTTTGTTGTCAAAATTTTACTTTTAGCGTTGTTGTGTCTATATTAGCGCGTTTGTGTTAAATAGCACTTTTGTTTAAACACAGAGTAGCACTATTGTAACAAAATGTTGTAAAAAAGACCTTGTAACCGAAAAAGTGAAAATTCTTAGGCTTGTAGAAGCGCACCATAGGTTCGGTTTTTACTAATTGTTCGTTTCTTATGCAGGTCTAAAGCCAACTTCCTTAAAAATAAAAATAAAAAAACAAAACTTATTTTTGGTGTTTTAAAATTGAACAAAACAAAATTTGCTTTCTTGCAAGCTTAGGATCAAATTTTGTATTTGGCGCTCTAAAATTGAACAAAACAACCTTGCTTATTGCAAGTTTAGGCTTAATTTTTCATTTGGTGCTTAAAATCAACAAGACAAATTTATTTCTAGCATCAAACTTAAGGAAAAATTCACAATCCACACTTCCCTTTTGGTGCAAATAAAACTCACAATCAACTTGTTTCAATTTTTGCAAAGCAATTTTCCTTCATGCATACGTGCTTCAAATTAAGTTGACCAGAATTTTCAAAGTTCTAGTTTACTCAACACTTTGCATTTGAAGTAAAAAAGAACACCTTGATTGTTGGAGCAACATCTCCAAATAGTTAAAACACATTGCGATGGCAAGTTAAAAAGAACAAGTGCATTTCGTGTTTGGCACACTTGTGCAAAAGAGTTGGTCGAGTGGTCCTACTTCTAACACACACTATCCTCTCCCTTGGCTTTCGTGGTCCTAGGCGCAAGAGAAAAGTGTTAGTAACACTCAAAGTTTATATTTTTAAGAGAGACCTGCCAAGAGACACATCACTCTTGGGAATGACCTCGCGCGATAAATCCTTTGAGCCGCTATAGAAATCAGGTGAGAGCAAAAGCTGTAGCCTTGGGTATAGCTGTTCCTATAGTGTAACTTGCCGAAAGGACAAATGGGCCCCACCACAAGTTACAAGGCTCTTAAGTGAGTCACTGCAGAATGAACTTATGTCCAAAAATATCAAACATTACTAAACACCTTTAAGTAGTAGCCCACCCGTTCTATTGATTGAGAATATTTGAGATACAATTCAGTGCAAGAGCATAGATGGTTTTGCTCCCAAGATACTCACCATACATATTTCCTTGAGTAGAAACATAGCTTTTTGAAAAGTCACTTGTGGCTTGATAAAAGTGGTGACTCCCCCATCATAGGGATCATCTATTTGTTATACTCACGCAAGACTTAGTATATCACATCCTTACCTGCCACGATGGGATTCATAAGGTATGTAGTACCAAAGTCGAAGAAATATCAAGATGTGGGCTGAATTTATCACAATTGGCCATTTGACCTTAGGGATACAAAGTGTTTGAAGTGTTTTCATTTTTGAGTCAGAGACCAAGTACAAATTGAGCCAACTTCAGGCTTTGGAAAGAAAAGTACCTAAAATACACTTAAAGGAAAGAGTCATACAAAGTCCAAGGATTGGGTTGATCTAGACCCATACTCATTTGTGCCTTTTAAGGCAACATTCTTGTGTTTGTGTGCTTGCTTTGTTTTCTTGTCAAAGAAACATCATAAAATCCAAAAATCAAAACAAGTATTCATCCAACCAAACATCTTTCAAAAACAACCAAAAGATCAAAAACAAAGAGAAAAGTATCAAACTTTATGACCATTCTTCACATCTTGAGAAAGAAGAATCTTCATCAAAACATCAACTTGAAAAGAAGACCATTAAGTTCAAAGGCTTTGATCAAAAGGAGGAAATTCTTCTATCTAAATAGACAAATCTTTGTCTCTCATAGAGTTTTTCTACGTCACATGCGTCTCTACCTTCAAGGCAAATCAAACGAATTTGATTCAGAATCATTAAACCACAGAGCTTTTATGCAATATAGAGCTTTGAGTTATCACAAAAACCAAGGAGGCAAGATTAATCCCAACTTCTTCCCAAACGTTTGTGTCACATACAACATAGCTCCAGAAATGCCACCAACGCTCGAAAGGGAAGAGGTAGAATTTGTTCCATTTGTGACACAAAGCTTTTATTGAAGTTAAAACATTTCATCCATTATCTCATTCATACATCATCACTTCATCATCAATTCGTTCCAACTCTCAAAACATTAAGAGGTTCTTGTCCTAAGTTCTCTTTTGGATATTGTTTGAATCAAACACATCCCATCACTTTTTAGATTGTTTCTACATCTAGGCTAAGCTCATCCTAAGAGACATATCTACGCAGGTTAAAACTAGTTCATGAGTGAATCCTCTCATTACTAGGTAGTTAAGTCTGTAACACATCTCAGATTTCTCTAAACCTTATCACATCAAACCTTATAAAAAACAAACAAGCAATTCAAAGAAAGAATTTCAGTCACATCTACCTTTAAGTGCTAGAGATCCACATGCAACACAATTCACCAAACATCAATCTTTCATTTCATCAACAACTCATCACCATTTTCACCCAACTTCAACAAAAACTCATAAACAAAATGGCTCATACCCGGTCACAGTCAAGGCAATGAGAAATAGAAATTGAAGAAGAAGAGGAGGAAAATATCAATGAATTTCAAGAAGCACTTGGAGGAAATGCGAATGACGAAAACCCAAGTACTCCTACTCCTGCAACAATAGAAAAGGCCCAGCATAACCCTCTCTTTAACAAACTTTTTGATGAAATACTCAGGAGCAATGCAGATGCCCACTTTCTAAAGCTTGCTCAAGAAGGAGCCAAGCTCCCCTCTAACTTTGATCTTGCCCAATTAAGACAAGCATCAGAATGACAAAGTCGCCATGAAGAAGAAAGAGGTAGAGATCCCATCAGATATAACATTCCTCAAGGTAACCCACCACCTCCTCCTCCAAATTAAATATAGATGTTGCGACAATAAGTTGAAAATCTCGCCCAACAACTTCATAGTGGTGTGAAGACTAATCAATTTTCACTCAATGACAACTGTCCCTATCCCTTTGATAGGAATCTTTATATGCCACCTTTTCCACGAGGATTCAAAACACCCAAATTCGAAAAATATAGAGGGAAGGGAGATCCTCACGATCATGCCAGAGAATTTCATTCAACTTGCCTCGAAGTGGCATATGAGGACACATACCTAATGCGCCTTTTTCCCCAAAGCTTGGGAGGAACAACCACATCATGGTTTTCCTGACTACCAGGTGGCATTAGGACCTTTGAAGAGCTAGTTTGGAAGTTCTTGGCACATTACTCTCATAACATTGAATGTGATATCACCATGGCTGATCTGTGTAACACTAAACAAAAACCAAGTGAACTATTCTCAGTATTCCTACAACGATGGCATCAAATGTCTAGCAGACGTTCTCTTCAGTTACCTGAACAAGAACTAGTGGAAATATTTATTTCCAACTTAAACGAAGAAATGGAATTTCACCTGGATGTCAAAGATACAAACTCTTTTAATGACATGATCACCAAGGGCTTAAAATGTGAGCGAGCTCTCATCAAGAAAGGACTTATCAAAATCTATAATGAACCAAAGGATGGTCCTCACCCATGCTTCAATAGTGATAAACCAAGCTTTTGGAACAAAAACAAGAATATCGTCAACGATGGGGTTGTGGATGCCAGAACTATCAAAAGTGCACAACCTATAGTTCAATTTGCAGGACAGAATCCCCCACCTCAGACTAACACAATTGCTCCTTCAAATCAAGGCCGCATCACATCTCACGATGAACCCAGACCTCGTCAACAAAAACAAAAGCGAACATACACTCCCTTAGGGGAACCCATCAAAATAGTATTGCGACAATTGGTTTCTCAAAATTTGGTAACTCTACCTAAAACATCAAACTATGAACCTCAAGTCAAACCTGCATGGTGGAGGGATACTGAACATTGTGATTTCCATCAAGGGAGAGGACACAAGACAAGTAATTGTCATAGATTGAAAGATCTTATTCAGGATCTTATTGACTGAGGTGAAATCAAAATCGAAGGGCATGACCCAAAAACAACAAACAATGATCATCTGATGTTCAAAAATCCACTTCCATCACAAGATCAAAGGGGTCCTTCCACTTCCAGGAGAGGCACTGATACCACTGATTATACACAGGCTCCATATAATTACACTGTAAATCACCTATATGATGCTAGTGAACAAATTGCAACTATAACCATAAAAAAACCCAGCTCCAATTGCAATGTTGTTACACGTCGCAACAAGGTTACCATAAAGGCAGCTCCACAAGGCACCATCTCCATACCAAAGCAGTACAATCTTGTGGAACAATTAGACAAAATGTCGGTGCTTATATCCATTTTAGAGCTATTGCGCCTATCTCCATCCCATAAAACAATCTTGGATCAAGCTCTCCAAGAGGCATCAGTCCCTGCAAACCTAAATATAGATCAATTCCAAGCCATGGTTGGAAGTCTAAAGTCATCACCTTGTCTCACTTTTTCTAAAAGTGACAAATCTTCCTTCCAGCAACCTCATAATGCTTTGCTATACATTGAAGGCTTTATCAACCAACATAGGATCAAGCGAGTCTTGATCGACAATGGAGCAGGCTTAAATATTTGTACATTGCAGTTGGTCACCACTTTGGGATATGCAATAGAATCAGTGGATCCCCATAAGAAGATCACAATCAAAGCCTATGATGATGCAGAGCATTCATCCAAAGGAGTTGTGGTACTACCAATCTGAGTGGGCCCTGTGGTGAAACACATCATCTGTCAGGTTCTTGACCTTCCTTTGCCATACAATCTATTGTTAGGAAGACCTTGGATACATGCCATGCAAGCCGTTCCATCTACCTACCATCAATGTATCAAGTTCCCACATAACGGTGTAGAGATCACAATCTTGGGTGATGCAAATCCCTTTGCATATTGTCATAATATCAGTCATCAACCAGAAATTACCGTTCCTAACAATAGAGAAGCCATTTCCTCCACATCATATATAAGTCCAGCCTCTCTTGCCACTTCAAACACCACTATACCCAAGCAAGAAAAGCTTAAGATGAAAATAGCAGAGGAAGGTCCTGGGGAATACAACTTAAGTCAACTCTTTGTGTGGGACAAATGCCCACTTCTCCTAGAACACATGGCAAACCGCAACAGTTACTTCAACAACCACTGATCATGCCAGCATGTGCTTTTACGCCTTTCATCCTTGGGAAGAGTCAAGAAGAAGAAACCAAAGATGAGGACTTAGCAGAATGGATCTATAAAGATCCCATCACCACTGATATGCCGCAAGCTACACTTCCCACGGATCAATATGGCAAAGGCCTCCTCATTATGCAAAGAATGGGTTATGATGGTTAGAGTGCTTTGGGACCTTGCAAACAAGGAAGACATGAACCACTGTTGCCGAAATTAAAGCCCAAGGATAATGCAGGCCTAGGCTTTCAAAAGGAGATCTTTCCTTAACTCAGATTCAAAGGAAAACCCAGCAAACCATTATATCAGCCTATTGCAAAGAGGACACCTTTATTATCAAAGCAACATCAAACACCATCACAACTGCCCCACCGAGGCTCAAAATCCCAACACAACCATCTACAATGCCAATCATCCCACCAATCAAACCAGTAATCCCATCAGCAACAACAATAACATCAATAGCACCATTAGCAACAACAACTGTATCAGAACCCATAGCAGTATCTACAACACCAACAGAAGCAGCTGAGTCAACATTACCGATACTCCCCGTTTCAGATTCATTGATCCGCATAATTCTTTCGGCAGCACTGATCATTTCATCTACAAAGGTACATCAACGATCACACCTGCAGTGTTTAACACAAAGGACATCTCAGTATGGTATAGTAAACGGATGCTGGAAAGTGTTTCAGAAATTGACTCACATGAATGGGAATTTGATTCCATTCAGCTTAATACTTCAGATGAGGAAGACACATCACTACCTCCACCCCGCAAAGACATCCTTGTTTACGGAGAAGCACAAATAAAGACTTCTTGGGTTCCTGAACTGGAAACATCTTCCACAGACCCTACGTCTTATCCTATGCCTGATTTTGACAGGGAGAGTACCATCAATGACCTTCACCATAATGTCTTAACCCTCACTGATACATCTAATGAACTTAACCTAATCGATGAAGTAATGCCCATTATCCATCCTGAACTCATCGAATGGAACCAACCTAATCCCCCATGTCTTGACCACTTCCAAAATGATGAGGCCATCATTGACTTTTTGGAATTAAGGGATAACCTACCAAGTGGGGATCACAAAGCTGGATTCGCCATAGAACTTAATAGCACAACATATTTCGGGGCGGATGCCAAACCTTTCAGCTGCAAAAATATAACAATAAAACATGGATCTTCCAGTGAAAACCACATCGTGGCACTGTTTGATTCAACAAAAGTAAAAAGAAAGAGTGTATCCAACCGTTAAAACCTCTCTGAGGTGCCTAAGGATGAAAGGTTTGACATCCTTCCCTGCATCACACAACAGGAACGATCAACGATTCTCATCGAGGAAACCAAAGAATACAATGTGGGGACTCCTGAAACTTCTCACCTCTTACATCTGGCATCTCTTTTAACTCTAGAGGAACAACCTAAATTCATAGAGTTCTTTTAGAAGTGCTAGATTAACTTTGCATGGTCATATGCAGACATGCCTGGGCTTGATCCTGATTTAGTCATGCATCACCTCACCGTAGCGGAAGGAGCCAAACCTATCAAGTAAAAGCTTCGTAAGATGCATCCTCATATTGCAGTATTAGTCAAAGCAGAACTCAAGAAACTCCTAGATGTTGGTTTCATTAGACCAATTGATTATGCAGATTGGATATCCAATAGTGTGCCTGTTGGCAAGCCCAATGGGGGCATCCGTATTTGCACTCACTTCAGAGATCTGAATAAGGCATGTCCTAAGGATGACTTCCCCCTACCAAACATCAACATCATAGTGGACCTAATAGCAGGACATGCCATGCTTTCACTCATGGACGGCTTTTTCGGATACAATCAGATAAAGATTGCACTAGAGGATCAACATAAGACAACCTTCACATGTCCATGGGGCACATACTACTGGAATGTAATGCCTTTTGGTCTCAAGAATGCAGGAGTGACCTATCAATGAGCAATGACCACCATCTTCCATGACATGATGCATACTATGATGGAAGATTATGTAGATGACTTACTAGCAAAATCACTCACCAGAGAAGGGCATCTCAACATATTAGATAAAATCTTTGATAGACTGGAACAGTACCATGTTCGACTCAACCCAAAGAAATGTGTCTTTGGGGTAACCTCCGAGAAGCTTCTAGGATACATTGTCTCAAGCAAAGGCATTGAGGTCGACCCAACAAAGGTAAAAGCAATCATGGACATGCCACCTCCAAAGAACATCAGTCAGCTAAGGACATTACAAGGACGACTACAATCCATTCACATATTCATTGCACAACTAGCAGATAAGTGTCACCCCTTTACACATCTGCTACACAAAAACATTCGCTTTCAATTGGATGCAAGATGCCAGCAAGCATTCTAGATGCTTAAAGATTATCTCATGAATACACCATTATTGATCCCACCAGATCCAAGTAGACCTTTGTTACTCTATATATCAGCAACAAGTACAACATTAGGTGTACTATTGGCACAACATAATGTAGAAGGGAAAGAGTGTGCTGTTTACTACATCTCTCGTACATTGGTGGGATATGAACTCAATTACACACCTATTGAGCGAGCTTGCCTAGCAGTAATCCTGGCAGCCACTAAACTGAGGCACTATCTGTTAACACACAAGGTACAACTCATTGCAAAGATTGATCCACTCAAGTATTTACTCAACAAAGTAGCATTGACAGGCCGCTTGGCGAAATGGGTGATGATTCTAAGTGAATTTGACATTGAGTATGTAGACCGTAAAGCTATCAAAGGACAAGTCATTGTAGATTAGTTGGCCGAGGCAACTCTCATAGGTGATCATCCTCTCATTTCCAATTTTCCAGAAGAGGAGATATTCATGATCACAACAACACAACCGTGGAAACTATACTTTGATGGTTCATACACTAGGCATGGCTCAGGGGCAGGCATTCTGTTTATCACACCTCAAGGTGACAACATCCTGAAGTCTTACAGGCTCACATTTCCATGCACCAATAACATAGCAGAGTATGAGGCCTTGATCACAAGACTCAGGCTAGCTGTACAATGGAAATTACAAGAACTACAAGTATATGGCGACTCCCAACTGGTCATTCGACAAGAAACAAATGAATATTAGACTAAGGATGATAAACTCATGCCATACAAGAAAATGGTGGATAGTCTAAAGGCATCATTTACTACTATCACCTTTGAACATATACCAAGAGATCAAAATTGAGTTGTTGATGCTATGGCTACCATCGCATCTCTCCTAGATCTTCCACAAAATTCAACACGCTACGAGTTCTTGGTAGAATAGCTTTGGATCCTTGCTTATGATATTCCCGAATCCGAGATGATATGCCACCTTGTCGGTTCTGAACCCCCATGGTATGGTGAGTTTTACACCTATCTCCATGATCACACCCTTCCTCCCAACCAATCAAATAACCAACGTAAAACTTTCATTCGTCAAACCGCTCGATATACTATTATTGCTGAAACCCTATACCGACGCAGTCTTGATGGTACTCTCCTTCGATATCTGGAACAAGATGAGATAACAAAGGCCTTGGAAGAGGTACATGAAGGAGTTTGTGGAACTCATGCAAGTGGTCCGTCACTAGCCAAGAAACTCCTGCGCAATGGATACTATTGGCCATCTATGGAAAAAGACTCCTACTACTTTGTTAGGAAGTGCAAGAAATGCCAAATTCATGGAGACCTAATACATGCATTGGCACAAGAATTGCAACCAATCATGACACCATGGCCTTTTTGTCAATGGGGCCTTGACCTTGTGGGTAAAATCCATCCATCTTCATCCAACGGCCACAAATTCATTATTACCGCCACCGAATATTTCACAAAGTGGATCGAAGTTGTTCCACTTACCCAAGTTACGGTCTTCCTTTCAAGAATCAGGATGTCCGTGAACTCTATGAGAAATTTCACATCCAACACCACTTTTCCACTCCCTATTACCCACAAGGCAATGGTCGGGCCGAAGCATCGAATAAAAACATATTGAGGATCCCAAAGAAGACAGTCAATGATGCTAGTTGTGATTGGCATGTTCAATTGAATCCAGCACTATGGGCATATCGAACTAGCGTTTGAACCCCTACAGGCACAACTCCCTACTCATTGGTCTATGGGGCAGAAGCTATTTTACCTATTCAAGTTGAGATACCATCACTATGGGTTTCCTTGCACAATCTCATCGATGATGAAGCATACAGAGTATCCTGTCTTCAGGACTTAGAGCTACTTGATGAGAAGCGACAAGCTGCATACAATCACCTCGAAGCCTCTCAGCAGTGCATGAGCAAAAGCTATAATCATTGAGTTAGACCTCATACATTCGAGGTAGGTGATCTTGTTCTTCGAGAAAATCCTCGTAACCAACCCAACCGAGAACATCAAGGAAAGTTTGAATCAAATTGGCTGGGTCCATATGTTGTTACTGTTGTATTTGGGTCCGGGGCATATTAGTTGGCTACTTCAGAAGGAGAACCACTAGCAGATCCGATCAACAACATGCACCTCAAACGGTTTTATACCTAAAAGTTGTATAGAGCGTCAGGCTCCCATATATACTGGCAAAAATACCAAAAACATCCAGATAAAATGACCTAAAGAAAATACAAAAACACCAAAAAGAGTAAAGAAAAATCATGCATCCAAACGGTGAACAACCACTCCGGTGGCACCTTGGGTAAGTGCAATGGTGAAAACCTGGCAAACAGGTGCCACTCGTAAGGCTATGGCTCCATTGTCTTTCAAACTTGTTGCGATCACATCCTCATCCATCCGTTCAAAGACATGGCTTGTTATTGGTCTACAATCAAGAAAGTACTCCATGCGTCTTGCATCCCACTTTTTCATAGTCATGTCTAAACTGGGGGCAATGCCTTTAATCTAGTTTGATGGAAGTGGATTATACATTATTCTTATGATTCGTTGGGTTCTTCATTCAAAACTATTTCACAAAATATCAAAAACATTGGAAAACTATTTCACAAAAATCCAAAAACATTCAAAACTATGTCACAAAATCCAAAAACATTCAAAACAATCATCAAAATCCAAAAAACATCAGAAAACATCAAAATCAAACAAAAACATGGCAACAACCTGTGCATACTCATCCAAGAAGATACCAAACAAACATTGAGCAAATCTCGCACGATGATCACTTCTCCAATCGACCAAACAATCAACATCAACACTCAAAAACTGTCTTCAACAAGGATGCATCCTTCCTTACCAAAACAAAGACAAAAATTACGTTTTCTTTGGCAAGAAAATTATGTTAAGCTATCAAATACTCGGTTGATTTATGAGTACAATCATTCATTTATCTGTATCAGGTTCCTACAACATTGTTTGTGTATTTTCGACGCATTATTTCGATGAAGTTCTGGGGCATGTACTAATGGTGTCTACGTGGGAAGTTCACTAAGCTACATGATCTTATGCAAAATACAGTCCTAGATCACTACAACTTGCTGACTACAACGTATACCTCGACCATATGAGCATGAACCATTACCAAGGATCCATATTCTTTATTCTTTATGTACATACTGTTTGCTTACAAAAATAATGCTCCTTCTTTGGTTCCTCCTTATCCAATTTGGATAAAGGTTTTTGTCTCTTATTAAGGTATGAACTTGTCTCAGGATATGATCAGCCCAAGATCAAGGAGGATGATCCAAGTCATGCATAAACGGAGATGACCCTTGTCTGTTCTGCAAGTAATACTCTGATCAACTTAACCCATTATATCAAGTTGTTTGTATTAACTTGCTATATCAAATCCATGTAAGAAATACTCTAGTCATCTTGAATCATAATGTCAAGATGCTTGTATTTTCTTACAACATTTTAAAAGCTCAATGATGAAAATAGAGCACTATGGATTGCCATTTTATCTCATCTATTTATATATTGCATTCTATTGCATATCGACCATCCATTCACTCATTCATATGTATGATTTGTATGCAAAATGTGAACAAAGTTAAAAATGTGCAGTGTTGCGACAATTGAGTTGGTCTTGGATACAATCGCGACCGAGTACTCTGATACATCATCAATGCATCATGCAAAGTCTCGAAAACCTTGCATTCATCATGGTCATATCATCATCATTACATTTAGTTGCACTTTTGCATCAAGTACATTCATGTCATTTTTTTTATTAAATTGCATACAGTTCATTTAATTTATTAACATTAGTCTTCTTATATCATTTGCATCATTGCATAATCATTAGATTCATTCATATGATCAAATTGTCCTTGATTGTATTAACCATTTACTATGCATTCACCTAGTGTCAGTTATCCATTATCATATTATCATCCTTTATTTTCCTTTATCATGTATCATTGCATACATTCATTTATCAGTTATCCATTATTCCTTTATCAGTTAATCCATTATCATATTGCTTTATAAGTTATCCATTATCATATTATCATCCTTTATTTTATCATGTATCAATGCATTCATTCATCCATTATTAAGTGTCTTATTATGCTCATTTTTAGGATTCATTTACATTGCATTCATTATCCTTTTTTTAATTGCATTAAGGTGCAGTTATTAAACCATAAGTTGCATTATCATCACATTATCATTTTTACTTAATCATATTTAGGCATTTAAAATCATAAAACCGTTTGTCTCCAAACATTGGTTCATACCATTTTATATATCCATTATACATATTCATTCATTTATACATCATCATATAAATATTTGTACTTTACATTTTGTTTATCCATATTACATTCATCTAAAAAATCATCTAGATGCATATCCATACATAAACCATTCATTCTTTGCATTAACATCATTGCATATCATTATCTAACCATTCATTCAAAATATTGCATGCATCATTTCGAATATATCAAATAGGAAACACCAAAATCTTGTTCATAAATCAGCATAAGCATACATCATCATGGCATTACATACATAAAGCATTACATCAACCAAAACATGCACATATGTATAAACCTGCATTCATATGTCAGTATCCAACATCATAAATCATCATAAAAACATGCATATAGGAATCATCTCATAAATGCATACATATACACGGATCCATCTAAGCAATACAATCATAAAAACACCATCCTGCATAGCATCCATACATCACAATATGCATATAATCAAAATATGGGATCTCCTCATATATATCATCTCATGTATGAGAGTACAATGAAGTCTACAAAATCGGCTACCAAGAGCCATCCAAGACATAGTCCAAAATAACAATACAAATATATATATGCATAATGCTCTCTCAGATGCCACTCTGACCAGATGCTACACCATCATCACCACCTGCTCCCCCACTAGTCCCCATACCATCCGATCTATCTCTCCGTGGTGGCCCCATCAAACCCCCACTAGCTCCTGCACCCCCTGACCTGTCTCTCCGTAGAGGACCCATCACACCTCCACTGCTCTGCATCCTCTGGGTTCGCATGATCTGGCTTGTCACATCTGTGAATAGCTCAATGCTCGCTGATTGGATGGTACCATCTGCTCATATAGGCCCCGCCAATAATCAACCTCTCCACCTGCTCTCCGTACCTCCCTCACCAATGCCTCTACAGATGGCCCCTGTCCCTGTACTCCCTCCAAAACCCTCACTCTCTCCTGCAAATGGACCACCCTGTCAACAACCTGATCTCTCTCTCGCAGCACTATAGTCAGCTCCGACTCTCGTGCAAATAGCTGCACATCTCTCGCTGCAACCTCTGCCTCCAGATCCTCCACCCGTGTCTCAGCTACTGTTAGTCGAGTATGCAAATGTGCTAGCATATGCTCTCGAGGATCACCACCCCTTGTCGCTCCCTCCCCTGTCTCCATAGGTGCCTCTCTAGTAGCTCCCTCCCCTCTGTCCATCGGGATCTCCCTCTCCATACCATGACCACCTAATCTGACTCCTCCCGGCACCAACGGCCCCTGGGATATCTGTAGTGGCAATCCACCTCTCCCTCTCCGCTGGACCCGACCACCCAAGCCACCTAAACCACCACCTCCCCCACCTCCACCATCTCCTCCTCCTCCTCCCCCACCTCCACCATCTCCTCCTCCACCCCCACCATCTCCTCTCCCTCCTCCACCTGCTATCGGTCCTCGACCTCCTCTCCTCCGTCTCCTTCCCCTCTCATCCTCAAAAGAAGGAACCGGCTCTGATGGATCAGATATCCGTAGAATCAGATGCGCTACTATATATTGTGTATACTCATCTAACACCCCAGCATCCACCACCCTCGGTCGTATATCCCATGGCCTCGCCTGAAGCGTCTGGAACTCCGCCAATGCCTGATCATATAGAAGTACTGGCCCCCATGCATACCTCTCTCGGACCACTCTCACATACTCTCCTGATCCTCTCAGCAATCCTTGTTGCCGTCCAAATTGTCTCATCACCCTGCCTGGCACCTGTCTCTCTACATGATAAGATGTCCTCCCGATGAGGAATCAGGTCATGAAAAAATACGGCAGTGCCTCCGCATCATCCTCCTAGGGCTCGCACTCCAGATAAGGTCTCTAAATCACGACATCCCAATCATCCAATGTCCGCCGCCACCACTCTAACTTCCCCAGGTGGTGTTGACTCATCATACCACTGTACATAAACATATAGGGCTGGTTGACTACCCAAAATCTCAAACTCACTGGTTGGGTCACTGGTAAGTGCTCCCATGCCGAAATGTGCAGCAACGTCACTCCCACTGCTAATGAGCCCCTCCCGCAGTATACCACCTCATGCAGCTCCTGATATAAGTGCCCTAGCACACACGGTCCCCAGGCAAATTGGGTCCCCTCTGTAATCATCATCTCGATCACCTGCCCCCAACCAAGGACCAGACCATGTGATCGCCTATCTGGGCACAGTAGTCCTCCCACAATGCCTGACAAAACTGCTGGTAGAGGCTCGTATAATGCAGCGATATCCTCCCACGTTATGGAGCCATCATTAATAAACACGTCCTCATTAAAGACTCGCTGAACTGCTATAGTCCCCCATGATCTGTCATAAGTGACTTGCTCACCCCGAATGAGAATATGAAGGATACGCCACACATCTTCCAAAGTCACTGTCATCTCCCCTTGTGCAAGGTGAAATGTGCACGTCTCATTGTGCCAGCGCTCTGCTAAAGTTGTAATCAACCCATGATTCATCTGAATCACGGGCATGTGCATCACATCGTACAACCCAGCCGCTGCAATACAATCAATTTCGGCCTCTGTCAGCCGATCCCGCAACCCCTGTGTCGCTGGATGTCTCTCGCGTAACTGTAACACGCGTAGATCCTCCTGCATACGAGCATCAATTAATCATCATCAGTTGTTTTATTTTCAAACTTTCTTAAGTTTAAACCTAGACTATCAACAGATACTTTGATCAAGTATCTTCGGGTTTCAACAGGTAAGCAATCATGGCACACCTAGACTTCAACAGACATTTATCCTAATGATCTAAGTCTCATCGGGCTGCAATGGTTCAAAACAACTCCCACTTCGCATCGCCATCCATCCCTCATTGGCATCGGGAGATTTTTTTCACACAAACTGGGGCATCTATTACCTTGCAAACAACAATGCTATTTTGCAAACAAAAGCGCTACTTCTAGACAATAGTGCTAAACCCCTAACAAAAGCGCTTAATTAGCTATGCAAAAACGCTAAAACTACAAACGCACTACAAGAGCTATGCAATAGCGCTGCTTAAAGACAAAAGCGCTCAATTGACCCCTCCATAGCGCTAAAAAATAAAAACGCCTAAACATGCCTACAATAGCGCTAGTATTTTCAAAAGTGCTCAAACAACACCACAATAGCGCCATTGCAGCACAAAAGTGCTAGTTAATTGGACAAAAGCGCCAAAACATAGTTTCAGCACTATTGTCCTGACTCAACTTGGACTCAGCAAAAAACATATAAAAAATGCATGAAATCCAAAATTTTAAATTTGCGTACTGCTGGTCCATAGTCGTCTGGCCACTGAAATCGACGGACTCGCTCGAAACGGTGCTCTGCAATAGGTACCGGCATCCTGACTGCTAATCGCTCCTCTCAAACATCACTATCAGAGCTCTGGTTTCACACTGGTCACGGTAACAAATGATCATGTTTTCACCCCTTTCTCCCCATTTAAACCTTTCGTCGTCACCGTAACTTTCCCCCGCTCACCGTCGTAGTCCCTGTGAACTTCCCGAGCCTCCCATTTCTCCATTTTACCTCCGATTTCTTTTATTTTTCACCCGCGTTGCTAACTTCTTCTCTTCTACCACCCTGCCAATTTTCATTCTTTTTTGAGAGATTGCTCGATTTTTTTTCGAAAATTTTTGGCCCATCTCTCGAGGGGGCATACCACCCACTAAATTAACATTTATGGGGCATATTTCTTCACACCTATTTTTCTTTCTTTGAAACGACGCAATTAACCGCACCGTCTCAAAGAGGGGCAAATGTAGCCACATAAATTTGTCCAAATTACTTATATGAATATTTCGTATTTATTTGATTAAAAATCCACTAGCCATCAGTTAATTAATTAATATTTAATTAATTCATCTTCAAACATCTCCTATTAATTAAATAGATTATTCAATTTATTTTAATTAATTAATTCAACCAAATTCACACTCAATTAAATGAATAAATATTATTTATTCAATTTAATCTTCTTTCCTCTTTTAAATAAATTAAATTAAACATTTATTTAAATCATTATCCCCCCCACTTGCATTTTCCTACACATGCAACTTGAACACATTTATTTAAATAAATGAATTTTATTTTAATAAAATCCTATTTTTCCTCACCCATCAAATCCACTTGCATTCCTAACCCCCTTCTAGATTCTTCTAAGCCCTTCCTAATTAACCTAATCCATCCCCTAATTATTGTCACATTCCTAAGCAACTTGGAGTCACTTCTCAAAAACTTCAATGTCTTTGAAAAACATTTAATGCTTTGTGTGTTCAACAATTTAACCTCCAAAGTCTTCCAAAACCACTAATGGCTCTTACATGACCATTAATGGCTCTTGCATAACCATTTATGGTTATTTCAACTTGCACTCATGTGTCTCCTCAAGCATTTATTGCTTTGACCATGTTTATCCCTTTTGCCTTTGCACAATAGTTTATCCATAGGATAAAAGCTTTATTCTTTGAATAAAAAATTTATTCATTCAACTAACCTTGACCCTAACTTCCAAGTTAACCTTTAGGTCATGTCAAGCATTTAATGCTTATTCCCTCTCCTCTCAACTTATCTCATATTGACACTTGTCATCTTGGGATTGGGTTGAAAGCCCTCACATGGATCTCAAAACATTCAATCCTGACCATTGTTGAGATTACTCAATCTCATACATCCATTGCTCCATTTTCCCTATAAATAGAGCCCATTTCTTCATAATCTAGATCCTGAAAACTTGTATGCATTTAAGCTATACGCATTTTTAGAGAGCATTTAGCATAAACTACTAATATCTTGTCATTTTGGTTAAAATAAATCATTTTAGCATCAATAACATAGTATTAGCTTTTTATTCACATTTAGAGCAAATACTTCAATCTCAAACCTCCATAAGCATCCATAGTGCAAAAAGCTGCTGAGAGCTACACTATTTTGGAACTTGGAGAGGAGAGGAACAAAGGAGAAGGAGCCAAGAGTATGGTAGAAGGCATTTGGAGATGTCTTCTTGCATTTACATTCGTAGTTAAATGTTTTACTTTGTTCTTGGTGTCTCTTTTGATATGCCTGCTTAGGTTGATCTTTGGTTGAATAACACTAACCTTAACACTTGTTTCTTGTTGTTTGTGTGTTATACTACCACAGGTTTTTATCCTAACACTTGCCCTTTTTGCAGAGCATCAAAAGGTATATCCTAATCTTGCGTAGGAAGTGGGTTAGGAATGGGATTTGGAAGGATGCTTTTATCTTGAGATGGAAAGGGATCATCTTGGAAGAAATGGAAAGGTATAAGGGGATCATCATGGGATTCTAGTGAAATAAGATCTTTTTCAATCATTAGATGGGATTGAGGAGTTTTGGTGTCTTGATCTTGATTTATGATAGGACTTGTTTCTTCATTCTTTAAATTATCCTCTTGACATGGAACCACTTCTAAGGAAGGGATAGGATTTTGCATAGGCATAGGGGATTCTTGGAAGGTTTTCATATTTTGGCATGATGGGGAAGCATTTTGAGCAGGACTCTCTAGAGTGGGTACGTTTTGAATTGGAGTGCATGATAGCATATGATATGGGATTTTTAAATCTTTAGAGGAACTTGTATCAATATTGGCATTAACTTGGATTTCCATAGGAGATAGCCCTTGAAGGTAAACATGAGAAGTTTCATTATTTGAAGGAGATGGTATGGATTGTTGCTGAGAAGTTTTAGGAGATGAAGGCATCATGGAAGGGATGGAGGCCACATATGGAGTCGTGCTAGACATAGGTTCATGATTTTGATCATGCTTAGAAGTAGTTCCTTCTTTTTCTTTAGGCGAGTCATTAGGATCTTCAATTTCAATGACACCATTATCAATGAGATCTTGAATCTTATGTTTTAATTCCATGCAATTCAAAGTCTTATGTTCATTTTGTCTATGATATTCACAATACTTACTCAAAAATTCACATCCCCATGTGGTCTTTTTAGGCAATATGATAAGATTATGCTCAAGAAGATCTTTCAAAGTCGACTCAATAGATTGCCCCAAAGGTGTAAACTATCTATCTAGAGGATATTTGGAGGAAATGTATTTATGTCTTGGTGAAGGTGTCTTGTGAGCTTGTTTGAGATTTGGCTTTTGATTGTCAGATATTTGCTGGTTTTATATTGTCAAATCATATAATCGTTTTAGCATTCCTTGAAGTTTCTCACTCTTAATATCATGCATTTGTTTTTCAAATGGAGCCATTGATTTATTTTGTTGGATTTTCAAGTCATATATTTCTTTCTTGATATATTGAATCATTTGGGCCAAGGTAGCCATGGGAATTGGATCTAACATAGCCATTTACAGTTGATAGTGAGAGGTGTGTCAAGGTGAGATCAAAGCTAGTTGTTCGTTGAGGCCAGAGGTTGATGTTCAAACTTATGCTGGTTAGATACACCGACTCCAATTTTGAGTCAAGGCTAAGTAGCCTAAGTGATACTCGAGAGTGAAGTTTGGACAACAAATTGGTTTATTAGATTAGGTTGATTGAGATAGCTAAGAGGTAACTGACAAAATCATGCAACACAACTGCAGAAGGTACACTACCAAGGTGTCTTTATGCTCGGGTTTAGAAAACTAGGAATAAGCTTGTTGTTTACGTTTCAGGACTGATCAAACAGGATTGTCAGAAGCCTTGTTTTTAGTAAACTTGACAAACTTCTAAGCAATGACTCGTACGATAAACTTTCAATATTCGGACAACAATCCAAGGGTTTCTAGATGACAAATGCAGATACTCTTACGAGTTGCTGCCTATGCTCAGACGACAATTTAGTACTTCTCAGATGACAAACTATGAAGGATGATGATGACTTGTACGACTCAAGAATGGACATAGGACGAGTTTTGACAGATGTTTTATCACTGACTTGGTTTTTAGTTTGTCTTTCAGTTTCAATTTGATGTTTCTGATTGTTTGGAGGTTTTGTTTCAACTTTTTTGAGGGATGAAAAACATAGCAAATAGTAGGTGTAAAATGATAACAAGCACAACACGCTAACCCTATGGAAGTTGGCTGAGAAGGAAAACCTTTGCCCGCAACCTAGGTACACACCCAATAGCTAATCAAAATATAGTCGTTGAGTCTCACACAGTGGATTCTCAACGCCGTATTAGCTGACTCCAAATGCTAATGGGGGCACGATATGGTGAGTAATCTTGGGGGGGAAACCAACTAACCCCTTGCACAAAGATTATCCTCCTTTTTGGAGGTGAGTCGGGGAGCTTCTAACCTAAAGTTTGTATTAAGGGTTTCATTTGGAAGAACCTCCCGATTGTCACGCAAGCATGATTTAGATACAAAACCCAATAGGATGTTGAAACCATGTAGTTACGCAAGCGTGATTTAGACCGTGAGGCCCTACAAGATGCTCAACATGAGACACTCCTCATAAATGAAGCAGTGCCACTGATTATTTCGTCTCTTGAGACTTTCACCCCATAAGTATTTTATTATAGTGAGTTGGATTCTTGGCTTTGGCCGGACTCACTTGGGTCGTTCCCTCTCACCAAGACTTAGGGGCTTCTCGGGAGGCAGACCCTCTAAAAGGTATCAATAGATCTCAAATTCTAATAGAAAAAACCTCAAGGTCTGGATTTCTGATTGTCCAAATGAATAAGAGCATACTCTCCTAATCTAGATTTTTCCCAAAAAACATGTAAAACAAAGTTCTTTCCTTTATAGAAATTGAAGTGTTCCTAAAAAGATTAAGGAGACAGAATGTTTGTTTGTATCTCCGGAGGCAACCTACAAAACAAAGATATCAGTAGTTCGGGTTTATAATCTTTGGCAAGCGTATGTTTAATGATTGAATTATTCGTCAAGCGGACCTACAAACATTAAAAGCCCAAAATTGATTGCCAAAATAAAATAAAATAAATCATCAAAAGAAAATTCTAGCATGCAAACTATAAATTAAACTAATCTAACAAGAATTTCCATTCTTTATGACTATCCTAGTTATGACAGTTTTGATAGTATTGCACTTTGTCATTCATAACGTTCCCACCAGACAAATTTAGACAAATTGCTTCAATGAAAATGTAGAAAAATTGGTTTTAAACAACATATCAAACATTTGTTTACATCCAACGGTTCAATAAAAAGTTATACCCTCCGAACAGAGACCATGTTTGACTGTCATAGAAGAACAAGTAAAATGATAGTACTGCACTTTGTCATTCATAACTTTCAATCCAGACAACATTAGGAAAATCTCTTTGGTGAAAATACATAATACTTGGTTTTAAACAACATATAAAAAATTGGTTTAAATCCAATGGTTCAATAAAAAGTTATGCCCTCTGAACAGAGACCATTTTTTACTGTCACAAAAGAACAAGCAAAAATAAAGATTTTTATTTGTAAATTTAACACATGTTTATTAGTTATAAAAACCAAACATCAAATCTATTCAAGCAACATTAGAAATGTTGTATTCGTGGGTTCGAGCCCCACGGTGGGCACCAAAAATGTGTGTGTGAAATTTGGGGAACCTGCAAGGGCACAAACACTTCAATAAACCATTATTTGCATGGGTTAGTTAATAAAAAAACAACAAAATGAAATTCATTGCAAGTCGACTTATTGCCTCCTAGAAAGTGCAAATGTGGATTGCTCTTAGATTGCTAAGCTATCCAGTGAATAGACTACACTCAAATGGAGGATTTTTAAATGCATGCAACTAGGCGAATGCAAGATTAATAGAAGATTAATTGATTAAGAGAAATGAGATTATCAAGCTAAATGATCAAATCTCTAAATGAAGCTAAGCTAGATTATATGCAAGAAATTGAATCCAGATAAGAGAAATGAATCTAAATTAATGAACTAGAAGCCTAAATGATTCTAAGATTAAATGAAAACTAAGTTGATTGATGAATTAACTATGCAAAGCTTCTTCAAAATTCTATGATCCTGATTGAAGAATGAGAGCTTGAATTTATAGGAAAATCAAGAGGGAGACCAAAGGTCAGGATTGATCTTTAATGAGTGGTCGAGATCGATTCGAAGGAAGCACAATCTAGGTGAAATGATTTGATTGGACAATTTAATTCCATTTTGGAGAGATAATATTGAGTTCAAATTAGCAACTCAGATTCTTTACATTTTTCTTGAGTTCAGTCGATTTGTTTCCTTTTTCGAATTTTTGTGCTCATAATTTCCAATTTATTTTTGAAATTAATTCCTCTTTCTTGATTTGTTTCCTTTTTTGAAGATTTGTGCTCATAATTTCTAATTTATTTTTCAAATTAATTCCTCTTTCTTGATTTGTTTCTTTTTTTAAAGATTTGTGCTCATAATTTTCAATTTATTTTTCAAATTAATTCCTCTTTCTTGATTTGTTTCCTTTTTTGAAGATTTGTGGTCATAATTTCCAATTTATTTTTCAAATTAATTCCTCTTTCTTGGTTTGTTTCCTATTTTGAAGATTTGTGGCAATTTTTATTTATTTATTAAATATGCAAAAGATATTTAAGTAAATAAATGAGATATTTGATTTTAAAAAGATTTTCTATTTTGAATTTTGAATTTGATCAATTAATTAAATGAGAATTTAATTAATTGTAATTGCCATGTTGCATTTTTATACCTTAGGAATTAATTAATCAGGCTCTCATGAATAATTTAAATTGATTCTTTGATTCAGGACCTTGATGAATTTTATTGAATTTTAACACATTAGTCGAGATTAGGGGCCCATGGTTTTGGATGACCATTTTTAGAGTATTTCAATGACATCTCGCTCTAAGAGTCCATGCTCTGGTTCCAAGAATTACCCACTGTACAATGCACAAGAGAAGTAATAGTACAAAGGAGTAGTGTGGGTGCCCCCCCTTAATATGTCAACATACGTTAATGTTGATATCTTAAGGATAGTATAACAAGTATACCTACCTTCATCACAAAGAAGATATTCATAATGCAATAATGTCATAAATCCAAGCAAGAGAGGGAATACTCTACAAGCAAGGATACAATAGTTGAAAAGAGATATCTTGTTGTAAGTGTAAAGGAGATCCTTGGAGGAGAAGATATCTTTGTTCAAAATACATCTACCCCTGAAGAGGAGTTATCTTAGACAAATATAACATCTTCTAGAATAAAGAAAAGAAGAGAGCAAGAATTCAGTCCTTCCTCCTATTGATAAGTGAAAGAGATTCTTGATGAAGGATGACGCACTTTTAGCCCTATCAAGGATGGGTGGATTTATTATAGATGTACGTTACCAAGTGTGAAAGAGATTGTAGTCAAGGACTTAAACCTATTGTATAAGAGATAACCCTTGAGTGAACAACAACAATTCCACACAAGGAATGACATCAAGTAATAAAAATCACACCATCCACAACATAGGAAAGAGTGGATCCTTTGAGAGAGAGAGAGAGAGAGAGAGAGAGAGAGAGAGAGAGAGAGAGAGAGAGAGAGAGATCATTTCCCCCCAAGTGTAGGACAATGAGAAGAATTACACAACTTCTAGAGAGAGATTACTCATAAGAGACGTACCGTTTCAAGCAAGGAATACATCCTAACCAAGGAACAAACATGTGCTCCACATGAAGGATAACTCCATTCAAGAAAGGACATCAGGTTATGAGTAGCACAATAGAAGAGGTAATTTTCAAAGAGAGAGAAAGAAAAAGATTCACAAAAGTTCTCTGAGGAGAGATTGTTCATAATAGACGTACCGTTTCAAGCAAGGAGAAGATCCCATTCATGGAACATACATGCACTCGCATGAAGGAAAACTCCATGCAAGAAAGGGCATCAAGTTTATGAATAATGTACTCCATAAATAAAATAGTGAAACCTTAGAGAGAGAAAAAGGAATATTCTTGCCCCCCAAGCATAGAGGCAAGAATAAATAGACTATAACATTGCTCATTAAGTATGATTGCACCTGAAATTGTACCACCACAAATGACAAGGAGCCCCTAATAAGTAGGCTAACTATGTCACATAGTGAGGAGCAACATAATAGAAACTTGAATGTTATTTTAAATGATCATGATGAATATGCCATTCATTGTCAGATGTTATTTTTAACATGCCCCGAATCAATTTCAAGATTTGTGTTAAGAGAAAAATTTGGAATATGAAAAGCAGACATCTTAGACTTTCTAGAAAAGGTAGGAGTGAAATCTAAGGACCCCCAATCATCCTCTAAGAGTCCTTATTTAGGAACATCTTTGGTAGGAGATGGTGTATCTGAGTGAATTGAAGAGAGGATTGTAGGAACTAAGAAAGCATATGATGCTTCACTTATGTTCTCATCAACTACCTCATTAGTATATGTGTAAGGCATGACATGATAACCAGGAAGCATTTTTGGTTTCTTATGAACATGAATGAAATTGATTTGATTTTTGTTAGGCTCTTGATTTTTGGGAGAGAGAGCATTATGATGAGAAATAATATCATCCTCTTGTTCTAGGGTATCTTTATGTTCAAGACACTCATTAGAAAAATGAGTATCATATATAATTAATGCTTCATCTTTAGAGGGAAGATCATGAAAAGAAGGTATGATATCAATAGGATAAGTAGCCATAATATCATCCCCTTGTACCAAATAATCCTTATGAGGGAGGTACTTTTTAAGAGAAGAAGGAACACAATTCTCCAAAGATTCATCTTTAGGAGGGAGATCTTTGAAAGAAGTGTCCATACTCCCTTTTTGCACCAACGTGCCCTTGTTAATAAGATTAATTTTGGGAGAGGGTAAACCATAGCTATGAATGAAAGGGAGAGCTAAATTATCATCATATGCATGAAAGGGAACATAATGAACATCTTTAACGTAACTCGAAATTGAATTAGCAAAATAAGATAAGAACTCCATATTCATTGATGATCAAACAAGAATAATGTTCAACCCATACATGCATAGAAAATTTAATAAAGGAGGGAAAATGGAATTTGAACTGCAAATTTGAATTTGAATTTGTGAAATCTAAATTTCTGTTCGATCTTAGAGGATGTTAAAATTGATAAAGCACACCAATTTTATGGATTCAAGCCAAAAAACACAGTTAATTCTGTCTCCTGAAATTTTGGGGAAAATGTTGAGGACTGTGGCGAAAGTGCACACTGTCCAACCAACTTTTTTTGAAATTTTCAGAGATGATAGGTATTATGATATTATTGTGAAATCCAAAAAAATAGTTGATTTGGAGATGTCAAGATCGATCAAATTCGCAGTCAAAGGTCGAAAATAGAAAGATCTTAAAAATTAGGGTTTTATTATTGAACCACTGAATTTTTAGAATAAAGAGATAGATTTGAATTGCAATTTTGAAATAGAAATCAGATCTGAAACAAGTAATTAAATTTTTACACTTCACAAGCTTAATTTGTTCAAAATGAAAAAAAAAGGGTTTTTATTGTAATTAACCTCTAAATTTTGTAAAAACATCAAACTTGGAAATGAAATTTTGAAACTCAAATTGCAAATATTCAGATCTAACAAATATGAAATCAAAATCAAGATGTAAGACGTTGGGTTCACCAAAATGTAAAGTGGAAAATTGAATCCTAGTGATTCCCCACCTAGGAGAGAGAAATGAAATCACTAGGATGATTTTCACTTGGGAGAACTTTACATTCAAAAGAGGGGTTTGAATCTACTAGATCCATATCCAAGAGAGATAAGGATGTGAATTCCAAGTGGATTGCAAGGGTTGAAGTATGTTTTACCCTCTTTTGTTAATAGCTATGTGGAAAAGAGAGAGAAAATGAGTGAAATGAGGAGCTACCGGTTTGGGATCGTGTTGTAACTTCAAATCTGAGCTAATTAGACTGATACGGATCTTCTCTGCAAATTTGGAGAAAATTTGTCGGGACCGTGGCGACAGTGTACATGGTCCTCCACAAAATCCGTGAAACAAAAAGGGTTCTTCCGTCTCTACAAATGAAGCCCAAACCTGCAATTACAGCTGCGCACATGCAACCTACACACATAAAAGAAGGGGAGAAAAGTTGTGGATAGGGGTTTGCCTCAATCAAACTCTGGTTGAGGAATCAACCTTGAAAGAAAGTAATTGCAAATGCTAAAATGTAAACAATGGAAGTGTATACCTTGTAGATATGCAATTTGTTGATGATGAATGCTTTGCTTCTTGAATGTAATCACAAGTGTTACATGAAATGGCATGTAACATGACAAAACCTTAACACACACATATGCTTGCAAACGAATGTTGCAATCTTGCTCCAATGGATGAATGAAGAAGATACATGAAGAAAGAAGACTTGATGAATGCTTGATGACGATAATGAAGACCCTCTACTTGAATTCCTTGTCCATTCGCTCATTTGTGTATTTCATGTCTATGCAAATGAGAAGACTAATTCCCTTTTTATACATGCCTCAGAAGATTAATTCATCTCACCAAAGGCCGACATCGAGGAGATTTGGGATCTCGAAGTGTAGATAGGGCCGAGGGGACCTATCTTGGGGCCACCCTAAGAGGGTGAGACAGGGGCCTTGTCCTATCTTGGGGCCCAGACAGGGTCTTGAGGCTATCTCAGGTCTCAAACATGAAGGGGTCAAGGGGTGAAAATGCAGAAAGAGGTCTTGGTCAGAAAGGAGGGTGTCGTCGCCAAAGTGAGGACTTCGACTGTGGTTAAAATTGCAGGAGGCACAATTTTATGACACTACAGAGAGATATTACAAGCAACACTTATCATCATCAAGGAGTTGGTGATAGTAGTTTCTTTGCAATTGTGGTTACTATTATAGCCTTGCTAATCAACCACATCTAGTTTGAATATCCCAAAATTATTTCTTGGGTGGAGACATGATAGGAGTTGATTTTCATCAATATCATGGGGTTCTAATGTGTTTGAGCTATAAATAGTAAATTTTTCATCACAATAAGAATCAAGATTAGGAGGTGTATGATCATTATGCCATAATGATAAATAAGAAGTAGCTAGAATGAAGAATTCCAGATGTAGGAAATGAATGGAAGAGCAATGTAGCTTCCCTTTATTAATTGTCTTATGTTTCCAAAACTCTCTAACACCTGTTCAAGGATAATTGAATCTATTTTCCACAAGTGTACACCTTGTAGCTATATACAAATCATGGACAAATTTATGACTCCTCTGATGTTGGCCTTGAATTGGAGCAAAGGTGTACAACTAGGCGTATTGATGTATGCAATTATGACCACTTGGCATTGTCAATGCTAAATGTGAAAAAACCATTTTGTCATCTACCTTGAACAATCAAATTAGATAGTTCACCTCAACACCTAGTCCAAAAGGGCTTCATGCCATAGAGGTTCAAACTAAAAAGTATCAAGTGGTCATCAAGATTTTTAATAAATTTATTTTTGTAATGGGTCACAAAGGTCTAAAACTATTTTAGGAAGTCTATCCTATATGATTTTCTTCACAAAGATGATAGATATAGACTATATTTGATGAAACATCATTATATTTTGTAATAACAATGAAAATCATGGATGTTGTAGCTTCTCAGAAATGTAGAACCTATTCGTGTATTTTTACCTCTTTGTTTTGTAGTTGTTTGGAAACTACAACACCAAAAGAAGTGTATGGTAAAGACCCTTGCTAATATAACCATCACGTTATTCATTAGAGAGAAAGTAATTGGGGGTCAATGTAAAACATCACTTGTTTCAACAAGATTGCAAAAAGTTAGGAATCTTTTCCATGTCTCTACACACAATCAAGAGAATGACCACAAATAAAGAATGTCACTCTTAATTCTTGTTTAAAAGTATTAACATGTTCCATGATTGTGGATGTGATGTGTAAGGTAGCTTTAGAAACATTTAATGAAGCATGCCAAAAACATATGTAGGAGTGAAAGCAATGAGAGTGTGCATTCAGTGAGAGATGCATCCTTGTAGTATGGGTCATTCCCAAGATTATACTCAAGGATTTGATAAAATATGTAAGACATGCTGTTCCACTTAGAGAAATAATTTCTATTTTGATTTAAGTAGTATTTAGAACACACATGCAACAATTTATTTATATTATGAGGTAACTCTACATGGAAATGAAACATGTGGGCATGTATGATAGTTGGTATGTCCTTGTTTGAAACTACTTTTGTGTTGCAACGTAAAGATAAGTGTATGATGTAAGGTTAGTGGAATAGGATGTCTAGTAGCTTCATGGTGCAAAATCATTAAGGATGATTACACGTAAAGGAAGGAAGATACTTGAGCACTAGGAAGTGATGCAGTTAGGGGAAAATAGATATTAAAAGGAAGGTTTGTGCTTGGCATCCCTCCTAGTAAACTTTGAATATGAAATGCATAACATGCCTCTCACCTTAACCTATTGATTATATCCATTTAAGAATGATAGCAATTATCAATGCATTCCTTTGTTGTCTACTTAAGAAACCACTATTTTGATCATTGAGAAGGTGTCATAGACAATATGCTAACAAGATTATCAAGCAAAAAAAACAAAAAAACTAGAATACTACAAACCCACTTAACACATAAACACCTATAAAGATTTTTTCTTAGTGAAAATACCCTTGAAAAACAAAACAAAAAAACAAAAAAACAAAAGGTGTTTGTGGGGCCCGTACTCCGCGGCAGTGCTTATGGTTACCGTTGAAAAAAAAAGGTCAAAAAATTCTACAAACCTAGACAAATGTTAGTCCACGTAAGCCTTAACTCCTTCGAAAAGAAGCTAAAAACAAACAAAAATATTTTTTATTGGTTGAGCCGGTGCCACGTGGCAAGCTAACACATGATGGTGACGTGGCAGTCCAGCGTGGCAGAGAGCCGTTGGGAAAGTAGAGCGGAGAGCCGTTGGATTGGAAGAAGATGGGAGGGCGAAAGATTTGACCGTTGTATTCTGGGATTCAAAATGGGTTCGTCTCCTTTGAATTTCATCGGTTGCTCCTACTCATTAATCGCTGCACCATATGAATACATAGATCCAAGCATTTTTATTGCACATTGATCAATCCAGGGAGCACCCAAAGCCATCGATCGCTTTTCACCTGTGTCTTTTTTTCAGGTACATTTCTTGGCCTGTAGGGTTTCTTTTTTCTTAGTCTGAGATTAATCGGATTCCGATTTGTAAGGTAATTTTCATGTTTCAGTCGAAATATTCATGGATTTGAACGCGTGGATTTTGTATTTTGGAAAGCCTTGGATACTACGAAATCGATTTGGAGGAACTGTTCCTTTGGTTAATAATACAGAACGATTTGCATGCAAGCGTTTTCTTTGTTATTGTGTTCTCGGATGATGTGTTTGGAAGGCCTGAAACCCCATGGATTCGAACAAGTAATTTTTTTCTTTTTTTGTGACGTTTTTACTTTTGTTGATTGATTTGATGTGCTTGAAAAGTAGTCGCAGAAAATGTATGTTTCATGGTGCAAGGCCTGAAACCATTTCAAATCTGATAAATTAGGAAGTTTACTGAAGGATTTTGAATAGAAGGGTTTACTTTTTATCGTCTGAGTTGAAGTGCAAAACTTAATGTTCCCTGCAGGAAACCATTGTTATGCTAAATAGCCATTGAGGGTTTGGGTATGAGGGTTGTTTTTCAATTCCCTGAAATCATCGTCTGAGTTGAAGTGCAAAACTTAATGTTCCCTGCAGGAAATCATTGTTATGCTAAATAGCCATTGAGGGTTTGGGTATGATGGTTATGAGTTTTTCAATCCCCTGAAATCATCTATGCATTAAAGCATTAAAGCGTTTTTACAGGATTCTTAAATGCAATAGTGTGGCTAAATAGTTACTTTCATTTTGTCCAGGGCGTTCTGTTTGTGGCCACTTCTGGGCATTGTGAGCTAGCAAATCTGAGTTTCTGGGAATACAATTGAACAAATTTGAATATAAGGGTTTTTATTTATTTCTTCCCTCTGGTTGGAGACCTGAAATCGTATCCTTGAAAGTTGAAATGACCGATGCCTAGAGCCCTTAGATATAATGAGAAGATTTTAAGGATTTTGGGATTCTAGGAGTACTTTTTGTTCTATTATTGACCGCTTCTGCAGTTTAGAGATACCAGGCATTCGAATATGAGGGTTTTTTTACCTCCCCTTGAGCAGAGACCTAAAATCCTCTACATGAAAGGAGTTAATCCTTGCCTGGTATCCTGAGAGATGACAACAGCGTTTTTAAGATGCTCTGATTGTTTGTGGACTGGTTTAGGCTACCCCTGATATTTCCTGGCTTTATAGTTCTTTTTCTCTTTTGTGGGATCATTCAAATGTCTATGCTATGAGGATTTGTTGGAGTGGTCAATTAGGATTTATTGTTTTTTAAGGATTTTGGATTTTTGAAGTCAGTTTTTAATTTGTGGAAAACACAAAAATTCAAATTATGCACTTAAATATGAATGCTTACGATCCTGAGAGATGTTTAGGGTTCTCGGTGTTCATAATTGTAGGTAAAGTTACTGCTAGAATCATGCACTTGAAAATCCCTTCAATTTATCCCTTCAATTGTTGTAGTGTCTCAGGGTTCTATTATGTGAGCAGTTAGGTTTTGATTTACATGAGACATTATGTTTTGGGCCATATCTAAGATTTATGGTCACTTGAAAATGTCACTTGAAAATCACTTAATTTTTTTGTGTTGGAGAAAAAGGTTGTTGTGTCTCAGGGTTCTATTATGTGAGCAGTTAGGTTTTGATTTACGTGAGACATTATGTTTTGGGCCATATCTGCGATTTATGGTTTCAGAATGCGTGGTTTCTGTTTGTTAGTGTGTTCTCTTCTATGAATGAAATCTTAATCCTATAATTATTTTCCACATCTGTGCGCCTGCCATGTGTTAATTTTCTCGATTCGATCCTTCTTTGGATGTAAATCTTCATCTATTATATATTCAGCTTTTCAAATATTTGAATCGTTCAGATTCTTGAATCCCTTGGGTACCAGTGTTTTGGATTACTATATATCTACCATCGGATTAAGTTGTTATTTGGAAGGATTATTTTGCTGTGTCTCTTACAATGTCAATATTTTTCAGAGGGAAATCTGCTTGCGGAGAGTGAATTGCTTTTTCATCTAAAGAACGGTTTTGAAATTTTCGCAGTGTATTTGGTTACCAGAGATGCCGTCCGCTTCTGTGGCTCTGGGACACTGACCAGGGCTTTAAACTTTCCCATCTATGAATGAATGAAATCTGCGATTTATGGTTTCAGAATTCGTGGTTTCTGTTTGTTAGTGTGTGTTCTCTTCTATGAATGAAATCTTAAGCTTATAATCAATTTTCAACATCTGTGCGCGTGCCATGTGTTAATTTTCTCGATTCGATCCTTCTCTGGATGTAAATCTTCATCTATTATATATTCAGCTTTTCAAATATTTGAATCGTTCAGATTCTTGAATCCCTTGGGTACCAGTGTTTTGGATTACTATATATCTACAATGGGATTAAGTTGTTATTTGGAAGGATTATTTTGCTGTGTCTCTTACAATGTCAATATTTTTCAGAGGGAAATCTGCTTGCGGAGAGTGAATTGCTTTTTCATCTAAAGAACGGTTTTGAAATTTTCGCAGTGTATTTGGTTACCAGAGCTGCTGTCCGCTTCTGTGGCTCTGGGACACTGACCAGGGCTTAAAACTTTCCCATCTGGGGATACCGGAAGCATAGCTTATTGGTGAGCAAAACATTTATTTAAAGTCAGTAAGGCAAATGTATAGCAATTTCTTACAACACATGACAAAATGGTTTAGAGTGCTTAGAAGATAAATATTTTCTGATATTTTGCAGCAAGCCTGGTTTAGAGCGGCAGGATGGCTTCCAGAGCAGTACAAGGAAGAGGTACCTGGATATTTTCAGTTTCTAGTACTATGAGTTGTTAAATAAAACTTTTTTTTTTCTAATATTTCAATAACTCTTCAAAATTATAACAATTTGCAATTTTAGATGCAGGAGTCCCTAACAATAGGAGGGCTCTGGGAGATATTGGTAATATTGTTGGAGAAATCAATGGCAAATGCAATGTCAAGGACGGAATCAGTGGGTGCGTATTTGTCTTTCCTGAATTGGTAGTCATCAGATTACTTATAAGACCAAGTGTGTAGACTAGACATAAGAATTGCAAATTGTATTGATTGGAATGACTTGTTTTTCACTAAATTCAAAATATGTTGCTCTGTTTCACAGGAAACCTGTTCTTCATGTGACTCGCCCCGTAACAAGGTTTGTTACAAAAACAAACGTCTTCCTTTCTTTGATTGTTCACATATGTGAGCTTTACAAAATATCTTCCTTTCTTTGATCGTTCACATATGTGAGTTTTACTAAACGTCTTCCTTTTTTTGTGATTGTATTTTTTGGTATTCACAGGAGTTTTGGAGCGCAATTACTTGCCAATGAAAAGGTTACTGCAAGCAACGGTTCTGGCATTGATAAGGTTATCTGCAACTGCTAGCTTTGTCCATCATATTGTGCTATCGGCACTGTGCATCGTTTTTAACATTTCCTTCCCATTATTTTGCAGCAAGCAGGGGCCGTAAACAAACAAAGGAGGAACAGCAAGCCCAAGGACATTCCTCCAGCAATTGTAGAAGTCAAGGATGATACAGATGACGAGGAAGTTACTATTGTTGAACCAGTACCCAAGGCAAAAGGAATTCGCAACCGCAGTGGCCAAGCTGCAACCAGAAAGTTGAAACCCCAAACACTAACTGCGACTCTTACAGCCAGAAGTGAAGTGAGAACACATATTTAATTTCCTATGCTGCATAGTTTCTTTATTTGCTTCGGTATTCCATAGGAGCGAAGATTCTTATGAGTGAAGTCTTTCAGGCTTTTTGTGGAGGGTTTGATGCTGAAATGGCTGAGGCAGAGGACCTCTTGCCCAATATTGATATAGGAGATCTTGATAATCAGTTGGCGGTGGTTGAATATGTGGAGGATATCTACAAGTTCTATCGTAAAATTGAGGTGTTTTTTCTGATTTCTTCTTTCAAACCAAGAAATAAAGACGCAAATGTTCGAATTGACTATGGATGTATAATTTATTAATTTCCGGTCCATCTTCTGACTCTGCAGGGAATGAGCTGTGTGCCAGATTACATGCCTACTCAAGTGGAAATTAATGAGAAGATGAGAGCAATTCTGATTGACTGGCTGATTGAGGTAAGTGTTTCTTTTGGGACTAGCATCTTGTGTGTTGTAACATGCATGTTAGTGTCATGTTTTAAGCTTAATCTATGGTTGGTTTCTGTATTTGCAGGTACATTATAAGTTTGAGTTGATGCCAGAGACGTTGTATCTCACCACAAACTTGGCTGATAGATACCTGTCCATTGAGCCTGTGTCAAGGAGGAATTTGCAGTTAGTGGGTGTTACTGCTATGCTTTTAGCTTCCAAGTATGAGGAAATTTGGGCTCCAGAGGTAGCGTACTATATACTGGCTTCATTTATATTGTATTGAATTGAATGGACTAGTGATGCTTACCCTTATTTTGTTGATTTGCAGATCAATGACTTTGTCTGCATTTCAGACCGGGCTTATACAAAACAGCAAATTATCAGTATGGAAAAGATCATGCTTAACAAGCTAAAATTCCATCTCACAGTCCCTACTCCATATGTATTCGTCGTTCGGTATCTGAAAGCTGCAGATTCTGACAAAGAGGTGAGGCGTAGGATTCCAAATTAGTTCTGTTTTATTGGACGACTTTCCGTGCCCACTCTAATAATCATCTTTGTTTTATTGCTCAGATGGAAAACCTGGTATTCTTTCTAATTGAACTGAGCTTGCTCCAATATGTGACCATCAAGTTTACCCCATCATTGCTTTCTGCCGGGGCTGTCTACACTGCTCGGTGCACATTAAAAAAGGATCCAATCTGGAATGATCTACTTAAGCGCCACACAGGTTATTCCGAAGCAGACCTCATGTAAGCGACTAACCACTTCTTTCCATTTAGGAAAATAGAAATAATTTTATTTCAAGTTGCAATTAGTAGATTTGGTACAGCAATGGAAATTCTGTATATATGGTATCGTCTAATTTTGGCTAAAGGATGCATGTTTTTTGCTTTGCACAGGGAATGTGCAAGACTGATGGTTACATTTCATCAGAACTCAGCAGATAACAAACTGAAAGTGGTTCACAAGAAGTACTCTGCACCTCAGTTCGACTCTGTGGCCCTTTTAAGTCCTGCCAAGCTACCTGCATAATGTGGCCCTTTTTAGGTTCTGCCAAGCTACCTGCATAGACTTAGATCTTAGTGAAAATACTGAAGTTTAACTCGAGATTGACTTAGATTTTTGAAGAAATACTGAAGATGGTTATATGATCTTGAGCATAGAAGATAGCTATATGATCTCTTTTAACCAACAATAACCTAAGATACATTTTTTGCTCATTCGTTATTCTTTGTTGCTACCATTGTAAATAGCTTCAGAGTTGAGAAACACTAGTAATTGAAGATGTACTGGAATCTTCTATACCTTCTACTGCAGCATATATAATTCCTGCCTTGGAATTCTGTCCACGGCCTTTTGACATAAGGGTCCTGAGTTATTATGAATTGTTATTAATTAGCATCACTTAAAAGACATGTTCTTTTGCTGAAGTTGTACTGTGTGATGTCTTTCAAAACAGTAAGATTTGATGGTATCTTTCAGAACAGCAAGATTTGATGATTTTTGAACAAATACTGAAGATGGATGGTTACATGATCTCTTTTAAGCAACAATAACCTAAGATTCTCTTTTAACATCACTTAAAAGAAATGTTCTTTTGCTGAAGTTGTACTGTGTGATGTCTTTCAAAACAGTAAGATTTGATGGTATCTTTCAGAACAGCAAGATTTGATGATTTTTGAAGAAATACTGAAGATGGTTACATTATCTCTTTTAAGCAACAATAACCTAAGATTTGTTATTCTTTGTTGTTAATTGTAAATGTACTGGAATCTTCTATAACTTCAGCCTCTGCTGAAGCGTATATTGTTGCTTGGAACCATTAGCCTTTTGACATGAAGGGTTCTGAGTCATACCTTAACATCACTTAAAAGATATGTTCTTTTACTGAGTCATGATAGTAAGATTTGATGATTTGTACTCAATGTTGGAACGATCAACCTTTTAACGTGCAACAGACATTATAGTACAGCTTACAATGTTTCTAGATTTAACTGTGTCAAGATATCTTGAACCTTTAATGTATATGCTAACAGTTTGAGCTGGATTGGTGGAAATTGAACCAGTCAATTCTATAGCAAGAAGTGGATACACAAAAACCGAAGGCTGGAATTCTAAGTAAGATGATATTGTGGAATAAGAGAGGGGTGCTACAGTAAGATGATTTTGTCCTGTGGATGATGGATGATGGAATGATGTTTGATCGGTGGAAATAGGTTGAATTGGATTGGTGGAAATTGATCCAGTCAATTCCCACAGCAAGATAATTTTTTCCTTTAAAACAGTCATGATATTTATAGTTCATAGAAGGAGCACACATTACGTTTAATTGTCAGGGTTTTGAACCTTAAATAGTTCAGCTTACAGTGTTTCTGGATTTAACTGTGTCAGGATTGGTGGAAATAGGTTGAATTGGATTGGTGGAAAATGATCCAGTCAATTCCCACAGCAAGATGATTTTTTCCTCTATATCAGTCATGATATTTATAGTTCATAGAAGAGCATACTTTAATAGAAGAACATACTTTACAGTGTTTCAGGTTTTAATTGTGTCAGGTTTTTGAACCTTTAATAGTTCATAGAACAGTATACATTACAGTGAATGGTCAGTTCCCACAGCAAGATGATTTTTCCCTCTTGATGTTGGAATGATGTTTGAATCTTTTATTGTGTAACAGTAATGATATTTCCACAGTTCACAGTACAGCTTAGTTTCTGGATTCTGAGTAAGTGATAATAGTTCATAGAACAGCGTACACAGTGTTTCAGGTTTCAATTGTGTGCGATGTTGGAATGATGTTTGGTTCACAGTCGAGCTTACAATGTTTCTGGATTCTGAATAAGTGATAGGGTGGATGTGAAACAAAAATTGGAGCACCGATTCTGTCAACAGAACAGCGTACATTACAGTATTTCCACTGTTCACAGTACAGCTTACAATGTTTCTGGATTCTGAGTCAGTCGTGATATGTACTGTTTATAATAGAATAGTCCGGTTTTAACTGTCAGGATTTTGAACCTTTAATGTGTTGTGTGGATTGCTGCCAAATGATGAGAAGAGTGAATGAGGGTGATGCGACCATTTTTCTGATATATTAAATAAATTAAAAATCACAATACTATTTTGTGATTTTAAATGAAAACGAATGAATGGGAGGGTTGTGGGGAAATGACTATGCAGCAGATTAAATGGTCTGATGTGATCATTTTTCTGATATTGTTTTGTGATTTTTAATTTATTTAATAAATATAAAAAATGTAATAATGTCTCATTTTGAAAAGTGCCTTAGTTTGTCTACTGCCATTTTCCCACTTCACTCCGATGTTGGAATGATGTTAATGTCCCATTTTGTGATTACAATTCTCAGCAAGTAAGGGGGTCTCCTTAAAAGGGAAGACCTGAAAAAAAGTTAGAAAATAACGTACAAATTATATTATATAGGTGAATAATAATTACAAACAATTGTATATGTAGAGATAATATATAGATCATAACTTACTAATTGAATACAAGGTTACTTAACTAATGAACCCCAACCCAATCATAGCAAGCTAGGATGGGTAACTTGATAGGTGCCTTGACAACTGTCCCTTAATCAAGCCCCACTTGTGAGGGTGTCTAAATTGTTCTCCCTCTATCAAACCGTACTTGTAAGGGTGTCTTTATCAACCGTTCTCCCTCATATGCTAGAGAGGGTGTCTGAACCATTCTCTCTCTAACAAATCATGAGGGGTTTCTGAACCGTTCTCCCTCTACTGTCAATCTCTTCTCAGAATATTCAGAATTATGCCAAAAGCCAGACTTATATAAACAAATATATATTTAGAATATTAATAATACACAGAGTGTTGATTATTATCTATCTCAGAGATTCACAAATGTTGTTATGTAAACTCAGTCATGTATATATACTGTAAAGGTGTTGCACAGAAAGTCCATACTAGATACACTTTTAGAGGGGGAGAACCTTTATCTCCTTAAAAGGGAAGACCTGAAAAAAAGTTAGAAAATAACGTACAAATTATATTATATAGGTGAATAATAATTACAAACAACTGTATATGTAGAGATAATATATAGATCATAACTTACTAATTGAATACAAGGTTACTTAACTAATGAACCCCAACCCAATCATAGCAAGCTAGGATGGGTAACTTGATAGGTGCCTTGATAACTGTTCTCCCTTAATCAAGCCCCACTTGTGAGGGTTTCCAAATTGTTCTCCCTCTATCAAACCGTACTTGTAAGGGTGTCTTTATCAACCGTTCTCCCTCATATGCTAGAGAGGGTGTCTGAACCATTCTCTCTCTAACAAATCATGAGGGGTTTTTGAACTGTTCTCCCTATACTGTCAATCTCTTCTCAGAATATTCAGAATTATGCCAAAAGCCAGACTTATATAAACAAATATATATTTAGAATATTAATAATACACAGAGTGTTGATTATTATCTATCTCAGAGATTCACAAATGTTGTTATGTAAACTCAGTCATGTATATATACTGTAAAGGTGTTGCACAAAAAGTCCATACTAGATACACTTTTTCCCCAAATATTATTGTGTGGATATGAGTAGGCTCCAAAGATTCGGTTTTGATTTCTCCAGATCCGTAAACTCTATATTAATATTACTAAAGTCTACATAAGAACATTATCAGGCTTCCTATATTAAGCATACATATTAAGCACATCCCCATGCATACCACCAAGAATAAGGATTTTACTGTCTGTAACTTAGTAACAGTTCTGATCTGATCTGATAGATGGTGATATCACTAGGAGGCTTTTGATTCCTTTCCCTTATATCACTCAATGTGAGGGAGTCACACCTCTTCATCATGTATGCCCTTTGGCAAGAGACACACCCTTTCACCCTTAGCACCCTTTTAAAGAGTGCAACTTTTCATTATTTCTGCTCTTTGAAAGGGACACAACCTTTCACAATCAGGTCTGCACTTCTTATTTAAATCAGATCTGCACTTCTAATTCCCAAATTATCCCCCTCAAATGAGGTTCTCTTCTCCCTTTTATATCTCATGTTTGAGGGAGTCACAACTTTTCCTTCCGTGTCTTTTGACCCTTCATTAACTTAATTAAATTTTAATTATATTTAGTTATATTCTTTAATATTTTAATTTTATTTTAATTTTTATTCTTTAATTTTTTAATTTTACTATTATCATTTAATTTTAATTCTATTCCAAAGTGGGGACATTACAAGAAAAACGATCACATCAAGACATTTGTCTATTGCCATTTTCCCACCTCACCTCGATGTTGGAATGATGTTTGAATCTTTTAATTTGTAACAGTAATGAGATTTCCACAGTTCACAATACAACTTGCAATGTTTCTAGATTCTATGTTCGTCATGATATGCTTCTGGATTCAGCTGTGTAAGATGATAGAGTTGTAGGAGAAAAGATGATGAATCACAAAGTGTGATTCAAAACTTTGATGCAAAAAAGTTCTACACAACTAAATCTCGAAGCATATATGAATCTAGTTGAGTCTGATTCGAAAAAGATGACGAATCACAAAGTGTGATTCAAAACTTTGAAGCAAAAAAGCTCTACACAACTGAATCCAGAAGCATATATGAATTTAGCATGGACTGTGGAAATCTTATCTCTCTAAATGATATGTATAGTTCATAATAGAACAGTTTGGTTTTAACTGTGTTAGGATTTCGAACCTTTAATGTGTTGTGGATTGCTGCCAAATGATGAGGAGAAGAGTGAATGGGGGGTGAGGTGGGGAAATGACCTGATGTGACCATTTTTCTGACATTTATTAAATAAATTAAAAATCACAACACAACTATTTTGTGATTTTTAATTTATTTGATAAATGAAAAACAAATGGTTACATCAAACCATTTTGTCTGCTCCATAACCATTTTCGTGAGGTGGGGTGGCATTGTGTTTTATACCAATAATAAAATGATGGGGGATAAGAGATACCATAGCAAGAAGTGGATGGGATTAGAGATGCCATAGCAAGAAGTGGATGGCGGATAAGAGATATCATAGCAAGAAGTGGATGGGATTAGAGATGCCATAGCAAGAAGTGGATTGGGTAGGAGATGCCAAATGATGGAATTACAATCCAAATCCATATGTATGGCTGCCAAATGATGAGGAGAATGGGCCAAATGATGAGGAGTGGATTGCTGCTAAATGATGAGAAGAGTGAATGGCGTGAGGTGGGGCGGCATTGTGTTTTATACCAATAATAAGAGAGATAATGAGGGGATAAGAGATGCCAAATGATGGAATTGCAAGCAAAATCCATATAGCATGACTGCCAAATGATGAGAGGAGTGAATGGGGTGAGGTGGGGTGGCATTGTGTTTTATACCAATAATAAGATGATGGGGGGATAAGAGATGCCAAATGATGGAATTGCAAGCAAAATTCATATGTATGGCTGCCAAATGATGTGAGGAGAATGGGCCAAATGATGAGGAGTGGATTGCTGCCCGATGATGAGAAGAGTGAATGGAGTGAGGTGGGGTGGCATTGTGTTTTATACTACAAATAAGATGATGGGGGGATAAGAGATACCATATTAAGAAGTGGATGGGATAAAATTTGCCATAGCAAGAAGTGGATGGGATAAGAGATGCCAGATAATGGAATTGCAAGCAAAATCCATTGCAAGAAGTGGATGGGATAAGAGATGCTAGATGATGGAATTGCAAGCAAAATCCATATAGCATCGCTGCCAAATGATGAGAGGGGTGAATAGGGGTGAGGTAGGTGGCATTATATTTTATATCAATAATAAGATGATGGGGGGATAAGAGATACCCATAACAAGAAGTGGATAGGATATGAGATGCTAGATGATGGAATTGCAAGCAAAATCCATATAGCATGGCTTCCAAATGATGAGAGGAGTGAATGGGGGTGAGGTAGGTGGTACTATGTTTTATACCAATAATAAGATGTTGGCGGGATAAGAGACCCATAGCAAGAAGTGGATGGGATATGAGGTGCCAAATGAAGGAATTGCAAGCAAAATTCATATAGTGGATGGGATAAGAGATACCAAATGATGGAATTGCAAGGAAAATCCATATAGGTGGCATTGTGTTTTATACCAATAATGATGATGAGAGGAGTGATTGGGGGTGAGGTAGGTGGCATTGTGTTTTATACCTATAATGTTGATGCGGGATAAGAGATACCATATCAAGAAGTGGATAGGATAAGAGATGTCATAGCAAGAAGTGGATGGTTAGCATGGTTGCCAAGTGATGAGAGGAGTGAATGGGGGTGAGGTAGGTGGCATTGTGTTTTATACCAATAATAAGATGATGCGGGGATAAGAGATACCTTAGCAAGAAGTAGATGGGATAAGAGATGCCAAATGATGGAATTGCAAGCAAGATCCATATAGCATGGCTACTAAATTATGAGAGGAGTGAATGGGGGGTGAGGTAGGTGGCATTATGTTTTATACCAATAATAAGATGATGGGGGATAAGAGATACATTAACAAGAAGTGGATGGGATAAGAGATGCCAAATGATGGAACTGCAAGAAAAATCCATATAGCATGGTTGTCAAATGATGAGAGGAGTGAATGGGGGTGAGATGGGGTGGCATTGTGTTATTCCAAAACAAAATGATGGATTGGTAATAAAATATGACTTCAAAATGAAGTAGTCTATATGATGTGGGAATAAGAGATGCCAACTGATAGAATGAATGATGAGAGGAATTGCAAAGTGAATGGGGGTGAGGTGGGGAAGCATTGTATTATGCCAATAATAAAAATGATGGATTGGTAATAAAATTTCACTTCAAAATGAAGTAGTCCATGTGATGTGGGAATAAGAGATGCCAACTGATGGAATGAATGATGAGAGGAATTGTAGAGTGAATGGGGGGTGAGGTGGGGCAACATTGTGTTATGACAATAATAGATGATGATGGATTGGTATAAAATTTCCCTTCAGAATGTAGTAGTTCATGTGATGTGGGAATAAGATATGCCAACTGATGGAATAAATGATCAAAGGAATGCATCTAAGCAAATTCCATATAGCATGATTTTAAGAATGATGATGGATTGGTATAAAATTTCCCTTTAGAATGTAGTAGTCCATGTGATGTGGGAATAAGAGATGCCAACTGATGGAATAAATGATCAAAGGAATGCATCTAAGCAAATTCCATATAGCATGATTTTAAGAAATATGAGAGGAATGAATGAGGGTAAAATGGGGTAACATTCTGTTTAATACTGAAGATGATGGAATAGTAATAAATTTTATTTGAGAATTGAAAGAGTCCATGTGATGTGGGGCATACGAGATGCCATAGAAATGATGCCAAATGATGAGAGGAGTGAGTGAATGGGGGTGAGGTGGGGCAACATTGTGTTATGTCAATAATATAATGGATTGGTAGTAAAATTTCACTTCAAAATGAAGTAGTTTATGTGATGTGGGGATAAGAGATGCCATAGCAAGAAATGGATGGGATGAGAGATGCCAATTGATGGAATGAATAATGAGAGGAATGAATGTAAGAAAAATTCATATAGTATCTTACAACATGATTTTAAGCAATATGAGAGGAGTGAATGATGAGGGGATAAGAGATACCATAGAAAGGTTACCAAATGATGAGAGGAGTGAGTGGGGGTGAGGTGGGGCAACATTGTGTTATGCCAATAATAAGATAATGGATTGGTAGTAAAATTTGAGTTCAGAATGAAGTAGTCCATGTGATGTGGGGATAAGAGATGCCATAGCAAGAAATGGATGGGATAAGAGATGCCAATTGATGGAATGAATGATGTGAGGAATGAATGTAATCAAGAACGATTTTAAGCAATAGGAGAGGAGTGAATGATGAGGGGATAAGAGAAACCATAGCAATAAGTGGATGGGATATAAGAGATGTCAAATGAGGGAATCACAAGCAAAATCCATATAACATAGGTACCAAATGATGAGGAGTGAATTGGGGTGAGGTGGGGCAGCATTGTGTTATGCCATTAATAAGATGATGAATTGATAATAAAATTTCACTTCAAAAATAAATTAGTCCATGTGATGTGGGAATAAGAGATGTCATAGCAAGAAATGGATGGGATAAGAGATGCTAATTGATGAAATGAATGATGAGACTATGATGGTGTAATTTGGAATTGGGGTTTCACCAACTAAGATAGTAAAACTACTAACTAACCAGATCAATTGTACATTGAAAGAAGGGGGTAAATCCAATAGATCTAGCCACAATTTGATTGGGAAAGGGGTTGGGAATGTTGGTCAAATTTACCAATTTTGTTGTCTCCCTCTTTCTAGTTGATATTGGAATGTAATTGTGAAATTAGGGCAAGACAAGGGACAATTGAAGTAAATTGACAAAAACATAATGTTGCAGATGTCCCATGGAGCCACAAATTGAGATCTGGGCAAAATAAGAGATTTAGAAACTATTCTTGAAAGTTCAGGTTGATTTCGAGACTAGGTAGTATAGATTCACCCTAGTCCTTCAAATTTCACTTCGTTGAAAGCTGAACCTATTCATCGTTGTCAACTCTATCAGAATCTTTGAGTAAAGCTCTTGAGCTTGCACCTTGCACACAAAAAAAGAGGTTGAATGTTGTGGATAGGGGTTTGCCTTAGGTCAAGCCCCAATTTAGGAATTAACCTTGAATTGAACAATGCAAATGCTAAAGTAAATGCTAGGAGATGTACCTCAGATCTACAATGGTTGATAAAAGGATTGATGATGCAATGCTCTTTGGGTGTAATCACAAATGTTGAATGTAATGGCATGACAAACACATGAACATAGAAGACCTAATCAAACACACATGCTTGCATGAATATTGATGTAACATTTCTCCATAATGCTTGAAGGATGAAATGTTACCTTGAATGTCTGAAAATGCTTGATGATGAATGATTAACGGTTGCACCAATGTTATGGATGGATTATGGATTTAAAAATGAATTGATAGGATGTCTTTATATAGGGTTCCCTAGGTAAATTATTGATTAGGCTAACCTCCAACGATCAAGTGTAACCATGGGGACCAGAATCCATGTTACGAGAGAGAGAGAGAGAGAGAGAGAGAGAGAGAGAGAGAGAGAGAGAGAGAGAGAGAGAGAGAGAGAGAGAGAGAGAGAGAGAGAGAGCCCACTCTATTTCAAATTGGGCCCTATTTAAGGGGTACTAGGGCGTGTTGGGGTGCCCTGATCTAGGACCATGACACTCCATGCCTTGGTCCTCCAAGAAGAAACACCAACCAATCAGGAAATAGGAGAGGACAACCTTAGGATGGGCCCACTTAACAATGTCAATAGGTGACATCAAGATTAGAGTAAAGAGGACCAAAATGGACCTAGGGGGAATGGAAATAGGACACACTAAAGTGGGAGCACATACATGAGGTGTCAATTGTACTAGTTACAATTTACGAATCTACATTTAACCCCACTTTAACGGGAGTATGAGCCTATGCAAATACTCACGATAAAGTAGAAAGATGAGAGAAAGGAGAAATTGAGAGAAAGATTACAAGGAGATAAGAAATCACTAATTTCAAGGAACCAAGCCCCCAATGTTAGGATCTTAACTCACACAATCACATGCAAGGACACACAAAACATGACAAAGAAAAAAGTCAAAGACAAAAGACACACACCACAAGGGGTTAGTACTAAAAACAAAAAGGCTCCAAGTCAACTAGTTGAAGAGACCTTGATAATAAAAATGTCTCAACCACTAATATCATTCTTGGAATGCTATCATAAGAACACAAGTGATCACATGAAAAATAGAAAAAGCACGCATCAACTAATGAGCCATGATACACAAATAGAAAAGCTATGAGATCATGAAGAAAAGAAAGGGGAGAACATGGATGCTACAAACTAGCAATTTGTGTTATGCTAGGTGATCCATGAGAAGAAGAGAGAGGTTGTGGAATCAACAGGCTAGAAAGTTGTGTTATGCTAGGTGACCCATGAGAAAATGAATACCCATGAGACAAGAAGTTGTGTTATGTTGTATGATTCATGTAAAGAAGGAGAGTCAAAATTGTCTAGCAAGTTGTGTTATGCTAGTTCCACTCATCTTGAAAAAGGAAGAGATGAATGATCTAGCAAGCCGTGTTATGCTAGTCCACTCACCTTGCTACATATGTCATTGTCTGGTTTTAGGAGTTAAGCATCTCATCTAAGAATTGGATATGGTTTCGAGCATGCAACAACCTATATAAGACATGTAAAAATAAAATAAAAAACAAATATGGCCGGTTTCAGGAACATATCGTAAAAGAGCTAGGGTCTGGTTTCGAGAATGTATACCCTATATGAGACATATAAAAAGGTTGTGTCTGATTTCGAGAATGAAGCATCTTGTATAAGAGCTAGGGTTTTGTTTTGAGAATGTACAACTCGTATAAGACATACAAAATAAAAAATATAGTACAAAGAGGGTGATACATGTATGCCCCCCCCCTTAAGATATCAACATAGAGGTATGTTGACGTCTTAAGGAAGCTATAAACAAGGATACACACCTTCAAGACCAAGGAGATATCATTTAGGAAACAATGTACATAAATCCAAACTAAAGAGATATAACTCTTATAAGAAAGGAAAAGATAGATATAACAGAGATATCTTGCAACAAGTGTAAAGGGAATCCTTTGGAGGAGAAGAGATCTTTCCTCAAAGATATCTATCCCCAAAAGGATATTTTGAACAAAAAAACAACATAGAGAAAAATAAACGAAGGAGAACAAGAATTCATACCTTCCTCCTATTGCTAGATTAAAGGGATTCTTGATGAAGGATGACACACTTTTGATCCAAAGTGAAGGGTTTGTTTATAATAGATATACATTAGTAAGTGAAGAAGAGGTTGTAGACAAGGCTACACACACCTTTCATAAGAGAGAATCCTTGAGTAAACAAACAAATTCACATAAGGAATAACATCGTATCATAAGCAAATGCCACTCAACAAAGGAAAAGTGGATTCTTAGAAAGGATACGACAAAGCAATGGCCCCCAAGCATAGGGACAAAGAGAAGAATTACACTACTTCCCAAGAGAGATCATACATACAGAGATGCAACACTTCAAGAAAATAAAAAGGTCCTAAGAAAGGAACACACATTTACTCACATGAAGAAAAATTCAATGTGAGAAAAGACATCAAGTTATGCAAGATACAACTCAAAAGAAGAGGTAATCCTAAAAAATGAGAGAGAGGGTTGAATATACCATCCTTGCCCCCCAAGAAAGAGACAATGAAGGATTATGTTGCTATCCAAATATGATTGAAAATGAATATGCATCACACACATGCAAAGATCCCCCACTAAGGTTAAACTACTAGTGCCATACGGTGAGGAGCAACATAATAAGGTGAATTATGAAGTGTGGGGGGTGAGGCCATTGATGTCGCAATTCACATCATTTTATTCTCATTTATTGAACCGAGCATGTCTTAGAGTTGTATGTGATAAGGAGGCATTCAAGTTGGGGGGGTTTTGCATTGAGAACAATGACTCATACTTCAATCATGCTTTGTTAGGAGCTCTTGGGATCCACTTCTAAAAATTAAATCCTTCGATTAGGAAACTACTATAATTTGATAGAGATTGAAATGTAGAACCTATTCTAAAAGAAATCTGGGTGGTTTTAGTACGAGACAAACAAAACTCAATTAAGATCAATTCATGGAATCTCCTAACCATGATTGAAACTAAATTAAATCTACAACGTATAAATTCAAGTTCTATTCTACTTTTCTATAAATGAAATCCATTTTATATTTGCAGAGAATCAAAGTTATATTCTAAAGAACATTTAAAGTAAACTAAATCCCATGAATTAACTTGATAAAGATTCTGTCTAATCACTACCTCCATCACCATTGTCACTCACTATTAAAATCAGAAACTAAAATGCATTTATAGATTAATCTATTTTGTAAATTCAAACTTAACTAGATGAAAGCATGAATCCAAACATTCGTAAAAGAATTAATCTAATTTTAAGCACTACTAGAAATGATTTATGAATGAGAGCTACTAATTAGAAATGATTTTTGATTTTTTAGTGTTACATATAAACTTGAGGAAGAAAAGATAATTGAAAAACAAACAAGATGTAAATTGAAACAAATAAACAACTTAGGATCACCTCCCTTAAGTTGAGCGGGCCCTGCTCTTCCTCTGGTGGGATTCTTCAACATCGAGATTTAAAATCAATTTCTAGTTTGTATTCAAATCGGTCCTAGGAGGGAGTATAACAAAGTTTGGAAATTACAAAAGAAATTGACAAGACTTTGAGAATTGATGAATGACTAACTATTTATTAAGGAGAACAGAGCTGGATACATAGGCATATCCTTATATGAATTCAAATGAAGTGTTAGCCACCTAGATGAGTAACAACTACTAACTAAGTTGCAAAAAACTTAATGTCTTTAATTACAATGTTTTATTTCTATGTTGATGAAACTAGAAGTTTCATGAACAATTGATGATGTTGAACTTGAAGTAGACTGTCGATGAATTTGAATTTGGAGAGAACCATTGCATCCCCCAGCTAGAGTGATCAAGAGTATGACCAAGCATTCTACATTGCTAGACAAAGAGTTCACATCTCCACGCCTTGAAACAACTTTTAAAAATATTTGAAACTATATCCGGGAAAATAGGACAAGACATAACAACAAAGATTTTGGATAACAGTTATTTTTTCATCAATTTAACCATTGAAGTAATACATTTAAAAATATCATTTATAATATATACCTTCTTATTATTAAAGTATAAGACCCAAAGAAGTAAACATGTAAGCATATAGTCTATCGCCAAACATATTAATTAACAAAATATAAAGTTTTTAAGTATAAACTATGATTTAAAATGTCATTTTTGAACACTAATCATCCTCCCTCTCCTGTTGTCAACCATTTCCTCATGTTGAGGGTCTATAATATCCCTATTCATAGATTCAATCCAGATGACCAAATTAAAATGTTGAAATCTATACTCCTAATAAGTCCCGGGGGGAGCATCTCCATTCATTTCTTCCACTATGTTTATCCAATTCCTCAGAATTTCCTCGACAAAATGGGGAGGTGCATCTAACCTTGGTGATGGCAATATAATCAATGGTGGCCTAAATATCATACCAATCCATTCTTCTTGATGTTCTTCTATTATTTCAATCACTGTGCTTACTATAGTTAATCTCCTGGTGATATTGTGAGGAAAGATGGGTTCTCTTCTTCTTAACTGAATTGATAGAGTATTAAATCTCACCTTGGATGCTAATAAGACACAATGAGGAAGTTGATTTTGAACATTTTTGAAAGCTTGAATGCTTGGAGCTTAGTTGTTTTTATAGATTGGCTTTACTTTATTTAATTGGGCAATTGAAGTAAACTTATTCATGAATGCCATGGACTTAGGTGTTTGATCCCTCATGGGAAGACCTAATTTTCTCTGTGCTTCTCTATATTGATTCAACCTATCTTCCCATTCAACTTGATTCTGCAATAATGACACAAAGCCTTTGATTTGCACCTCTCCAATAGATATATTAAAAAATGACCGAGGAAAGTGACCCCAAAAAAATTTGAGAGGGACAAATGAACCTCTTCGATAGGCGGATAACAACCTCTCAAAGATTCACTAGCCGACCTCTCCACTCAAGATGTAGTATGTCTCTGTACATCCTCTGATAGATCTCCGGACAAGGATGCACACAAAGGGCACAATGTAATAGATATGTGTTTTAGATTAATTTAAATGCGATAAATGTATATAAAAGAAGATAAAATGATTATATAAATGGTTTGAAAGACACAAAGGAAAGGAAGAAGATAATATCACAATCGATCCACGATATGAAATCTCCAGCCAAATAAATCTTCTCTAATGCAACCGACACACAAACCAGAAAGGAAATTTTTTTGGGGCTTCTTGGGGACTTGCCTTAGTCAAATCCCTGTTAGCAGTAATCAAGAAGGAAGACTGTGAGGGGGGGGGGGTGATTCAGTCTTCACCAGATCAGAAAATTAAACTCCAAATCATAAACTGATAAACTAAAACAATGAACAGATAAGAAAATTAACATCACAACACAAAACACCAAGATTTTTGACGTGGAAAACCTGATTAAGGGAAAAACCACGGTGGGAACCTACCCACAGTAAGATGATACTTTGCAGTACTATGTAAATATTACAATGGGGAATGTACATGCATTCAGACACACTACTCAAAATATATATGCCTAGAAGGCTACAACCCTCAGGTAAGTCTCACTAAATTATAATATGAATCGGACTACAATCCAGAAGAAATGAACTGCAATGATCACATCTACAAATGCCCGATGACAGTTTCGGTTAAGTACAATTGTCTGATTTGCAACACCAATCTCATTTCATCTCTTGTTCACACATTCACCTCTCTCTGATAATGTAAACACAATATTGACACACAAATTACATAAGCATCTCACCTATATATACAAATCATCAACCTTGATAACAAGGTCGGATAAACCCTCAACCCTCAACTTACAATTACAAAAATTACATTACACGATACAAAAATTGACCACCAAACCAATATTATGATTTATATTACATAGCATGGACCTAATTCAAATTTCCAAATGATCACATCCACCGAAAGTCCCTCTAAGACCACTGCAACATGCTTCACCACTAGAAATATCATATAACACGAAAATCATCACTGATTCATAAAAATCACCAAAACTCGCACAACAATCAATGTAGATCACCAAAAAAAAAGGACATAGCTAGGAAACACCAACAAACATGTTAGAATCATCACCAACAACTGCACCATCACCACTTATCAAATCTTCATTTATCAACATCTGAAAGCTCAAGAACACAACCAATCAACAACTGTCATGAAGAAAGATAACTTGCAGGGAACCAAATCATGAACCATCTAAAATGAAGATCCACAAGATCATCCCAAACAATATCCCAAAACTTTAGCTCAAGATCTGATCACACTAGAATATACCAGAGGAAATACCGGATTCTGCAGAACAATGATCAACAAAACCAATCTACAAAAACCAGATCAGAAGATCTTCCCAAACTCACCAGAATAAATCAAAGGAATATGTTGACATCAATGACAACAACATATCCTAGCAGAAACAATGAGCAACCAAATCCAACAATCTCCCCAACAATCCAAAAATCTCCCCCTTTGGCATTGATAGCAACATATGAATGTGAAAAACAGTCAATACAAAGAAAGAAGATATCGCCAACAAACTCCCCCTAAGATCAAGATAGATAATGCAGTTTTTCACATGATCTCTCTCCCCCTTTGACAACAATGCCAAATATCTCCAAAACATAAAACCACAGAAACATGAATCTCTCTCCCCCTGAGACACACAACCAAATCAATAGACTACTCCAACAGAGGAGCAACACCAACTCACCAATCCGTATAAAAGAATAAGGCTCTGAAATCTATCAGATTGATGCAACTCAATGCATCTATTTCTCATCAAGAGGGGTGGATACCCCTAACTTGTCTCTCAAATAGACAAATGTATCTGTGGGCAAAGGCTTAGTCAAAATATCAATAATCTGTTCCTTTGTAGATACATACTCCAGCTTCACCTTCCCTTCACTAACTTGCTCTCTCAAGTAATTGTACTTGACTGATATATGCTTAGTATTTGAATGTTGCACTAGATTCTTTGGCATGTATATAGAATTGGAATTATCACAGTATATAACAGTAGGCTCATCATTTATAACTCTAATATCTTTCAACATTTGCTTCATCCAAACTATCTGAGTGCAATTACTAGCAGCAATAATGTACTCAACTTCAGTAGTAGATAAAGATACCGAATCTTGTTTCTTACTAGCCTATGAAACCAACTTCTTACCTAAAAAGAATGCTCCACCGATAGTTCTCTTTCGGTCATCAACATTACCAGCCCAATTTGCATCAGTGTAAGCACACAACATGCAATCATCATTCTTTGGATACCATAAACCATAATCCATAGTTCCATTTAGATATCTGAATATCCTCTTAACAATAGTAACATGACTCTCCTTTGGATCAACTTGATATCTAGCAGCCATACACACAACATGCATAATGTCAGGCCTAGTCTGAGTAAGACATAGAAGTCCACCAACCACAGATCTGTACAAAATCTTATTAGCTTTCAAGGATCCATCATTTTTAGATAGTTTGCAACTAGTCACCATAGGAGTTCCAACCGGTTGGGAATCATCTAGTCCAAAATTCTTCAACAGTTCCTTCACATAATTAGTTTGAGATATAAAGATACCTTCTCCTATCTGTGCAATCTGCAAACCTAAGAAAAACTTCATCTCACCAATCATAGACATCTCAAATTCTTCCTGCATATCACTGACAAACTTCATACTCATATCATCATCACCACCAAAACTAATGTCATCAACAAAGACTTCAACAATCAAAATGTTATCATTTTCAATTTTAAAGTACAAATTAGTATCAACAACACCTTTAGAAAATCCCAATTTCAACAAATATTTGTCTAATCTAGCATACCATGCTCTAGGAGCTTATTTTAATCCATAAAGTGCTTTCTTCAACTTGCATACCATGTCTCCATCATTCAACAGTGAAAATCCATTAGGTTGTTCAATGTAAACTTCTTCCTTTAGATCACCATTCAAAAATGCAGATTTGACATCCATTTGATAGACCTTGAAATCTTTATAAGAAGCATAAGCAAGTAATAGTCTAAAAGCTTCAATTCTAGAAAATAGATCAAAAGTTTCTTCATAATCAATCCCTTCTTGCCGTGAATACCCTTTGCAGACCAATCTAGATTTATTTCTGACTACTTCACCAACTTCATTTAGTTTGTTCTTGAAAACCCACTTAGTACCAATAACATTTTTATCCTTAGGTCTAGGCACAAGTTCCAAAGTGTTCTTCTTTTCAATTTGATATAACTCTTCTTTCATAGATCTCATTCAATTTTCATCTTTACAGGCTTCAACAACATCTTTAGGTTCAACTTTGGAAATTAAACATACTTCTTTTGCAACTAACCTTCTTCTAGTCATCACACCTTTATTCTTATCACCAACAATCCGACTCTCAAAATGATTCAATATTACATACCTTGGAGTCTTCTAAATGTGCTGATCTTCAGGTTCATGCACATCATCACCAACAATAGTTGTTGGCATGTTGGCATAACTGATGGAGATGATGATGTACCGGTAAAGGATTATGATGATATATTGATGGACTGTTGGTGATGATATAATTGTGATCTGGTGCTTTATGATCAGTTATTTGTGTTGTCAATGATGGCAACCATGTTTGTTTATGTTCGGTATATCATCTAAGTTATCTAAGTATAGCCTAACCGGTAATGAATTGAGCTAGACAACAAAACTGCTAAGTTGCAGTCAATCGATAAGCACAAACAGAGAAGGAGATGGTTGCGGTAGAGATCCGTGTTCAGTTAGGTGTTGCGGTTTGGAATGTATGCTTATGACATTATAATGAGTCTATGACAGGTACCACATCATGTTTGGAGAATCGAAAGTCATGTTTATAATTGATTGTTGTATATTCAGTATAGGGTTTGAGAACCGATGTCAAGATATTTAACCTGTGATGTTTTATGGTTTGGCAGTGGATCTTTTCATGATCTTATCTTAGTGGTGATGTGTCAGAATCCATGTGAATGGATAAGATGATGTTTGAGCATGATCAAGGATAAAATTTATTGGGAAACAACGAAGTGCTTAGCAAAATGTGATAAGGGTTTGCTAGCTTATCAGATTGATGTGCGGTGGTGTGTTATGATCATTCAACGACTATAATTGTCTTGAAATTTGTTATAATGATTTGTAATGATCTAATATGATCTATGATGTAAATTCAATGTATTTTAAATTTGGTTAGGGTTATGTAACTGACCTAGTTGAAAAGTTTGAGAAGAGATTTTGTGTCGGTGATCAGAGAAGGAGAGTGTGTCGAACTAGATTGAGATGTTTGCATGTGTGATGCAGAAATGGATATGTACTAGCAAGCAAAGAGTGCATTGATCAGATCATTTATCTATTGTTCCCTAATATTACAATAGTATTAAAATCCCTTAATCGGGTAGGTCCTAATAGGCCTGATCTTGTAAATCCCTTCATTGGGCGACTCATTAATTTGGGTTTAAATCCTTTATCAAGGTTACTACTATCAGGGTATAGCTCCTAATAGGGTTTGCTCTTAACCGGACATTATTGGAAAGCTCCTAACTGGGCTAGGCCTTTAACAGGGCACATTTCGAAAGAGTGCAAATTTTGTGGGTACCAATTCCCACCATGGTTTTTTCCCATTTGGGTTTCCACGTGAAAAATATGTGTTCATATGGTGGTTGATTTGATTTCATTACATTGCTTACATGTTGATGAACACATGAATGAGTAGTTTGGTAAATCTGTTTTAAGTGACTGGTTGAGTAATCACTGGTACTGGTTATGAACTGTTTTTGAGAAGTATTTTCAGATTGGTAAAATATTTCAATTTATTGTTATTACTGATTCACCCCCCCTCTCAGTAATAACCAGATCCTCATAATAACAATTCGTATTAGAGCACTAGGTCCTCTTTGTGTAGAATCTTAACCGCTTGAGGTAAAGATCTGAGAAGATGATGAAGGAGGGTCCCAAATTCACTAAGGACAACTACAAAATATGAAGTGATAGAATGAAGATTTACATCAAAGGTATGGGTGCTCAGTTCTGGTAGCATGTTGTTACTAAGTATGTACCTCCTACCGGTCCTCTGACATCAGATCAACTTAAGGAACAACATGAAAGCATTCAAGCATTGGAAGCCATTGTAAGTACACTTTCTGATACTGAATATATTGATGTCCATGGTTTGGAAACTGTTTTTGTAGTTTGGGAGAAGTTAGAATTAATCTATGATGGTGATAAGCATGTTCAAAAGGCCAAAGAAGAAAGCCTTAGAGGAAAGTTTGATGATATGAGAATGATGGAAGGATAAAATATCACTCAATATGGATAGAGGATAAAAGAATTTTTTGGTGGAATCAAAAGTGCTGGTGGTACTATAGAAGAAGATACTGTGGTGAGTAAAATGCTTAGAACCCTATTGCTTGCCTATGCCATTAGAGTGTCTGCTATTCAACAGTTGAGGCCAATCAGTAATAATAAGGTTACTGTTAATTCTTTGATTGGTAAGCTCACTGCTTTTGAGTTGATTATTTTTTATAACAGTGTACCTAAGACAAAATCTTCTTTCAAAGCATTTGTATCTAGTGTACCAGTGAGAAAAGAGAAAGATGTTTGTCATAGTCATGAATGCAGGTCAAGTCATCATGGCGGTAGTAAAGTTGATGTGGATGATGAAGATATCTTATGGAATTTGAAGCTCTATTGGAAAGAATACTTCCTAGAGGCATTGGTAAGTACAAAGGCAAGCTTCCTCTTAAGTGTTTCTCTTGTAACAAGATAGGACATATAGCTACAAACTGTCCTAATAGTGATCAAAAGGAAAATTTCAGAAAATATAAGGGAAAAGGAAAGAAATGGTGCTATGTTGCAATTGATGAAGGAGTTATTGATGAAGAATCTGAGGATGAAGACAATGAGGAGATTGTTTTTGTTGCTATTAAGGAAGATCTGTCTGATAATAAGGCTTTAGCATCTCACATTGACAACAATGATGAATGGATTATTGATAGTGGTTGCTCACACCACATGACCGGTGATAAGAAAAAGTTTATTTCTCTTGAAAAATTTGATGGTGGTGTAGTAAGATTTGGGAACAGTTCACCTTGTATGGTAAAAGGTAAAGGTTTTATCTCTTTGAATGGTAAAAGTAATGTTGATGATGTATATTAGGTTGAAGGTTTGAAACATAACTTGTTGAGTGTTGGTCAATTAAATGACAAAGGTTATCATCTTGAGTTTATGAATGGAGTGTGTAGGATCTTAGGACACAAAGGAGAATTAATTGCTACTGGTAAACAAACTAAAGGTAACTTATTCCAACTGAATGCTTGTGCAAAGAATTGTTTGGTTGCTAAGGTTGAAGATAGTTGGTTATGGCATAAAAGGTTTTGTCATGTGAACTTTGATAATATGGTTAAGGTCAGTAAGTCTAATAGGGTGAGAGGTATGACACAACTTGTTAAACTAGACAATGTGATGTGTAAAGAATGTCAGTTGGGTAAGATGACTACATCTTCTTTTAAGAGTAAATCTTTTTCTTCTGAGCATATTCTAGATTTGGTGGACATTGACTTATGTGGTCCTATGAGGACTAGAAGTTTTTATGGTGACAAGTATTTCATGTTATTTACTGATGATTTTTCTAGAATGATGTGGGTTACTTTTATGAAGAAAAAGTCATAAGCTTTCAACAAGTTCAAGGCATTCAAGACCTTAGTAAAAAAGGAAACCGGTAAGAATCTTAAGTGCCTAAGATATGACCGGGGTGTAGATTTTACATCAGATGAGTTTGTGAGATATTGTGATGAAAATGGAATAAAGAGGCAATTATCTACTCCAAGGACACCACAACATAATGGAATTGCAAAAAGGAGAAACAAAACCATTGTTGAAGCAACAAGGACTATGCTGATACAGGGAGATGTACCTAAGATTTTTTAGAGAGAAACAATCAACACTGCAGTATACACATTGAACCGAGTACTGGTGAAGAAAGGTAATGACAAGACACCCTATGAGTTCTGGTATGGTAGAACACTTAATGCTAGTTATTTCAAAGTCTTAGGCAGGAGGTGTTTAATAAAAAGAGATGAATATATTGGTAAATTTGACCCTAAAAGTGATGAAGGAACATTCCTTGGCTACTGTACTAAGAGAAAAGCTTTCAAGTGTTTTAACAAAAGGACAAAGAAGATTGTGGAGAGTGTGAATGTAAAAGTTGATGAGTTCTCTGATAAACCTGATGATACCAGTAAATCTGATCCAACAGATGATGAACAAAAACTTGTGATTATTGAACTAGAAGTGCAGAAAGATGTTGAGAAGAATAGCGCAAAGGAAGATGCTCAACTGATAGAAGATGAAGAAGATAAAGAACAAGAAGAGATTATTGCACTAGAATAGGTTATACCTAGGTATGTAAGGTTAAATCATTCTAAAGACCAGATAATAGGTGACAAGAATGTTGGAGTGCAGACTAGAAGAAAAATCAAAGAAAGTGCATGTGTGATTTCCATAGTTGAACCGAAGACAATTAGAGAAGCTCTTAAGGATGATGATTGGTTAAAGGCAATGAATGAAGAGCTTGATTAGATTGAGAAAAACAACACTTGGTCACTTGTTCCTAGACTTGATGATGAAAATGTGATTGGTATAAAGTGGGTATTTAGAAACAAGTTGAATGAAAAAAGAGAAGTTGTTAGAAACAAGGCAAGACTTGTTTGCAAAGGGTATGCGCAAGAAGAAGGTGAAGATTATGGAGAAACCTTTGCACTGATGGCTAGGCTTGAAGGAGTTAGGATGCTTCTTGCATTTACATCTTTTAAAGGTTTTAAAGTTTACCAAATGAATGTAAAGTCAACATTCTGAATGGTATTCTTGAAGAAGAGGTGTATATTGAACAACCAGATGGGTTTACATTGTCAGAAGATAAGGATATGGTATGCAAACTGCATAAAGCATTATATGGATTAAAGCAAGCACCAAGGGCATGGTATGAAAGACTTCATACAGATCTGATAAAGATAGGATTTCAGAGAACCAGTCAGGACAATAATATTTATTTGAAGACTGAAGGAGACAAGATGTTGATTGTAGAAGTATTTGTTGATGACATCATATTTGGAGGAAATGGTGATATGAGTATGACTTTTGTAGATGAGATGAAGGAAGAGTTTGAGATGTCTTTAATAGTTGAGATAAAAAGTTTCATTGGTTTATAGGTCCAACAACTGGAAGGTGGAATTTTTATTAGTTAGTCTAAGTATGTGAAGGAAGTGTTAAAGACCTTTGGAATCAAAGACTATAAACTGGTTGGAACACCTATGGTTACAGGTTACTGATTTCCAAAAGAAGATGATTACCCTCAGTGGATGATAAGGAATACAAATCTATGATTGGGAAACTTCATTATGTTGTTCATAGTAGATCAGATATTGCCCATTAAGTTGGTTTAGTAGCAAGATTTCAGAAGAGCCCTAAGGAGACACATATGATAACAATGAAGAGAATATTCAGATATCTTAGAGAGACAATTGATTATAAATTATGGTATCCATACAAAGGAAATTTTTCTTTGTGGGTATTCACTGATGCTGATTGGGCAGGTAATGTAAATGAACGGAAAAGCACAACAGGTGGAGCATTGTTTCTAGGAGGAAGACCAATATCTTGGACCAATAAGAAACAAACTTGTATTTCTCAGTCTACAACAGAAGAAGAGTATGTAGCCGCATCCATTAATTATACACAAGCTATATGGATGAGGTATGTCTTGGGGGAGGATTCAAGGAGGATATGATAAAATAGGTGATCATATACCATGATAACACAAGTGCAATAAACATATCAAAGAATCTGGTATTGCATGCTAGGACTAAACATATTGAATTGAAGTATCACTTTCTGAGAGAAAGAGTATAGGAAAAAAAGTGAGATTGGAGCATGTGTCTAGTAAAGAGAAGTTGGTAGATATATTCACTAATCCATTACCTAAGGCAACCTTTGAATCTCTCAGAGGCAAGCTAGGGGTTATACCCCTACACAAGACCAACTAGGATGTCAGTGATGCATCAATCCAGTGGACTTCTTGAATATCTTTCACTATGGATTGATGAGAAGAGGGCTACTCCTCAGGGGGAGCAACATAGATGAAGTAGCAGAAATGAAGACAGAAGATGCCTTTGCACCTTTGGCATTGTTGTCAAATGGGGAGAAGAACAATGACATGGAGAAGTAATGCAAATGAGAAGAAGATCAAAGGTGAAGATCAAGTGAAGCAAAGATCAGTGCATCATGGCATGATGAGTACCTGATATTTGTCATCAGTTGATTATTTTGGTGTTGTATTCTTTTAGTGTTGCCATCAATGCCAAAGGGGGAGAATGTTGGCATGTTGGCATAACTGATGGAGATGATGATGTACCGATAAAGGATGATGACGATATATTGATGGATTGTTGGTGATGATATATTGATGGACTGTTGGTGGTGATATAATTATGATATGATGCTTTATGATCAATTATTTTTGTTGTCATTGATGGCAACCATCTTTTTTTATGTTTGGTATATCATCTAAGTTATCTATGTATAGAATAATTGGTAATGAGTTGAGTTGGACAACAAAGCTGCTAAGTTGCAGTCAACCGATAAGCAGGAACAAAGAAGGAGATGGTTGTGATAGAGATCCGTGTTGAATTATGTGTTACAATTTAGAATGTATGCTTATGATATTATAACGAGTCTATGACAGGTAGCACATCATGTTTGGAGAATCAAAAGTCATGTTTATAATTGACTGTTGTATATTTAGTGCAGGGTTTGAGAACCGGTGTTAAGATATTTAACCGATGATGTTTTATGGTTTGGCGGTGGATCTTTTCATGATCTTATCTTAGTGGTGATGTGTTAGAATCCATGTGAATGGATAAGATGTTGTTTGAGCGCAATCAAGGAGTGAATTTATTGGGAAATAGCGAAGTACTTAGCAGAATGTTATAAGAGTTTGACGACTTATCAAATCAATGTGTGGTGATGTGTTATGATCATTCAACGACTGCATTTGTCTTAAATTTTATTGTAATGATCTAATATGATCTATGATGTAAATTCAATGTATTTTGAATTTGGTTAGGGTTATGTAATTGACCTAGTTGAAAAGTGTATTTAGGTCAAGTTTGAGAAGAGATTTTGTGTCGGTGATCAGAGAAGGAGAGTGTGCCGAACCAGATTGAGATGCCTACATGTGTGAAGTAGATTGGAGTTGAAATGGATCTGTACTAGCAAGCAAAGAGTGTATTGATCAGATCATTTATCTATTGTTCCCTAATAGTTACAACAGTATTAAAATCCCTTAACCAGGTAGGTCCTAACAGGCTTGATCTTGTAAATCCCTTCACCAGGTGACTCATTAATTTGGGTTTAAATCCTTTAACAAGGTTACTCCTAATAGGGTATAGATTCTAACAGGGTTGAGGTTAAAATCCCTTCACCGAGTGACTCCTAACAGGGTCTAATCTTAACTAGACATTATTGTAAAGCTCCTAATCGGGCTAGGCTTTTAACAAGGTGCATTTCGAAAGAGTGGAAATTTTGTGGGTACCAATTCCCACTGTGGTTTTTCCCATTTGGGTTTCCACGTGAAAAATATGTGTTCATATGGTGGTTGATTTGTTTATGTTTGGATTTGATTTCATTACATTGTTTACATGTCGACGAAGACATGAATGAGTAGTTTGGTAAATCTTCTTTACGTGACTGGTTGAGTAATTACCGATACTAGTATTGAACTATTTTTTAGACGTATTTTCAGATTGGTAAAAGATTTCAGTTTATTGTTATTACTAATTCATCCCCCCCCTCTCAGTAATAACTAGATCCTCACAATAACAAAAACAACATCCAGATTAACAGTCTCTACTAGATCATTTTGCTTAGGCTCTTCAGGCTGAATAGGAGCTAAAATAACATGTTGACCATTATCATAGGTTCTGATCTCCTTCCCAAGGTTCTCATCCACCTTCATATTTGCACTCTCAACTATCTTTCTCAATCTCTTGTTATAGCACTGGTAGGCTTTACTCTTTGTGGAATATCTCAAAAAGATACCTTCATCTCATCTAACATCAAACTTTCCAATATCCTCATCTCTCTTGATATAACATTTGCTACCAAAGACTTTGAAATATCTCACAATAGGAGCATGACCAAACCAAAGCTCATAAGGGGTCTTACCGGTATCACCTTTGATATGAACTCTGTTAAATGTATAGACTGTAGTGTTAATAGATTCTCTCCAGTAGACCTTCGGAACATTTCCTTCAATCAACATGGTTCTTGCAGCATGCAAAATAGTACGGTTCTTCCTTTCAATAATTCCATTCTGTTGTGGGGTCCTAGGAGAAGATAGTTGTCTTTTGAATCCATGCATCTCACATAATGAATTGAACTCACCGGAACAAAATTATCCACCTCTATCAGATCTCAGACACTTTAGCTTCAATTCAGACTCAGTTTCAACTATAGCTTTTAATATCTTGAATTTCTCAAATGCTTTTGATTTTTCCTTCAAAGAAACAACCCACATCATCCTCGAATAATTATCATTTAGTAGCATAAATTATCTATCACCCTAGACACTTCTAACATTTGTAGGTCCACATAGATTAGTATGCACAATATCCAACAATCCATCAGATGTATACCATTTACTCTTGAAAGAAATCCTTATTTTCTTGCTCAACTGACATTCTTTATATACCAGATTAATAGGTTTAACAATCTTAGGTAGATCTCTAATAGCTTGTGTAGAATTGATCTTGATCAATGAATCAAATTTTACATGACACATTCTTCTATGCCACAACCAACTCTCATCTATCTTAGCAATCAAAGAAATTTTCTCACCAGAATTCAAATGAAAAATGTTACCTTTAGTCTTAATTTTGGATGCAATCTCTATACCGGAGGCATTCAAGATCTTGCCTTTACCATCCTTGAATTTTAGATCATAACCCTTATCAACCATCTATCCAACACTCAAAATATTATGCTTCAAACCTTCAACATACAAGACATCATCAATGTTATACTTATCACCAAAAGAAATAGAATCTCTCCCATTGATTACACAGGCTTTGTCATCTCCAAATCTAACTATTCCACCATCATACCTTTCAAAGATTACAAATTTGCTTTTATCATTGGTCATATGATGTGACAACCACTGTCAATCACCCAATCACCCTTCTCTTCTACTTTAGCAGCCAAAGCTTTCTCCTCAACATAACAACTAGCGGAATCAATAGGTATAGGTCTATCTTCTTTAATGGCAATAAATACAACTTCATCTCCTTCTGACTCTTCACCTATAATACCTTCATCTGCAACATAGTAATAGTTCTTCTGGTTCCTAAACTTCTGGTTAGACTTATAAGGCTTATCATACTTTTCATGCTTATCAAACTTATCATGTCTGTCATATTTAGCCATTCTCTTAGGACATATAGAAGAAAAATGTCCTATCTTATTACAAGAAAAACATTTCAAGGGAAAATTTCCATCATACTTATCGACACCTTTAGGCAATCTTTGAACAATCAATGCTTCAAGCTTATCAAGTTCTCTTTATTTCTCTTCTATCTCTCTTCTTTCTCTTTCATATCTAGATATCATGCACTCATCAAGATCATATTTTTTCTTACAAAATACAGATGTTGATGCTTTAAATGTTGTCTTAGACTTTCCATGTGATTCTTCAAATTCACTTAGCTCAAATGTAGCAAGTTTCCCAACCAACATATCTCTTATCAATGTGGTCACACTCAGGATCTCATCAATAGCAACAAGCTTATGTTTATAAGTAGGAGGCAAAGATCTCAACACCTTAGCAACAATCTCATCTTCCTTAATCTTTCCACAGACATTTTTGATACCAAGGACAAGTTCATTCATCTTAGCCATGTATGAGTGTATGTTCTCAGGATCTCATCAATAGCAACAAGCTTATGTTTATAAGTAGGAGGCAAAGATCTCAACACCTTAGCAACAATCTCATCTTCCTTAATCTTTCCACAGACATTTTTGATACCAAGGACAAGTTCATTCATCTTAGCCATGTATGAGTGTATGTTCTCATCATCTCCCATCTTCAATGTCTCATACTTTCCCTTCAAGCTCTGTAACTTAGCAACTTCCACTTGACTATCACCTTCATATATGATCTCAAGCTTTTCCTAGATCTCATGTGCAGTCTGAAGTCCCATAACATTTGTCATTTTAGAATTAGTTAGGGCACTAAGAAATTCTTCCTTCGCTCTAATGTTATATTATGATTCCTTAACCTCATCAGGAGTGGATGGTCCATTCTGAGGAAAAACATAGACATTCTTAGTAATCTTCCAATAATCCTCTCCAAGATATTTCAAGTGCACCTTCATCCGGATCTTCCATATTGTATAGTTACTTCCATCAAACCTTAGACTATCCTCCTTGAAAAGAATACGTTGAGATGCCATCCTAGATCTCCTCAAGTGATTAAGATTCTACTGGAGGATATTCCTCTGATACCAATTGTTAGCAACAATCAAGAAGGAAGACTGAGAGGGGGGGATGAATAAGTCTTCACTGGATCAAAAAATTTAACTCCAAATCATAAATTAATAAACTACAATAACGAATAGATAAGAAAATTAACAAAACAACATACAACACCAAGATTTTTGACATGGAAGACCAGGTTAAAGGAAAAACCATGGTGGGAGCCTACCCATAGTAAGATGATACTATGTAGTAGTATGTGAAATTATTACAATGGGGAATGCACATGCATTCAGGCACACTGCCTAGAGCTCACTTCTCAAAAGAAATATGCCCAGAAGGCTACAACCCTAAGGGAAGTCTCATTGACTTACAATATGAATCAAACTACAATCCAAAAGAAATGAACTACAATGATAGCATCTACAAATGCCTGATGACAGTTTCGGTTAAGCACAATTGTTTACTCTACAACACCAATTTCAGCTCAACACTTCACCGAATGATAAATCTCTTGTTCGCATATTCACCTCTCTCTGATAATACAGACACAATACCGACACACAAATTACATAAACATCTCACCTATATATACAAATCATCAACCTTGATAACAAGGTCGGCTAAACCCTCAACCCTCAACTTACAATTACAAAACTTACATTGCACGATACAAAGACCAACGGGACCAATATTATGATTTATATTACATAACATGGACCTAATTCAAATTCCCAAATGATCACATTCATCAAAAATCCTGCTAAGACCAACCGCAACACGCTTCACCACCAGAAATATCACATAACACGAAAATCATCACCGGTTCATAAAAATCACCAAAACTCACATAACGATCAATGCGGATCGCCAAAACAAATAGGACATGACTAGGAAACACCAACAAAAATGTTTGAACAATCACTAACAACTGCACCAACACCACTTATCAAATCTTCATCGATCAATATTTGAAATCTCAAGAACACCAACCAATCAACAACTGTCAGGAATAAAGATAACTTGTAGGGCACTAAATCACAAACCATCTGAAATGAAGATACACAAGATCATCCCAAACAATATCCCAAAACCTCAGCACAAGATCTGATCACACCGGAATATACCAGAGAAAATATCGGATTTTGCAAAACAGTGATCAACGAAACCAAACTTAAAAAAACTAGATCGGAAGATCTTCCCAAACTCACTGGAATAAATCACAAGAATATGTTGACATAAATGTCAACAACATATCCTAGCAGAAACAATGCACAACCAAATCCAACAATCTCCCCAACAATCCAACAATCCCTGTTTTGGTGTTTCCACCTCCATACATAGCCAGATAGATTGATAGAATAAAAGATAAATGCAAGATAGATAAATGATAAATGATAAATGATAAATGATAAATGATAAATGATAAATGATAAAAGAGGGATGTGATAAATACCAAGATGCCCAAAGACAAGATAAATAGATAGATACTACCAAAGAGGCTTGAGAAAGCCAAGAGAGTTGCAAAAGAATATTGTGAGATCTTGAGAGTGTTGTAGCAAGATAGAGACTAATATAGCAAGTGAGAGAGAGCCGAAGGAAGCTATGAGAACCCAAAGAATAAGAGAGATTGTTTCTAGAATCTAGAGATCTTGAATGAAGAGAGAGGATATATTTAAAAGGGAGAAGAGGAGGGAAAAGAGGGTTGTCGAGCCATTTGAAAGATTCGAGGCCGTTTCCACTGACAAGTGGAAAGGCATGCTCAAAACCGTCATTAGAATGTTAAGATGGCGCAAAACAAATGTGCAGTGTGTGGATGTCCATGCGTCATGCTAGTGTCCAAATGAATCATGCTAAAAAATAATAGGAGACAAGGGAGACATGTGGCTAACAAGACTGACACCATGAGGGAGCTGCTAAAAAAGGGTCTTGAGCATCCTAAGAGGGAAAAGGCTGGTGCGAGGGCTAAATTGAGCCTACTGAGGTGCTAGGGGAATGGATACCAAAGTGGTTACAAAAGAAGTAGGTTGAATTACAAAGGGGTATGCAATTTTCGACACTACATTTTGCCCCCACTTTAGCAAGCTTATGAATAAACATGAATATGCACGATAAAGGAAATCTACTAAACAAGAAATGACATCATGATGCCAAAAGGATACTGTAGAGGAAGCAGATAAATACCCAATCCAAGGAAGCATGCTCCCAAGTTGAAGACCTACAAAACAAATGCGTTAGATAGAAGAACCTAAATGAGAGAATAGGGTTAGAGAATAAGGGAATCCCAAGAGAATAGGTTATTAGAACATGAAAGCACGGAACAAAGAAACTACGATCTTGAGTCAGCAAAGTAAAAGAGACATCGATGTAAAATCTTATCTTAGTACCATGTGTCATCCAAAAAACAACAAGAAACAATAGAGAGTAGATAGAGGAATTCTAAAATGAAGAGAAGAAAGCAAGGATTGATCACTTCAAGGAAGAATGTACCCAGAAGTCAGAGAAGCAATCAATGTCGAAGAGATAGTACATGACCTAGACACTAGCTTGATGCATCACTAGCTACCATGATGATGATAAAAAAGATAGATCTATCAAGTTGTGTTATGCCAAATGATCAAAGATAAGTAGCACCAACCTCGCTCTGAAGGAAGGCCACTACTAAAAGATAAGATAAATAAGATAGTCAAGATAGGGAGGCAAATTTTCATCGAATAGACAAGGTTGCCCCCAACGAGGTGAAGTTGGGATTTGAAATAGATATTGTTACTCAATACATTGCAAACATGCTAGTTGCAGAATAACATGTCAGATGATAAGATAAAGGATAGAGATAAAAGATAGATAAGACAACGTAACATAAATGAGCCTCACTTTATAGGAAAGCCCCTTGTTACGAAAAGATACAAGATAAGCAGACGTCATTGGTATAAGATACGTTAGTATGGATAGAAAGGTGTGTTATGCTAGATAGCCATACAATAGAGCGATGAGATAGATAGATTTTTTTGGAATGGGTAGCGACATGCTAGATAGCCATGCAATTGGGTGATCAAAGATAAACTTGGTAAGTAGTGGATTGGCCCCTACAAAGGCAAGAAAAAGAGATAGATCAAATGGTTTGGCCCCCATCTAGGAAAACATGAAAAAATGATAAACAGATAGTCACCACGATAAGCGAGAGATAAATAGTCACCACAACAGGTGAGAGATAGAGACATTATAAGAATGTAAAGCAGATTGAAATATGATAAAGAACAAGATAGAGGTAAACCTCAATATCAATTTCTATGAAAATAAGAACAAGGAGGCACATCAATACATGAAAGATCGATGACACCTGATTGATGAAGTTGTTGAATCTTGTCATTTAGGGCCTTACATTCACTAGTGGAATAGCCAAGCCCTTGATGGTATGCACAAAAAGAATGATTCTTAGGAGACTTCTTATGTGTAGGAGGAGGAAGAGAAATCGAGCGAGATTTAAGAAGCAGAAACAAGACACATTCTTTCTTAGATAAAGTATGAGGAGCATGAAGTAACCGTTTCTCTTGAGGAGAAGAGTTTAATTGCTCACAAGAAGAAGAAGAAGGCATAGGAACATAGAGAATGAAGGTGATGAAGACAAAGGAGAAGATTTGTAACCTAAACCCACTATAAAAGAGTGTGATTTTGATTCCAAAGGGACCCCAAGACCATATCCTTTGTATCCATACTTGGAAGCAATATTGAACCCTGGACCATAATGTGATTTCAACTCCTCCAAAGGGGGAGGTTCACCTTTAATGTTATAGCCAATGGTGTTCACATGATATTGCACTACAGAAGAATAATAATCTTTGGTAGCGGGTGTGAATGATACTTTTGGAATATCAAGGTGGATAGGGTTGACTTTATATTCTCCAATGAATGATCTTGTAAAGTCTAAGGAGACCCAATCATTTCCAAGAAATGCATTTGATTGAGAAGGAGATGAAGTAGAACTAGACTTAGGACTTTCTACTTTAGGAGGATCTTCTTTAGGGACAACCTTCTCATGGGTTTCCTCATTAGGAGGGTGCATAGGAATAGTTGTCAGTATATTAGAATATAAAGATGGAATATAGTTTTGAAAGGTAGGTGTAGCTGAGGCATGACCAGTTGCTATGATTTCACATAAGTGCATAGCTTCAGGATCAAACATGACTGTAACTAACTGATTGTTAGCAACAAACTTAATAGAACCATGGAGGGTAGAACTGACCGCTCCTAAAGCATGAATCCAAGGACTATCCAAGAGAAGATTATATGATAAAGGTCCTAGCATAACATGCACCAAGATTAGAATAGTAACTGGTCCAACCTTTATAGGCAAAATAACAGTGCCCAAAGTAGTTTTACCAGTATTATGAAAATCACAAATGAATACAGAAGATGCAGCAAGAGACTTGGAATCCACTGCAATTTTGGGCAATAGGTCTAGACTATAAACATTGAGTGCTGAACTAGTATCAATGAGAGTCCATCTAATTCCAACACCATTAACATAAATGATTATCATTAATAGATCTACTTGATTTTGTTACTTCTAGAGGTGGGAGTTCATGTGGATAGAATGTACTATTTGGCGAGTCCGCATGAATATGATCCATCAACATATTTGCATCTGTCAACCTAGCAGAAAAAGACAATAAGATATTTTGCAGAGCTTTCTGTAGCATACTTTGATAAACCAGAGGAGTTTGAAGCAAATCCCAAAGTGAGATCTTAGCGGGAGTAACAGGAAGGTTCTCAATAATATCATAATCACTAGATTGCTTAATTGAAGGCTTAGGTTCTTGAGGAAGATCTGGTTGAGAAGGTGGTAAAGAAGGTTATAGATGATCAAGATGTTGCTTATTTATTTGAGTACTATAAGTATGGGCTACCATTCTATAATAAGGATCCTTAGCCTATGAATATATTGTAAAAAGATTTGGTGAGTCATTTTCAAAAGGAACACCATGAATAGATTTTACCTTCTTTGGAGAAGGACTAGATGCACTCACATGAATGATTGATCTCTTAGGCCTTTTAGGGGTGGGAGAGACATAAATGACATTCATAGACTCATTATGATATGTAGGAGATTTTGATGAAGGAATTTTCTCAACATAGACCTTTGGAAAATCAGATATGAGTCGATACTTATCATTCACTAATGCATCATCTCTAGAAGAGAGTGCACTAGAATGAAGAGACGATAGAGTAACATTAAGAAAGGTGTCAATGATTTCATCCTCTTGTAACAAAATATCCTTTGAAATGGAAGATATATTAAGAGAGGGATCAAAGGCAGAGATAGACATAGGTAGAGCCAAGTCACCATCACAAGCATGAAAAGGAACATCATTAGGACTTTGAATATAGCTAGAAACTGAGTTAATAAAATAAGATAACATATGCATTTTAAAATTAATAAACTTAAACTTAAGAGAGAATGCATAAATTTGTCAACCCCCGTATATATTTTTTTTGGAAGAAGGGGAAAGATTTAGAATTGTCCTTTTTTTTTGGTATGGGAGATGCTAAATGCTTGAAGAAATGATAAAGAATGATTTGAAAATAATACATAAGAAGTGTTTACATTAGGTTCACCAAAATGTAGAGGGGGACAAATGAACCTCTTCGACAAGAGAATAACAACCTCTCGAAGATTCACTAACCGACCTCTCCACTCAAGATGTAGTATGTCTCTGTATGTCCTTTGATAGCTCTCTACACAAGGACGCACGTACAGAGTATGGAAAACAACGCGAAAAGCTAACGTCTTGCACAAACACAATGCAAAGTTCACACAAAAGGGCATAATGTAATAGATATGTCTTTTAGATTAATTTAAATGTGATAAATGTATATAAAAGAAGGTAAAACGATTATATAAATGGACTGAAAGCCACAAAGGAAAGGAAGAAGATAATCTCACAACTGGTCCATGATATGAAGTCTCCAGCCAAATAAATCTTCTCTAATGCAACCTACACACAAACCAGAAAGGAAAAATGTTTGGGGTTGCTTGGGGACTCGCCTCAGTCAAATCCTTGTTTTAGTATTTCCACCTCCACAGACAACCAGATAGATTGATAGAATAAAAGATAAATGCAAGATAAGATAAATGATAAATGATAAAGAGGGATGTGATAAATCCCAAGATACCCAAAGACAAGATAAATAGATAGATATTACCAAAAAGGCTTGAGAAAGACAAGAGAGTTGCAAAAGAATATTGTGAGAGCTTGAGAGTGCTGTAGAAAAATAGAGACTGTTGTAGCAAGTGAGAGAGAACCAGAGGAAGCTGTGAGAGCCCAAAGAATAAGAGAGATTGTGTCTAGAATCTAGAGATATTGAATGAAGAGAGAGGATAAATTTAAAAGGGAGAAGAGGAGGGAAAGAGGGTTGGCAAGCCATTTGAAAGATTCTGGGTTGTTTTCACTGACATGCACAAGTGACAAGTGGAAAGGCATGCTCAAAACCCTCATTCAAATGTTAAGATGTTGCAGGATGAATGTGTGGTGCACAGACGTTCACACGCCGTGCTAGTGTCCAAATGAATCATGCTTGAAAACAATAGAAGACAAGGGAGGCACGTGCCTAACAATACTGACGCCATGAGGGAGCTACTGAAAAGGGGGTCTTGAGCATCCTAAGAGGGAAAAGGTTGATGCATGCAAAGGATGAAGTGAGCCTACTCAGGTGCTAGGGGAATGGATACCAAAGTGGTTAAAAAATATGTAGGTCAGATTACAAAGGGGTATGCAGTTTTTTACACTACACCATGCAAATAATATTCACACATCTGATTCTAGAAACTAGCATCAGTTTTATAATAATTCTCAAGAAAATCATCATTATCTTCATAATCAGTTTTTCTTCCTACAACTAATTGATTGATTTTCCATTGCAAAAATATTTCTCTTAACAACAAGGCATAAAATCTAGATGGCTTTTTCATGGTTAACAATGTTGAAGAGAACACTACAACTTGTCTCAATATTTGATTAGCTTCATATGTCTATTTTTGCAAGTTCTCAAGTTCCATGCTCAACTCAATATTTTTTTGTTTATACTTAATAGCAGCTAAGAAATGGTATCTAGGAGGAGCAGATGAAGTGGATGTCTCATGATCATTATTTTTAAAAATTTGATTTCTCAATTGTTGGTCTTTTCGTTCTAATTCTTCCTTTAATTTCCTTAGTTCCTCAACATTATTTAATGCTTGAGCCTTAGCTTGTCTAAGTGCTTCCTCTATTTCAACCAATTATTTTATGAAATTAGCTTCTTTCTTTAGTTGTTTTGCATGTTGAGCAACTTGTTGCAATTATTCATCTTTTTGTTTTGGATTTTCCTCAAGAAGCCACATTTTTCTTTTGGCCTCTTCTATCTCTAATTCCATTCCAGATAATGCCATCACTCTCATTAGCTCTTTTTCATCCTTGATTCTTCCTCTTTCTAGCTTTTTTGAAACTTTTTCTTCAATCATCACTTCTTTCCCTTCTCTTCTAGTAAATGTTTGAGGGGGTGAAGGTGGTAGTGGCTCATTAGGAGGAGGTGAAGGAGAAGGCTATCCTTGATTGGCTTCAAATTCTTCAAAAGCTTCAACTTCCTTTGTTCCATCTCCAAATTGAGAGGGATACTGGGGTAAATGTTATGTTTAAAGCTCATTAGGATAGCTCTCATCAATAGTAATAAAAATAGGTCATCCCTCTTTAGGAGGGTTTTCATCTGTTTGATCACTGAATTGTGAAACAACAATTTCTTCTTCAGGAGTAGGGGATGGTGTAAGGCTTTGATTTTGACAATGACCTTCAAGAGGTTCCTGAGAAACAATAGTAGTATGCCTAGGGATATTGTCAAGAGCTTGTGAAGGAGGGATGTCAAGGGTTTGTGGAGATGATACATCAGCAGCTTGTGAAGCTATAGCAACAGGCTAGGTTTTTCTTCTAACCGCTCCTAAATTGTCCTTCTCAAGGAGTGACAAGTCATCCTAGTGGGTTTAGTTTGCTCAATTTCTACTTTTCCCTTCTTCCCAAATATTTCCCCTTTTCCAACTTAACCCTTTTTGGTGTGGGTCCATTTCTAGACCTTTTCTTCACAGGTATAGAAAGAAATTCAAACCAACTTTCCTTCCCAGATTCTTTCTTCAAGAAATGATGCTTTATAATCAAATGAATCAAGATATGATATCTAATTGAACTAACCCTATCTTTTACCCTAGATATTAGATAAGAAATATGGGAAAATAAGAAAGTTGGGAGATTAATTCTGACTTCTGGTCGGGTGTTTTCATACCTTAAATGTGTCAACAATTGCATTCTCAGCCTGAGTGTGGTCCTGTAATGGCCTTCAAAAGTGAAAAAATTCATCAACCACATTACGACTATTTTCCAAGACTCGTCCAGAATTTCTCTGCTCACCCCTTTGGTATTCTCTTTATGTATTTGGAACTCTAGTAACTACTCGTTCTCTTGATGGAATGCATTTACTAGCTCTTCCAAGTTGATATGACCTTTGTTTGTTGGCCCCCCTTCTGCAAGAATTCTAGATAATTCACTGATAATCTATAAGTTTACTTTTATAATCTCCGCTTTCACTCTTGTTGTAGACACATGAATTTGTCCACTAAATTAAATAAATATTGTTCTTCTATTAATTAAATTTACATTTAATTAATTCATTCCAACCATATTCTACTATTTTAATTAAATAAATTTCATAAATTTATTAAGATTACTAACTATAGTCCAACTATTGAATAAATTGATCCAATTTATTTAATTCCCCCTTTCCTCTCATTTAAATAAATTAAACATTTATTTAAAATACCTAACCAAAATCCCTATTTAAATAAATAAACATTTATTTAAAATACTCATCCACTTGCAAATACAAGTTGCACAATTGATTGAAATAAATGAATTTTATTTCAATTAAAATCCAAAAATCCATCCCACTTGCATTCTCCTACAAAGCCCACTCACTCACTAACCCTTCTTCTAGATTCTTCTAATCCCTTCCATTTTAGCCTAAACCCACTTCTAATCACTTGCACAATCCTAATCCTAAATTAACCCTTAACCCATTATCTCACCCATTTAAGACTCTTATAGAGACTTAAATGCTTTCCTTCTTCAACACACTAACCCACATGGGTCTTGTCCCTTTGACCAAGGCCTAACCATGGGTAACCCTTGCACAATAGTTTACCCATTGGACAAAGCTTTTATCCAATAACTTAAGTGCATGAGGTTAACCTCATGTCTTCTCAGTAATTTAATGTTTCTTTCCTCTCCTCTCAAGCCCTCTCATGGTGCCACTTGTCACCATTGCATTAGTGGAAGTTGCAAACATGGATTGAGGACCATGCCTCTCTCATGAAATCCTAGCCCTTGCTAAACCAGATCAATATTGACCCTTCAATTACCCAATTTTCCTATAAAAGGAACCCTCATCCTCAAGCAAAGAAGGAAGTATCTTGAGCATTTTTATTATAGTTGCATAGGCATTTCTACTTAGCTTTCTCATAGAATTTCCATTTGTGCATTTGCATAGCAATAGGAGTTCATTTTCAACCATTCAATCCTTCATTTGGCATTTATGGATACATGCTAAAACTAAGGGCTACACTCAAGCAAGATTTTGGATCTTGGAGAGGAGAAGAACAAGGGAGATCCATCAAGAGAATAATGGGAGCATCTTAGGGACTCTCTTCTTTCTTCTTTTCATTTGTTTTGCTTCCATTTGTGTGTTTGCTTTTTATTCTCTTTTGGTATGCATTTGAAGGTTAAAAGTTCATTTAGTTTTGGTTTTGGTTGAGACTAACTTATTGACAACTGAGCTTTGGTTTTGCTTGTCCCCTTTCATGTGCATCATTAGTAAAATTCACATGAAAATTTTTGACAAATTCTTCAACCAAATCTAGCTCAAAACCCTCATACATGTGTATGAAATTCAACCATACCACTTCTTCTAGTAGTCTTTCTATCTTAGGGTCTAAATTAATTTTTTTTGGTTGTCGTTCTTTTGTACTCCATCTGAGCTCTGCAACTCAAAAATATTTATGTCAATTTGAATGTTTAATTCAGCCACAAAATGCATACTTCTTTTTAATAGCCAAAATTTTCAACACGGATGATAATTTATTATACATGTTCTTTCAATGATTTTCTTGAATTGGACTGGATGATCCACACACCACTTCTTTGTAATTCTTCATTAGTTCACAAAGTTGGTGGTGGTTATGACATGTGTGTTCTTTTTGAATTAATAATTACTTCAAATTTGAATTGACAAATGGTGTCATTCAAATATATTCCCTTATCTCTCTGCCATCATTAGTTTAGTACTTAAAACTTGTAATAATAATATTAAAAATGAGTTGGCAAAGAGTTCTATATAAATAATGCCTACCTATTATACTTTATACTTACTAAATCATAAAATAATATTTGCAATAAATGTATACCTCTTGATTTAATGCATATTCTGTCAGGAGCTATCATGTAGTAATGACCAACTCACCAAAAGTAATTAGTGTATTGATCAAGAGCTATCATGCAGTACTAACTGTCTTACCAAAAGAGACAAACTAGCTTATTGATCAGGAGCCATCTTGAGCTTATGAGATGACTCAAATAGTGATGAACTGTTGATCCAATCAAGAGATAATCGGGGCTCATTCTACATGGACTAAAATAATGCATTAAATGATATGGTATTGTCTACTTTAAAGAGAGATTTATTTCCTTGAAAAGAGTAATCAAGATAATTCTTGAGCCACTCTTCCTTCTTGATACCTATAGAAGACTTATTGCTTGAGAACTTGAGAGCCATCAAGAGACATCAAGAGAAAACTGAAGTTGATCTGAGTGAATTTGCCATTTTTGGTTTTCAAATTCACTCTTTAAAGTATGATCCACCATTTCTAGTTTTCAGTTCATCCTTGGGGTAGACTGCCATTTATGATTTTCAATCATCCCCGGTTTTTTTTTTGGGAGATAAACTACCATTTCTAGTTTCTATCTTATATCCTTTATTTCTATGTTTTTATTGGATTTACTTAGAATTAAGTTCCACCATGGAAGTGATATCTTCCATTATGAAATGTTCAATTGTGGCTTGCAATTTTAAAAGAAACTCTTCTCTAGATGTTGGTTAGTGATATAAGTTCAACCGATGACCATTGATGAGCATGGTTATTCTTTCTCCATCTATTGGTGTTAACTAAATAACTCCATTGTTAAAAACTTGATCAATCTCATAAGGTCTTAACCATCTTGTGTGAAATATTCCTTTGAACTCTTAGAATCTGGAGTCAAACAATAATGCCAAATCTCCTTTTCTAAATTGTGCACTGACAATATTTTATCATGCCATGCTTTCCTCTGCTTCTAAATCATTTTGGTTTGTTTTAAATCTTTCATTCTCATCTCATCTAATCGGTTCAACTGTAGAATTAGGGTCTTCTTTACTTCTAATAAATCAATGCCAACCTCTAATGTTGTCCTTAATATTTGAAACTCAAACTCAATAGGCATAACATGGGTTTTTTCCATATACCATTTCATATGGAGAGAATCTCGTGGTAGTCTTTCATGATGTATCGTAAGCCCAAACTACTGAATATCGAGGCTCTTTGACCAATATGTTTTTCTCAATGAAATAGTGTTTGTTAAGATATTCTCTAATTCTTTGTTCATGACCTCTACTTGCCCATTCCCCCGAGGATGGTATAGTGTAGATTTTTTGTGTGTCATATTTTACTTGTGTATGAAGGCTTCAATCATAGTAGACATAAAATTAGGTCCTTGACCAGAAACTATTTCTCTTGGTGCACTGAATCTCTGAAGAATATGCTTGTACAAAAAATCAACTACCTTATCTTCTCTTACTCACTTTTGTCCACTTTGTTACATAATTTGTGCAAAACATAATATAATGATGTCCTTTTGAAGGTAGATCAATAGGTCCCACAAAATCAATTCCCCATTTTTTAAATGGTTATAGAGTTATCTGGGGTTATAGCAACATCTCCATTGTTGGTGTAGGTCATCCCATGCGTTGGCATTCATCACAATGTTCCATCACAATGTTTCATCACAATGTTTCACATAGAATGAAACATCTTTTGACATTGTTGGCCAAAAGTAGCCCACTCCAAGGATTTTGTGAATTTTTATGATCATAAAATAATGTCCTCCTTTTGGTTCATTATGAAATGCATGTATGATCTCATAAACATATACTTCTTGCACAAATATGTGAAGAACATGATCATGACACATATTAAATAAAATTTCATCCATCCATTGAAATATGGAACTTTCACAAATTAATCTTTTTCTTTGCTTGGGGCTGAAATGACTTAGGCACTTCCCTATTACAAGGTAGTTAGCAATATCAATAAACCATGGAGACTAAATTGATATGACAAATGAATGTTCATCTGGAAATGTGTCATCCATCGACTCATTATTACCCTACAAAACCATTTTTAAAAGAAAGTTACCAACAACATTATCCTTACTAGGTTTATCCACAATAGTGATGTCAAATTCTTTTAACAACAACAACCATCTTATAATTTGACCACCTACAACAATTTTGTTCATTAAATACTTGATGGTTGCATGATCAGTATGGATAAACACTTTATAACTAGCAATATAATGTTTAAATTTATTATTTACATAAACCACAACTAAAAATTATTTCTTAGTTGTCGTGTAGTTCCTTTCTATAGGGCTCAAATAATTGCTGACATAATAAATAACATGCATTGCTCCACTTTCATTTTTTTGTCCTAAAAATGCCCCAATAGCTAAGTTGGAGGCATCTACATGTATGTGGAGTGGTTCTCCCCAAATAGGTCCTTTGATAATAGGAGAGCTAGTCAAGGCATACTTAATAGAATCGAAATATTTCTGACAATCATCTGTCTATATGAATTTTGTTTCCTTCTTAAGCAATGTAAACAAAGGTTCAACAATTTTACTAAATCCTTCAATGGATCTTCTATAATACCCTACATACCCTAGAAAGATTCTAACATCAGTTTGAGTTTTTGGGATCTCAATTTGTTGAATAATTTTCACCTATTTAGGATCAACTTTTATTTCCTCTTTTGAAATGTGATGTCCTAAAACAATTCCTTCTCTCATCATAAGGGAACACTTTTCATGGTTCAATGATAATCTATGATCCTTACATCTTTGCAAACTTTATTCAAACTTTCAAATGCTTCTTCAAATATCTTCCCATGGACTGTGAAATAATCCATATACACTTCAACACATGAGGTGGTTATGTTAGCATTTTGGTGCATTTTGTATAACCGGTGAATGAAATGGTTGTCATTGTTGGCAGCATCATCTTCTAAGTCTTCATAGTCCATCGGTAAAGAAGTAAAGGATAATTGGTAAAGAATAAGAGTTCTTAGTCCTATCGGTAGTGAGTTAACCAGCTAAGTAGAGTTTAGATCGACAAAGCAGTGAGTAGACCGGTATACAGAGGTTAACCGGCTAAGCAGAGTATAGACCGGCTAAGCAGTGTGTAGACAGGGTAAGAAGAGTGTAGACTGACTAATCAGTGAGTAGACCGACTAAGCAATGAATAGATCGGTACACAGGAGGATAATTGGCTAAGTAGATAATAGACCAGTATACAGGAGGTAACCAGTTAGGTAGAATTTGATCGGTACATCGACATAATAGGAGTCTCAACCGACAGAGTTGGAAACGTCCAGTTAACATCCAGTTGAACCGATAGTCAATTGACAAACTTATTGGCATGAACGACTATCTTGACTGATATTCCTAGAATGATTTTTGGAGAGTAATTTAAGGCACTGTAACAAAATTTTGAATCTAACTTTTGGATGGAAAGTTGGCGCCATAACCAAAGGCTAATATATTCACATAATTCATTTTGATTATGTTGTTGTTCATGTGAAAGAGATCTGTGAAAGTGAAAATAGGGGGAGCAGAACAGAGTGCAGGTGAAAGAGGTATGAAATGGTGAAGCCAACACTGATTAGCAAAATAGAGTATGCAGAGCGGATCTATGAGATAGAGGCAGTGTCATCAGATAGATCAATCATCTTTGTTGCCTTCTAACAATTGCAGTAGTGTAAATCCCTTAACAGGGTGAACCTTAATCGGTTCTTTATGTAAAATCTCTTAACCGAGTAACTTCAGGTATGAAGTTGTAAATCCTCTAGCAAGGTGAGCTTAAACAAGTTCTAAGGTATTCTTAACTGGATACTAGTCACTTCTAACAGGGTGATGTTCTCATAAAGAACAAATTGTAAGCTCTTAATAGGGCACTCTATTTCATTGCAATAAAAGAGATTGTGGGTTATCCCCACCATGGTTTTCTCCCTCTAACCGAGGGTTTTCATGTATAATTTCTAGTGTTATGTGATGCTTACGTGTTCATGGAAATCTCCTTTCTTTGATGTTCTTTACTTTCATGATTTATGCTATATGTTTAAGTTAATTTGGGAGGATAGTTGTAGACCGATCAGTTTGAATGTTTGAGTTTTGAATAAACCGTTTTGACTAATTCATCCCCCCTCTTAGTCATCGATTAATACTAACAATTGGTATCAGAGCTTTGGTCATCTGAAGAAAATATTGACAACTTGAGGAAAAAGATCATGGAGGAACACCAATATCAGAAGCAAATTGATGAAGCTAATAAAATTATTGCTCAGCTGAAAGAGAGACTGAGAAAATCACTTGCTAAAAGAAAGGAACTAGCTCTACAACTAAATGAAAGTCAGGATATCATAGATCAACTCTCTGAATAGAGTGGATCTGAAGAAGCAGAAGAAGAAGTCTCAGAACTGATGGGAAAGAACAAAAAGTTGATTGAAGAAATCACAAATCTAAAAAGAGAGCATAAAAGTCAGGCCCTGAGAATGATTGAAATACTAGAAGCTAGCAGGATAGAAGATGAAAGAAAAAGTGATGCAGAAGAAGCTTTGTCAAAAGCTGAAAGAGCCAAAAGGCTTGTTGAAGAAGCACTAAGAGAAAATGATGTAATCATCATTGAAAAAGATGAAGAAATTCAAATTCTCACTCAGGAGAATGAATACTTACATGAGCATCTGCATAACAAAGAAGAGGAAAAGGAGAAGATGGTGAAAGAGATTGAACAAATTACAAATGAGTTGAAAGCTGCAAATGAGAGAAATGAAAAACTGAGGAAATTTAATGAAAGATCTGAGAAGATAAATGAATTGTCAAAAGCTCAGAGAAGAACAAAGGAAACAATCGGTCTTGGTTACTCTGGTACAGGTCCTATGGAAACTGGAGAATCATCTAAATGCAAAAAGATGAAGGATGATAAGAGGAACTATTCAGGAATGAAATGTATGAAGTTTTCGAAAACTTCTTGTAATCATTGTGGTAAATTGGGTCATAAGTCTGGTGTCTTTAGAAATAAACTAGTTAGTCAAAAGGAGACCTTCATCTTCGATGGTTATTTCTATAATTGTCACAAGTATAGTCACACTACTTATAAGTGTAGATATCATTCTAGCAACATGTCTAATAGAAGAAGTTTTAATGGATATTTCTTTACATGCAATAAATATGGACACAAAGCTGAAGAATGCATGTTCAAGTCAAATGCATCAAGGTCATCACTCAAACCGGTTAGACCTAATAAAAGGAGCAAACAGTTCAATATCACCTGTTGCACTTGTGGTAACTTTGGTAATGGTGCAACAAATTGCAAAATGAGAATGGGTCAGAGAAATAGTGTAGGACCATGGAGTACAACTGGCATGACATGTTCTAATTGCCATAAGATCACTCACTTAGCCAGAGAATGTAGGAACCAATCCTACAACCAGTTTGAAGACAAGAATCAGTTTGGCAAGAAGAAAGGGTAAAATGACTTGAAAGGAAAGAAGATCATTGAAGAGGTGAGGAATGAAATAAAAAAGACATGGATTAAGAAAGAAGAAAAGGAGAGAATCCTTCTGAAAATAAGTCATCATCCATTGGTTATGACAATTCCTCTTCAAACTAGGTATACCGATGCTCAGGGGGAGCACACATGGTAAGATTATTTTTGAATCCCCTTAACCAATATAAGGTTATGTCTATTATGCATAGTTGAGGTGCATAAAAGTTAGTCTAAAGTTCTTGTTTGATAAATGTCTTGCGGGTTAGTTGTTTGTGTATCGGTATCGGTAACAAGCATTCGGTAAAAGGTAAATCGGTCTACCTTAAGTTGTAATTTTTTTTTTAAAACTAACCATTGTATCATAACACTGATAAAATCTCAATCGATAAATAAGGAAATGACAATACATTTCACTTACCCTGATTTCTTGTGAACATTCTCAAGCTCTTGTGTGACCAAAGGCAATTGAAATCTTGCTAGTGATATTTGTGAGGAGAGATCAAGTAGCATGATAGTGGTGCTTGGTATTTCTGAGGAAAAGGTATTCAAACCCCGTGAGAAAAAAATGTTTGAAGGTCATCATGGAAGCATCTATATTGATTCTTGTGTTGGTTGAAGCTATTAAAGAAACTCAACCCGCGTTCAAGATGCTTCCAATAAAAGCTGGTGAGATCGACATGATCTATTCCTTATCATCTATGCCCTCCGGTGTGTTATTCATTGAAGATATTCGCTCCTACATCCATTTTAAGATTGAAGAACTTGGAGACAAATTCATTGAAAATGAATTTAAAGGGTTCTGTGATAATGATCTGTTGAAGGCTAAATATTTACATCTGAAGACCAAGGGTTTGTCAAATGTTGTTGACTTTCCCGATTAGTTTCATGCCAATTGGGTTAGGTATGTATTAAGCAGAGTACATGATCAATTCTTATGGCTGGAAGCTCAAGCACTGATCAAGATCACAAAGGATGTGATTCAAAGAGTGACAGGGTTTAGCGCAACTGGTGAAGCACTAACCCTAAGAACAATTTCATCAACTAAAGTCACTCGGTTAGCCAAATCTCGATGTGATAGGAGAGCAATGACAATTGCTCACATTGAGGATGTTGAAGTAAGATTTGCTTCTACAATGTTGGGTTATAGGGCCAATCAATCAAGCTGGATGAATAATGTGTCGAGCGGTGCTATACATGATGCCTATCGAATCATCAAGGAGAATGCAACATATGATATTTGTGAGATGATCATAATCCAATTTTTGGTGAACATGGAGAGAATCAAGAAGGACAAGAAGCAATCTTTCAAATATGGCTCACTACTGGTGTGCATATTTTTCTATGTGCAAAACTTCTTTCCCGGTAAGGGTAATATAGTTTGGTTTGAAGAAAACCATATCATGGTTCAAATAGGTGAAATGATTAGGGATTTAGGAGATAGATTTGGAGAAACAATGTGGGTATATTTTAAGGAATTTCAAATTAGGATGCACAAAAGGGAAAGAATACCAACTGGTATAGTGCAGAAGTACAAAGACAACATTTTCTTTCTTGTAGACACAGATTGTTGCATCATTCAAGCAGTTCAACCCATAACCTTTTGGGTTCCACCTATGGGTTATGAGGTCTCATGAGACATTGTTTAAGTTCATGCAAACATGCTACTGTCTAAACTAGTAGACAAGAGGGCAAAGAGATTTGGAACTTGTGAGGAGGCAAGCTCCAAAATAAAATAGGAACTTAAGGAGCCAATCATAAAAAGGAAAGTAAGAAAAATGATTGTTACCCTAGACCAAAAATATGGAGGTGAAGTATTTGGTGCCACTACATCCACCAGTACTAATGAACAAATAGGGGCCAAACCTAATAAAGATGAAGAACCAATAGGAGAAAAGAAGAAAGTGTCAAAGACAAAACCCAAGGGGAATGTAGCTAGCAAGCCAACAACATATACAAAGGAAAAGGACATAGGTACTCTTGTATCTTGCCCAAGTAAAAGTAGACTGGTTAGAGTAACTTATACTAGAAAGAAAAGGAGTGAAGGAAAAGTTGATACAAAGGCTGAAAAGAAGCCCAAAAAGGATGAAAAAGAGGGTGATAACACTGAAACCCAATTAGATGTGGAAATTAAAGAGGTTAGAAGAAGTGGAAGAAACATAACTCCAACAATTGATGAATTGGTTCATGGGATCAAATAATATGGAGGTCTGTCTGGTGTTGGGAGAACATATTCCCTCTATAATGAAGAAGACAAAAGAAGAATTGAAGAAGCCCTGATCTGGAACTTGCACAAGTTTCATAGAACTCCTAGTGAATTATATGGAATAATTCCATCAGATTTGTAGAATCAAATTGAAGGGAGATGGAAAACAACTCTAGCTATTGAGAAAGAGCACAAGATAAAAGCACTCATGGAAGTGCAACATGATTTAGATCTTGATCAAGTTTCACTAGTGGTTGAAGCATGCATTCAACATTTTAAGATAAGAAATAGAATAGGGAGAGTGGCTATAGGTGAAGTTGAAGTTGTACATGAAGAAAGTATTGCCTTGTGGAAAACAATCATGAATTAGCAAAAGGAAGTTGAAGAAGAAATAACAAAGGAAAATAAACAGGATCAGAGTGCAGCTACCCTTGACAAAGGGAAAGATAAAGAAAAAGGATCTACTGAAGGTTTTGATGTTTTCTCAGTTGATGAGATCATAGGAAATGTTGTGTTAGACATTCCCAATCTGACAAAGGATGTTGAGCAACCAGTTCATACTACACAGGTGAAGGGAGTTGATCAAACTAAGCATCCCGGTAAAGATGACGTGACAATTGAAGACATTCCTTATGAAGATACACCTCACAGAACTTCAGTGACACCAAATCCTATTCTATCAGAAAAAGGCAAAGAGGAAGAAAAGAAAGAAGAAGGCAAGAAAGCATTGATGGATACTCCTCCGGCAAAGAGGAAGTTAGACTTAGAAAAGGAAAGTGAAAAGAAGAAAGTAAAACTCACCACCATAGCCAGTTCCGAGGTTGAGACTGTTGAAAAGGAAGATGAAATAACAGAGGAAGAAGAGGAAGAATCGATCATTGATATAAAGAAAATTACCCCCAAGCGATTGATGAAAGTCTCAGAAAAAATGAGAATTCAAGTTGAAAAGGCTAAATTGAGAGCAAAGAAAAAGAAGGCAAAAATTCTCAATTCCACCAAGACAATTCTATCTGACCTAATCCCAGACATTGTTGTTGATGACACTGCACCCATCATTGATCAGTTGGGCACTCTTGTAACAACAGTCGGTTAAGAGGCAACCAATCTGGAGAAGGTTGCAGTAAGACAATATGAATAAAAGAGAGGAGAAAAACTAATGGAACAAATATCAGTTGGAAAATTTGCCCTCTCCAACCGCACATAAGAGGTCAACAATATGCTACAGGAATTGGCCAATTATTGGTCAAATCTTCAAATTTTACTGATTTAATCAGAGATCTAGAAGATAAAAGAACTCAGACTCAAAGAGAAATTCAAGATCTGATAGATTCTTTTGATCCTCTTACCAACTCAGCAATAATTTTTAGTGGCAAGGTCAAACAACTCAATCATGAAATCAAAAGGTTGAAAGAAGAAGAGGACAAATGAGGTCTTAGCTTGTTAGAGCTTTAGTGCTACCTGGCACCAATTATTGATTTCATGCAAAGGAATGTTAAAGAAGCAAAATGTCTCATAAGTGAACTTGACTCCAAGAAGACGATGATATGGAGGTTTTTGTTATAGTTTTTCATGGACATTTCAACACCATGAAATGGGTAAAGCCTTCATGGGAATCCTCTTTGAAAGAAGCTCAAAAATATTTCATAGAAATTTTTGTTTTACTTTCATGAATCATTTTGTATAGTCTTTTCCATTAATATCAAAAGGGGGAGTTTTGTAGAGTTTGCATATTATGAATGAAACAAGGAGTAACAGGGGTTAGAAACTGACACATTTTTGTAGTGTTTGCCACCAATGCCAAAGGGGGAGTTTGTTGGCATTTTGGTCCACTTTGTATGACTGGTGAATGAAATGGTTGTCATTGTTGGCAACATCATCTTCTAAGTCTTCATAGTCCATCAGTAAAAAAGTAAAGGATAACCAGTAAAGAACAAGTGTTCTTAGTCCTATCGACAGTGAGTTAATCGGCTAAGCAGAGTGTAGATTGGCTAAGTAGTGAGTAGACCGACATAGGTTAATCAAATAAGAAGAGTATAGACTGGATAAGCAGTGTGTAGACAAGGTAAGAAGAGTGTAGACCGACTAAGCAGTGAGTAGACCGACACACATGAGGTCAACTGGCTAAGCAGTGAACAGATCGATACATAGGAGGATAATCGGCTAAGTAGATAATAGACCGGTATACAAGAGGTAACTGGTTAGGCAGAATTTGATCGATACACCGACATAATAGGAGTCTCAATCGATAGACTTGGAAATGACTAGTTAACATCTAGTTGAACTGGTAGTCAACCAACAAATTTGTCAGCATGAACGAATGTCTTGCCAAATATTCTAGGAATGATTTCTGGAGAGTAATTTAAGGCGCGGTAATAGAATTTTGAATCTGACTTTTGGAGGGAAAGTTGGTGCCAGATTTGTTGGCATTATGTGAACCGGTATGAGGACATGATGACATTGTATGTTGTCATTGATGTCAACATGCTGAAGAAGAGAGAACCGATATGTTACCAAGAACCAGTATATGTGAGAACCGGTATAACATTGTGAACCAGTATATGTGCCCAAGTGAAGCAGTGTGTTTGATCAAGATGAACCGGCATGTTGATATGGGAACCGATACATGGAAGCTTTGTATGACTACCGGTTGGTAGTCTCAACTTCAGGGTTTCCGGTTGAAGTGCTTCAAGCCTGTGTGACTCAACCGGTGACTTTGTGTGATGAGTTAGCATTGTAACGAAGAACAGATCATGTCGCCACGTCAGCCTTGTACGCGTGAAGGATCTTGCATGAAGGAGTTTGTTCATATCTTCCTCAAGAATGTGCAAAGTTTGTAAACAGTGAAAATGCGTGATGGGTTATCAACTGCCATAAAAGCGGTGGAAAACAAACAATGGAGAACTTCTTGAGATCGGTTCAAGACTATTGCATTTAATGCAATGTGCTCAATGGTCAGGATTGAACTATTTGAATTGATTAACCTAATAGGTTTAGGGTTTAGGGTTTATGCTACTGACCTATCTGTTTCCTATTAGGTAGATGTTGTGTTTCTTTCTGAGGTTGTTGGCAAAAGTTGTGTGTGTGTATCCAAGTGAAGTGATATGTGATTCTTGCCAGACCAGAGGGGAGAAGTGATGCCTGCAGAGTGTAAGTGCAGAAGGTGAAGAGGATCTAAAGCGGATCTACATTGGCATTGAGTGCTGTTACCAGATCATTGTAATACCTGTTGATCTCTAACCACTTCAACAGTTGGGAAATCCCTTAACAGGGTAGCTTTAACTGGCTTATTGTAAATCCTTTAACAGGGTGACTCAAAACCAATGAGTTCTTGAAATCCTCTAACAAGGTAACCTTTAATAGGGTTTAACCCTTAAGCGGGTATTCTAGCCATCCCTTAACCGAGTGATCCCTAACAGGACCGGTTCTTAATAGAACCTATTGTATTAGTCTTTAACTGGACAAGCATCCTAACAGAGTGGACTTCTAAAGAGTTCAAAAATAGCTTGTGGGTATTCATCCCCACCGTGGTTTTTCCCAGTTGGGTTTCCATGTGAAAAATCTATGTGTCATGTGTGGTGTTATTCATGTGATGGTTTAGGTGATGTGTGTCTGAAGGTAAATCATGTTGATCTAGCTGTTTATATTCTTGATGATAGATTACCTATTCATGAACTAGGGTGAAATGGAAATGAAGTATTAGATTGTATGAAAAGATAAGTGTCAACCAGTTTATGCTTATCTCAGTTATTTTGGGTTTTGCCGGTTGTACTCTGTTTAAGACCGATGTTACTGTTTGTCTGCCAAAGCACAGTGTCTGCTGACAAACCGGTTTTAGGAATGTGTTTTTGTCTATATTGATTCACCCCCCCCCCTCTTAGTACCAGTTTGGTACTATCCATTCATCATTGAGTTATCAATTGGTATCAGAGCATCCTCTAGGTCCTCTGTGTTATAAGCTTAACCGCTTGAGGAAAAGATCCCAGTCTAATGATGAAGAGGGAAGGTCCAAAGTTCAACAGAGATAATTTTAATATATGGAAAGATAGAATGAAGATATACATCAGAAGCATGGGTGCTCAACACTGGAGCTATGTTGAGAATGCTTATGTTGCCCCTACTGGTACTCTCATCGATGACCAAAAGAGAGAGATGCAGGAGAATGGGCAAGTCATGGAAGCCCTAATTAGTAGTTTATCTGACATTGAGTTTATTGATGTCCAAGATAAAGTAAATCCCAAAGAAGTATGGGATACTCTTGAAAATATCTATGGCGGGGATGAGCAAGTAAAACAAGCTAAGGAAGAAAGCCTTAGAGGGAAGTTTGAAGACATGCAGATGGTTGAAGGTGAGACCATTCAATAGTATGGAATAAGAATCAAAACTATTGTCAGAGATATCAAGAGTGCATGTGGTAAAATGGAAGATTCCACTGTGGTAAGCAAAGTTCTGAGATCCTTATTACCAGTCTATGCAATAAGGGTTGCTGCTATTCAAGAGTTGAGATCAATAGACAAGATTAAGGTATCCCTAGACTCCATCATTGTAAAGTTGACAACCTATGCGCTAAATAGTTTTGATGGTAGTGTTCAAAAGACTGAATCAGCTTTTAAAGCTTCTGCTGTACCATCCAGAAAAGGAAAAGAAGCAAGCACCAGTGGTGAACCAAGACAAAGCAGAAAAATGGATGATGAGGAGATTCTAATGGCATTTGAAGCTCTTCTTGCCAATAAACTTCCTAAAGGAACCAGTAAATACAGAGGTAAGCTCCCTTTGAAATGATTTTCTTGTAACCGGATAGGACATATTGCTGTAAACTGTCCTAATGGTGACAACAAGGACAAACCGGAAAGGTTCAAGAAGTTCAAATGAGGAAACTGAAGAAACTATTTTGTGGCAGTTGATGAAGGTGTCACAGATGAGGAATCAGAAGATGAAGTAAATGAAGATATTGTGTTTGTTGCTGTCAAGGAAGATGTGTCAGACAAGAAGGCTCTTGTCTCCCACTTTGATAATTCCAATGAGTGGATTATTGACAGTGGCTGTTCTCACCATATGACTGGTGACCAGAGCAAGTTTCTATCCTTGGAAGAGTATGATGGTGGTGTGGTTTTCTTTGGTAATGATGCACCATGTATGGTCAAAGGTAGAGGGTCCATCTCTCTGAATGGAAAGAGTAGTGTTGATAATGTGTATTGGGTTGATGGTCTCATACACAACCTTCTGAGTGTTGCCCAGCTGAATGATAGTGGTCTCACTCTGGAATTCAAGAATGGAGTGTGCAGAATCAAAGGAAAGAATGGTGAATTGGTGGCCACCGACATGCAGACCAAAGGTAACCTATTTTAGTTGAATGCAAATATCAGTACATGTCTTATGGCCAAGTTTGATGACAACTGGATATGGCATAGGAGACTCTGCCATGTAAAATTTGATAACATTGTGAAGGCCAGTAAGATCAAGGCAGTTAGAGGGTTGCCGGTGCTGAGCAAACTAGAAAATACCTTGTGCAGAGAGTGTCAACTAGGGAAAATGTATTCCTCAACCTTTAAAGGTAAACCTTTTACTGCTGACAATTTGCTTGATCATGTGCATACTGATTTGTGTGGTCCTATGAAAACTAGGAGTGTGCAGGGTGATAGGTACTTCATGATTCTCACTGATGACTTCTCAAGAATGATGTGGGTCACATTCTTGAAAGATAAGTTTGAAGCCTTTGTAAAGTTCAAAGCTTTCAAAGCATTAGTGGAGAAAGAAAGCGGTAAAAGGATCAAGTGCCTTAGAATTGATCAAGGAGGGGAATTCACTTCCGATGAATTCAACAAGTACTGTGAAGAACATGGCATCAAGAGGCAACTGTCTGCCCCCCAGACTCCACAACAGAATGGCCTAGTGAAGAGGAATAATTGGACTGTGGTCAAAGCAGCAAGAACAATGCTGATTCAAGGAAAGGTTGCTCACACCTTTTGGAGAGAAGCGGTGAGCACTACAGTCTACATAATGAACCAGGTACTCATCAAGAAAGGTAAGGATAAAACTCCTTCTGAGTATTGGACTGGTAAGACACCTATGGTTAGCTACTTTAGAGTGTTTGGTAGCAAATGTTACATCAAGAGGAGTGAACACCAGAGCAAATTTGATGCGAAATGTGATGAGGGAATATTCTTAGGGTATTCCACCAAGAGCAAAGCTCTCAAGTGTTTCAATAATAGGACTCAGAGAATTATGGAAAGCATCAATGTGAGAGTTGATGAAACCTCTGAGAAAACTAAGGAAACTGACAATGAGCAAGCGGTAAATGAATCGATTGTAACCTTCTGGGAACTGGTTGCCAGTCAACCAAGTACCAGTAATAGTGTTCCTACACCAATAGATGTAGATGCTGATACTGATGGAGATGAGGATGAAGAAGAAAAGAAAGAGGAATCTATTAAGACCATTCCTCGGTATGTCAAGCTGAATCATGATCCTAGCAGATCATAGGAGATAAGGATGCAGGAATCCTTACAATAAGAAAGGTTAGAGAAAACTCATGTATGATCTCTGAATTTGAGCTTAAATCATTCAAAGAGGCACATAAAGATGAAGACTGGATCAAGGCAATGGAAGAGGAACTTGACTAGATAGAGAGAAATGGTACATGGTCTTTGGTACCCAGACCGGAGCATAAAAATGTCATCAGTACCAAATGGGTTTTCAAAAATAAGTTGAATGAGGATGGCACAATGATTAGAAACAAAGCCAGGATGGTGTGTAAAGGATATGCCCAAGAAGAAGGAGAAGACTATGGAGAAACCTTTGCTCCTGTAGCCAGATTGGAAGGAGTTCGTATGCTTCTTGCATATGCAGCTTTTAAAGGATTTAAAGTATATCAAATGGATGTAAAATCTGCATTCTTAAATGGTGTACTTGAAGAGGAGGTGTATATAGAGAAACCAGATGGGTTTGCCCTATCTGAAGACAGTAACATGGTGTGTAGGATACATAAATTCTTATATGGTCTAAAGCAGACACCTAGAGTATGGTATGAATGCCTGCACTCCCATCTTGTGAAGATTGGATTTGAGAGAACAAGCGAAGATAGCAATTTCTACTTGAAATTTGAAGGAGATTAGATCCTGATCTGTGAGGTATTTGTTGATGATATTATCTTTGGTGGAGATGACAAGATGAGTCATGAGTTTGCAGATGGGATGAAGAAAGAGTTTGAGATGTCACTCATAGGGGAGATTAAGTTCTTCATTGGACTGTAGATCCAACAGATGAAAGATGGAATCTTTATCACTCAGTCCAAGTATGTCAAAGAGGTGTTGAAGACCTTTGGCATGGAAGATAGCAAACTGGTTGGTACACCGATGGTGACCGGTTGTAAACTAGCCAAAGAGGATGACTCAACTTTGGTTAATGAGAAGGAATACCGATCAATGATTGGTAAGTTGCATTATGTAGTGCATAGCAGACCAGATATTGCACATGTAGTTGTCATTACTGGAAGGTTCTAGAAAAGTCCAAAAGAATCCCACTTGGTTGCAGTCAAGCGGATTCTTAGGTATCTGAAGGGAACTATTGATTATGGATTGTGGTATCCATATAGCAAGGATTTCAACTAGAAAGTATTCACAGATGTTGATTGGGCAGGTAATGTGGATGACCAAAAGAGCACAACCAGTGGTGCATTCTTTCTCGATGGTAGACTGGTCTCATGGATGAGTAAGAAGCAGAGTTGTATCTCTCAGTCTACAATGGAAGCAGAGTATGTTGCAGCTTTCATGAACTGCACTCAGACAATTTGGATGAAGCATGTATTGAATAGATTCAAAGTTCTTGTATTTGAACCGGTAAGTATATTTTATGACAATACTGGTGCAATTAACATCTCCAAGAATCCAGTTTTACATTTTAGAACCAAGCACTTTGAGCTTAAGTATCATTTCTTGAGGGAAAAGGTTCAGAACAAAGAGATTGCACTGGAACATGTTTCCAGTAAGGAGCAGCTAGCAGACATATTCACCAAGCCTCTCCCAAAGGCTACATTTATGTACTTAAGAGGTGAATTAGGGGTGTTGCCTCTTCAGGAGGTAAACTAAAGGTATATGCTCCACATCAGTCAAGTATTGCATAATCAAATTTTTCTTCAAGATTGATGTGTTGAAGGATGCTACTCCTCAGGGGGAGCAACATAATGGAACAGGGAAGCTTGTGCCTCCACTTTGGCATTGTTGTCAAAGGGGGAGAAGAAGTGAAGCAGAGAAGATATCTATAGAAATTGGGGGAGAAAATGTGAAGTGGAGATATATCTTTGTATATTGCCATCAATGCCAAAGGGGGAGATTGTTGGTATTATGTGAACTGGTATGAGGACATGATGACATTGTATGTTGTCATTGATGTCAATATGCTAAAGAAGAGAGAACCGATATGTTACCAAGAACTGGTATATGTGAGAACCGGTATAACATTGTGAACCAATATATGTTCCCAAGTGAAGTGGTGTGTTTGATCAGGATGAACCAGCATGTTGATATGGGAACCGGTAAATGGAAGCTTTGTATGACTACCGATTGGTATTCTCAACTTCAGGGTTTCCGGTTGAAGTGCTTCAATCCTGTGTGACTCAACCGGTGACTTTGTGTGATGAGTTAGCATTGTAATGAAGAACAGATCGTGTTGCCATGTCAGCCTTGTGCACGTGAAGGATCTTGCATGAAGGAGATTGTTCCTATCTTCCTCAAGAATGTGCGAAGTCTGTAAACGGTGAAAATGCATGATGGGTTATCAACCGCCATGAAAGCGATGGAAAATGAACGATGGAGAACATCTTGATATCGGTTCAAGACTATTGCATTTAATGCAATATGCTCAATGGTCAGGATTGAACCATTTGAATTGCTTAACCTAACATGTTTAGGGTTAGGGTTTATGCTACCGACCTATCTGTTTCCTATAAGGTCGATGTTGTGTTTCTTTCTGAGGTTGTTGGCAAAAGTTGTGTGTGTGTATCCAAGTGAAGTGATACGTGATTCTTGCCAAACCAGAGGGGAGAAGTGATACCTGCAATGTGTAAGTGCAGAAATGGAAATGGAAATGGAAATGATAGATTACTTGTTCATGCACTAGGGTGAAATGGAAATGAATTAATAGATTGTATGAAAATATAAGTGTCAACCGGTTTATGCTTATCTTAGTTATTCTGGGTTTTTTCGGTTGTACTATGTTTAAGACCAGTGTTACTGTTTGTCTACCAAAGCACAATGTCTACTGACAAACTGGTTTTAGGAATGTGTTTTTGCCTGTAGTGATTCACCCCCTCTCAGTACCGATTTGGTACTATCCATTCATCATTGAGTTATCATAACCAAAGGCTAATATATTTACATAATTCATTTTGATTATGTTGTTGTTCATGTGAAAGAGATTTCTGAAACTGAAAACAAGGGGAGCAGAACAAAGTGCAGGTGAAAGAGGTATGAAATGGTGAAGCCGACACCAATTAGCAGAAAAGAGTATGCAGAGTGGATCTATGAGACAAAGGTAGTGTCATTAGATAGATCAATCATATTTGCCTTCTAATAATTGCAGCAGTGTAAATCCATTAACAAGGTGAACCTTAACCGGTTCTTTATGTAAAATCTCTTAATTGAGTCACTTCGTATATGAAGCTATAAATCCTCTAGCAAGGTGAACTTTAACAGGTTCTAAGGTATTTTTAACTAGATACTAGTCACACAAGGTGATGTTCTCAGAAAGAACAGATTGTAAGCTCTTAATAGGGCACTCTTTTTCATTGTAGTAAAAGAGATTGTGGGTTATCCCCACCATGGTTTTCTCCCTCTAACTGAGGGTTTCCACGTATAATTTCTAGTGTTATGTGATGCTTATGTGTGCATGCGAATCTCCTTTCTTTGATGTTCTTTACTTTCATGATTTATGCTATGTTTAAGTTAATTTGGGAGGATAGTTGCATATTGGTCAGTTTGAATGTTTGAGTTTTGAATAAATTGTTTTGATTGATTCACCCCCCCTCTTAGTCACTAGTTAATACTAACAGGTTAAGTCTGCAAAAATAGCTAATACAACTCTCTAGAAAGTGGTTGGTGCATTATCGAGTATGAATGGTAATACCCTTGTTATCCTTGTTTTTTATTATGTTGCAAAAACTGGATAACCCCTACAAATTTTTGTTCATATTCATACATTAATTCTCTAAGTTTGTTTTTTTCAGTTAATTTTTGCCTCATTAGTCTTACTAGGGTCTTTGTGTTTGTTTTCCCGATCCTAGTTCTAATTGTTATTTCAAAAAATTAACTTAAAGTTAGTCTTTTTCAATCTTTTTCCTAAAGTGGTGCAATGTCGAAGTTTAACTCCAATGTTACACTATCATTAGTCTTTTAGTGCAATGTCGAAGTCAAACTCTAACACTACATTTATCTTGGCCTTTTTGGTGAAAATCAGACTTGTAAGTCTGAATTGTACCTTTGAGTCAAAATGCATCCAAAATATGTATTTTGGGGTTGTAAACCTGAAATACACATCTTGGTGTATTTTGGGTTTACAAACCTGAAATTCACATTTATATCACACGTTTGGGGATCATTTAATGGTCTATGTCTTTGAAATCATTTTGATTTCCTTTTTCTTTATCTTCCTTTTAATCTTCTTTTTGGTCATTTTGCCTTCATTTTGTTCTTGAGTGCCTAGAGTTTTTGTCAAAGTTTGAAGAACTTTGAAGAGTCGAAGCCATTCTTCAATCTTTCTTTCGAGTAAAATTTATTTATTTCTTGCTTTATTTTAGATCTTATTTTCTTCCATTTTATTAATTAACTATTTGGGCTTCAGAGGGCCAAATTTTGTATTCATTTTGAAACAACTCTTTGGCATATGTCGGGGATGTAGTCCTGTCATACACCAAATTACGTTTGTTACAGTTTATGATGAGGTTGTATCCTTGACATACACCATATATATATGCATATACCATTGACCAATCTCCATATTTTTATCATTTGGTGGATGCCAGGACTATAACCTTGACAAACACCCAAATCTTACCCTTTTGGTACATGTCGAGGTTACGACCCAAACATATGGTAAAAAAACTTAAAATCATTGTTGCCTAGTGTAGGGTGGGTTACGATCCCGACCTACACCAAGTCCTTCCATTGTTAAGTGTTGTGTTTGGTGTATGATGGGGCCGTAACTCCAACCTACACCGAGTCCTTCCAAAATTATGTATATCAGGGTTACGACCTTGAAATTCACCAAAACCTAAAACATTTTACTTTGTTGTTTCCTATGTGGTGCAAATTGGGTTTTTAAACCCACTCTACACCACTTTGTTTTGTATGAACCTTCCTAAGTGTAGATTGGGTTTACAAAACTGATTTACACCAATGTGTTTTACAATCTTTCAAAAAATGCAAATCCAACTTATAAGTTTGAAATGCATCTTTTTTTAGCTCCACCTATGTTAGGTGTAAATCAGGTTTGTAAACCAGATTTGTATTTAGTGCATGCATCTGTAAATCGGGGTTACAAACCCAATTTACACCCAAAGGCCATTTTTGTTCTACCAATAAGTTAGGGTTTTTGAAAACCTAATGAAGTGAATTTGATGAGTTGAGAATTTTGATAATCTCTTTCAAATGTTGCAGTTACAATCATAGTCAGATGATGGAGCCTTCTTCAAGAAAAAGAGCCATGAAGTTCAAGAAGCAATACCCTCATCCAATATTCCCACCTTCATCTATATCATCTAACATTGACAACATTAGAGATACAGAGATAAGATATATAGATCTTGAATAAATTCTTAAAAGAGTAAAAGAGTCACTTGAGTACTATAAAATGGAGGCAACTATTAACAATGGAATTCTTTTAGTCTCAGCTTTCCTGATGTCAACATAGAACCCTGAGTTTGTGTTAGAATTAGCTAATAGGTTTTATCTAGTAAGAAAGTCTATCAAGGATGCAAAGGGGAAGAAAACTCTTATTAAGTTGGATGAGGATTTCTTTGACACCATTTTCAAATGTCCTCGAACATTGATCTCAATATGCCAACATTGACATGCAGTCAACACAGACATATTATGACAATAATTGAGACAAGTGTAGAATAAATATCAATGATAATTGGTTGAAGACTCCAAGGCCTACTATTGCAAGATGGCCTAAGACTATTCATCAGAGTGATTTCATTGTCGAGGTAAATGATTTGATTACTCTTCTTAGTAGGGTGAAAGGGCTTCATGTTTCAGATACTTATCATGAATGGATGTATCAATATATACATATCATCTGACAATACAAGAAAAATATCTTTTAGGTTAAATAGATAAATAATGCTTTGTGTGAGAAAATTACCAAGGTCCCTACTACTTTGAAGATTATATGACTTCATATCTAGTATATGCAGTAGCCTCAATGAGGAATTTTCCAGGATTGTCTACCACAAGAGATAGAAGCCAAATTCCAGTATACCAATATTACTCTCAATTGACTCTAAAGAATAGTCTACACCACTTAAGGAGAGTAAATGATTCTTTATTCTATCATTACATGTGCATGTTTGATAAGGAACTCCATAAGAAGAGAGTGTTAGATGAAGCCTGGAATGTGGTGAACCAATACGGGTGTATGTTTCTACAATTCCCCACTTATACCTATCTCAAGGTAGGATGCTATGATGATGAACCCTTCATGCTCCCTAAGTACCCATCAAACAAAATTGTGCTTATGGAGTTGGCTCATCAAATGGTAGCAGTGCATGGATGCCAATCATGTTCACACAAGCCTGGGGGGTGATCCCACAATAGTGGGTTACACTTTTTAGCCAACTTTGACACTACAATAATCATTTTGAGAAAAAACTTCACATTCAAACACGTATTACTACTAAATTGTAATAAATTTGTAGATTATGCGAACTAGTGATTTGTGACATTTAGTGTGTATATTCTAAATATATTTTTTTCAATTTTTTTGGAATCAATTTGTTTCCATTTTTCCAACTCCCTCAAAAACTAGTTTTTTATAGTAAACAACATTTTTAAAGAGTGATACTCATTTGGTATGGCATAACTTTTTCTCTATAATAGATATGAATGTGATTATTTTGAATTTAGTTTTGTAATATCTAATGTTGTCAATTGGTTTCAAAACATTTTCTTCAATATTTCATTTTTTATTAAGTTTTGAAGTCAACTGAACAGTAATTTTGACATATGTTCACTTGGTAGGTCATAACTTGTTGTGTATATATCATTTTTTTTTGTTAGAAAGAGGACTTCAAAACCTATTTCATAGATATTTCTCAGATTTTTTTTCCACTTTTTCACTATTTTTCCATAAGCATTGAACACAAGAGTTGATGTTTTGTGAGAAACCTATGTTTAGTTAATCTAAAAAAAATCATAATATACTCAATATATATTAAAATCATAATCATTGGAAAGCTCACTTTGAGTACTACTATCATGCATTTGGGATTGTCAAGATTGTTTCATTTGAGCCTTCAATTAGAGCTTTGAAGGCCAAAAATCTTTAGAAACTAGGAGAACTTGGGGGGGGAGATGTCTATGAAGGAGGTTCAATAGAACATATGTTCTATCGAAAAGGGGTTCTATCAAACCTAGTTTTTAAATCAACCATGTTATTTTAAAAAAAACCTTTAAAAAGGGGTTTGATGGAGCCCCATTTAATAATAATATTATATTCGATCTAACATACTTAAAATAATACGTTTGACCAAAAGATTTTTTTGGTCTGATCCAACATGGCATTTGATCAAAAGTGGTAAGAATTATGTTTTGGATAAATGAGCGCAATTTATTTGTCCCAAAAAGTGTAACCCACTATTGTGGGTTCACCCTGGGTTCAAGTTACTCTCACTATTGGGAGATACTCAATCAATTCCATTTACAAAGCTAGGGCCATGGATGAAGAAATGAGAAGGGTTACAATGAAACTTTTCAAAGCTAGGAAATATTTTGATTATAGGGGTATGAAAAATAAGATAAAGAAGAGTTATACTCATGTCCATCGTGTAGAGGACATTTGAATTGATTTTAATACATAAGAGAATATCAGGAAGCTTGACTATTATCATCTTACCATGGAGAAAATAAAGAACTTAAATCTTTCTGATATTCCTAAGGATTTTGAAGATGATGGAAATATTATGGATCTAGTATATGAGAATAATAAGATTTCAAATTCACCCTTACCTCTCATCCAATGGTCAGGGAAGGAAATAACCTCAATAAGGGCCAAGTTCCAAAATATTCTTGCCAATATGAATGTTTGGCTAACATAGGAATTCAATTGAAGCCTTTCCAAACTAGATAAAAAAGATGATACTGTAGAACCAGTGGGAAAGACTTATGATTTAAGAACCAAGAACAAGAAAGATTCATCGACTCCAAAACCTCCTAAATTCATGTTCATTGTTGGAAAGGGTAAATATAAGAGTCAAGGGGAATCCTTTGTTCAAGATACTCAAATACAGGGAGAAGCTGGAGAAGAGTTTCTCAAGAAGGAGCTACAACAACAAGAAGAGAAAGAATTAGAAAAAAGAACAAGAAGAAGAGTATGATGACGAGGGGTTTTCCTAAAATTCCTAGTACCTCCTAGTCTGAAAGAATACAAGAAACTATTCCCTCCACATCCCATGATACTCCAAATACTATTCATCCTCTAGTTCCTATTTTGAATCCTATTCCTTTTTGTTCCACTATTTCCTATTCATCTGATGCTCTTGGTGTAGTGATCCATACCATTCCTTCCATGATGACCAGTGAGTCAGCCTCAGACACTCCACATGAAAATATTGAAAATGTATTTCTCCCAAAAATGTCTGAAGTGTCTTCTTCTATGTTAGAAAATTTTGATAAATTCATGTCAAAAATTGAACTTACACCCAAGGTTTCAGTCATAAAGTACCCATCTGCAATTGTAACTTCCACTCCTCCCATTGTGACTACAAATGTACAAAATCAAGAAATTTTAGCTCAAGTATTGGCCACTGGAGTTGAAGAGGACACACTCTTACCACCCTAGATAGTCTCCAATACCCCCCAGAGAAAGAAGCAAGACATCTCCTAGATGAATTTGACTTCAGGCACTAGTTGGTTCCAGTCAAGCCCAAGGTTACTAAGAAGGCTAAAACCTTGTCTAGGGTGAAAGTGGATAAATCAAAGAACATGTAAAACTAGCGGTGCCTCCTCCAGATACAAATATTGACAAAATTCAACCCATAGATTATGTCATTAATATAATTGAATTGGGTAAAAAAACTCATGAAGGAACTATAGAAGATGCTTAATTATGTTTTGATAATCTTGTGGCAAGGTATAATAAGGAAAAGGTTAAGAAGGATAGACTTTAGAAATAGGTGGAAAAAATCACCACTATGTTGGTTAAGATAACAAAGTCCTCAGAGGTAATTGAACCAATTAGGTCATCAAATAGGCTGAGTAGGTTAGTTCAAAATGAAGATTAGTGGTATAATAGATGGATAGGATGTTGAGCCAAGGAACACATCTTCTATGCTCTATAGTTGCACAAATCAACAATCTCGAGGGTGTTAAGTTTGAGGTAGATAAAACATTGAATCTACTCTCACAAGAATTGGAAACACAAGAGAAGGACTTCGACTCATGGTTGAAGTTAGAATATTTTCAATTAGATTTCTTGGTCGATAATGGAGTTCTCCCTTCAAGAGACATGTATATTGGAAAAAGGGAAGCATTAGAACATTAGATGAACACTCTAGAAATGCTTATCAAGGATATGCAAAAGGCCCAAAAAGAATGTAATGAGAAAGGGAGAGAAATCATTGAAAAAGTATCAAGACTTCCATGCTCATTCTTTGATGAGAATCAAAGGCCTCTTCATGAAGATTTTACCATCAAAGAATTCAACTTACTCATTGGAGAAAAGGTTGATAAATTTTTTTTCTCAATATCTTCAATTGATAAGTTGATAGATATTTAGGTTAATTTGGATAACTTGGTTTCCCTTCTGAAGAAGCACAAAAGATGTTATGTTGGCCTCAAAGATTCTATCACTCAGGTCAAGTTTGTCATGAATTATACTCAAGAAACATATGAAGAAAAAATGAAGGTTTCCCTGCAAAAGTTTGAGGAATTCATGAAGCCAGATAATAATGGAGTGTCTGATGACACTAAGTAGTTTTACATTTCTGATGTTGTAGGTGCATTTCTGTAGTTAAAATTCGACACTTGAGGTGTCATTTTGTATTTAGGATTTTGTATCTATAATATGCACAAGCTCTAAGTCAAGTAGGACTCATTTTTTGACTTAGTCATAGTTTATTGCAGCTTTCCTAGATTATATCATTTCCCCTCTCCTATATATATAAGGGTGCTCATTGTAATTATCATCTTTAATTTTATGCAACAAAACTTTGCCAAAGTGAAGAGCAAAGTGAAAATTTGAGTTCATATTTTTAGTTTGCAAACTTAATCAAATAAGAAGACATCTTTTGGTATTAAGACTTTGTGTTGGATTCATTGTGGTTTATGGTGAGTGTGTTCTTACATCATTCTTATTGTAAAATCTTGTTTTGATTGAGTAAAAGTAGTGTGAAAGAGTATTATTAAAGAGTATAACAAATATTGTTTTATAAAATTTGTGTTACATCTCAACATTTGGAAGGTAGAAATAGTATTAAGATAACCATTTAAAGACTAAGCTTTATTTAGCTATTTAGATAAAAGTTGTTAAAATGGTAAGAAGGTATGAATACAAAGACTTTGTGCTTTGTATTGTTATCTTGGAAATCCATTTTGGATTATAGAAGTTATTTGTCAAAGGTTTTAGAGGATTATAGTTTTTAAAGACTTTGTGCTTAAGTACTATTTTCTCGTCCTTCGGAAGCAATGAAAGACTTTGTGCTTTGTCTTGTTATCTTGGAAAGATATTTTGGATTATAGAAGTTATTTGTCAAAGGCTTATATGATTATAGTTTTTAAATACTTTGTGCTTAATTACTATTTTCTTGTCCTTCAAAATCAACGAAAGACTTTGTGCTTTCATGGAAACTTTTCTTCTTATTTGTATTTTTCATTAAGTTGTTTAAATCATTACCTCTCCAATTGTAACTTCTTTTTTGAAAAAAGAGAAAAGAATAACATATATTCTAAAAGAGAGAATAAGATGATGTACCACCCAAATATATATTGGGATTCATAGTTAGAGTTTTGTTCTAAGTGAAAAAGAGTAGTAAGAAAAAGGGGGAGCCTTCAGTTATAATTAGGAGAGATTTAATCTCAGATACTTGTGTCTAAAACCACAATTTTGTGAACTTCCCTAGTTTACAAAATTTAAAACCAACCCTATATACATATGATCCCCAAGGAAATGTAAACGTTATTGTGTACTTGTCTTCAGGAGACACCTGTATCTACTTATAACCACTAAAACCATCAAGGAAAGAGAAATAAATATTGCCAGCTAGGTTGTCAAGTACTTGATAAATAAATGGTAAAGGAAAATAATCCTTCTTAGTGACCTTGTTTAATTCTCTATAATCCACACAGACATGCCACTTACCATTTTTCTTGGGAACAATAGCCAATGGAGAAACCCATTGACTATCAAAAATTAGATAAATGAATTGTACTTGCAACAGTTTCTCTATTTATTGTTTGATAAAATCTCTAAGAGCTAGATTAATTCTTCTTTGACCATGTCTCAGGGGTTTAAAATCTTAAGTGTAGATATGATGTGTACAAATAGATGGGTGAATTCATCTCATATCCTTGTACAGCCAAGAAAATTCTTCTGTGTGTTTTTCTAACATTTGCTTCAACTCTTCTTCTTGCATGGGCAACAAAGATGAATTAATGAAAAGAGGCTTGTCCACTGCCTCTATAATCTCTTTAGTTTCACTTTTTCCATTAGATGGATCTCCTACAAGTGTATTGAGAGTACAAGAGTGTAACTTAGCATGACGCAAAGTCTTCTTGCAACTTTCTTTCTTAACATTCTCAATAAGAGGACATTCTTCTTCAACTTGGCCAGATTTTCCAGTAATGATATTGAAATATTTCCCTTGTTCCACATACTCCTCATATTCATCAACATGTTTTGACAAAGTAACCATGGCTAATTCAACCACTCCATCTCCTTTTGATTTCATTCCCTCATCAACCCAAAATTGATTATCGAAATGGAATGTTGGTTTAGCTAGAGGATAAAGTGCCAACTCCTTTTGTTTTTGTTACCCCAAAATTTTAAAAAAATTGTCTTATCTTTTGAGTCTAGAACTTTTCCACATTATGTCCTTCATTTTCAAAATTATTCCCATAATTTTCACTAAGTCTTAAACTCAAAGTCGATCTTTGTTAAGTTTTTAGGTTACGGAGTTCCAAAAATTTCTGATTTGTCAACTTCAAAGGTTCCAGTGTTCTCGAGTTCCAAATTTTTTTGATTTGTTGACTTCGAAGATTCTAGTGTTTCAAAGTTCCATGATTCTCTGATTTGCTGACAGTCCAAAGGGAGCAAAAAAAAATCCTGATTTTTAACTAAAATAAAAATAAAAATTCCAAACTTTTTTAATAAAAGAAGGCAAGTATAGATCACAACAGAAAAGCCAAAAGGAAGGGAATAAAGGCTATAGACTTTGGAGGAATTTATTTATTTATATAAAGATAAAGATTTTTCATCTTTTTAAAGAAATGGATTGTCATTTAAAAGAATTAGTTACAAAAACTAAAGGGGCAAGAGGAAACAATATAAATATGTAAAAAAATAGAGGGGAGAGGATCTAGATGTTTTGATCCCCCTTGTATTTATTGATCTTTTATTTTGTTTAGCAAACTAAAGGAAATTTCTGAAACTTTGTGTTCATGCATATTTCCTTTTGATTGTCATTTTCTTTATAATTTGCAATCACTACTGAACATTTTATCTATAATATTAGATTGTGGGTGTGATTATTATGAGAACTTTGAGTCTCAAATATCCATTCCATCTAAAGGGACTATTGCTATTTTTCTTGATCTTTTTGTGTGTGTTAGGTGAATGAACTTTGTGTCATTTATCTTTGTTCTGCATTCGTATATAAACTATATGGGTGTTATTTTGTCTTTCCTATTTTTTGGTTGAAAGTATATCCCAAAGAAATCAAATTATATCATAAGAGGGAGTTGTACCTCTAAAATTTAGAGGAAATTACTTATCCAATAAGCAATTTCTCCAACTGTTACCTTCTTGTTTTTCTTTTGTTAGTGCATGCAAATGTTTGTGATTTATGTGGAGTATAGTTCCACCATAAATAAGGAACTCATGCATTATTTTCTCTAAGCCTAACTAAGGGAACAATGAAAACAACTAGTTAGCTATTCATGCTACACCTCTTTCATTGCTAGTTTTGTGGTTGTTACTCTTTGTTTCCTTCATTGTTAATGTGGTGGTTCTTTGTATAAATATGCATTTTTATAATTTAATTGAACAATGAATTAATAGAATTTCATTCTCATTTCATTCTCAGTTGTTTTCTTTTTCTTCTTCATTTCTCTACAAGTTTTGTTTCTTGCTTTCTAGCTAGATCTCTATTCTGCTCTATAGAAAATTTAACATGGTATCAGAGCCTGAGATCTAGGAGGAAGGACAAAAATTATTTGCAAGAAGATTTATGAAGATTCCCATCACCATAGAAGCTAACATAAACATGTATTTCTAGATGCATGTCAAGGTCATTCTCTTTCTGCACGGGCCTCATCATCATCTTCTCCTTTGTGACACATTGTTTCAATGGACCTGTCATGACTCTCCTTTGTCATATTATAAGGGATTTTTTCTACTATTAGTGCCAATGCTTTTTTCATTTTGTTTTTGAGTTTGATCAGTTCTTTAGACTATTGGCACCTGCATTTTCGACTAGCAGCTTCTTCTTGCATGGTTGAGTAGTGTCGTTGGGGTCACTCATGCAGATTCATGTGCCACCTACATCTTCAAATGTTAAATTTTTCGCCTTTTTTTCCATCTAATTATTGTTCGACTAGTGTCATTAGGGGCACTCATGTAGATTGTTGTCTTCTGTATCTTTGACTGAGATGTTTTGTCGAGTAGTGTCATCGACGACACTCATGTAGATTCTTGATCTTGATCATCATCTCGTCTTTTGAGGAGGTTCTTCATTCAGCACTATGGAAGTTATCATTCCACAAATTTCCACACTTTTCTTATATCTAAAAGGATTTTCTTCTGCACTTCATATGGTTGCATCTCTCGTAATTTTGAGGGAGGGTTTTGTTTCCACTAGGTTTTCCCTCTTTCCTCTTCCTTTCATTTGGTTTATCTCTCCTTAGTTAGACTTAAGGGGGGGTGTTAGCACATGCATATGTTTATGATTTACAAGGAGTATAGTTCCACCATAAATAAGGCGGTCATGCACTATTTTCTCTAAGCCTAACTAAGAGAACAATGCAAACAACTAGTTAGCTATTCATGCTACGTCTCTTTCACCTTCGGTTTTGCGGTTGTTCTTTTTTGTTTCCTTCATTGTTAATGTGGTGGTTCTTTGTATAAGTATGCATTTGCATAATGTAATTGAACAATGAATTAATATAATTTCATTCTTAGTTGTTCTATTTTTCTTCTTCATTTGTCTGTAAGTTTTGTTTGTTTGCTTTATAGCTAGATCTCTATTCTGCTATGTAGAAAATTTAACATCTTTCATATTGCATACACGAGTCATTTTAATTGTGATTTTGATAATACCAATGGGTAAGTGCACCAAGATGGTGAACAAAAAGGGGGGTATAAGTGGCCACTTTTTTCGTTTTTTTCTTCTTCTGAAAACAGGTAAACCTGAACTTCAAAGAGATATTTGAAGGTCATGCACTCAAAACTAGGAGTTGAGAAAAGAATAAGAATTGTATTGCTTTGAATCTAGTTTCTAAACTACTAATTTTTTTTATTAAGAGGGTCAAACCTTTCACGCACGAAAAACTATTCCTGATTTTTTCAGAAAAATATAACATAGTTGTTTTCGTGCACTGCACAAAATATATAGTTATATTTAGTATTTTGCAAAACCCTTTGGTAGGATGATATGTAAGAGTGAGATCTAGAAGTTGTGTATTTTTTTGTAATTTTCAGTTGAGTATTTTTTTTTAATGATTTTTGGAAGTGACCGCATCCTGAAAATTTGGTACATGTTCGTGCGTTGGGCATAACTTGCATCAAAATAATAAAAAATGCAATTTTTTTTTAAAAGTGTATAGAATATAGCATAGAACAATAATGTGTAATTTATTTTGAATTTGTTCAATTATATTAGAAGTTATTAAAAAAATGGTAGACATATGTCTGTGAGGACTGTCAAGGCACTAATAAAGAAAATTAAAGTTTACTACGCTAATGTTGTCCAAAAATAGAAAAAATTATATGGTCAAAAAACTAAGAAGATGCGTGAGATTATGGTGGTAATTTTAGAGATACCCACTTGATCATTTGTAAACTTGATGATGATGAAGTCAAGAAATCATGTTGGAGGATGAAAAAGCATGTAAAGGGACAAAAAAGGGGGGGAAATGGGCTTGCAATCCTTAGGGTCATTTTCCAACCCTCTTACCAAGCCAAAACCCGCACGGGTTTTGAAAAACAAAAAGTACTATTCGCAGTTCTAAATAACCCATACGGGTTATGTAAAACTAAAAACATTTTTTTTGTTTCACAAAACCCGTATGGGTTATGAAGAACTAAAAATATTTTTTTTTGTTTCACAAAACCTATACGGTTTATGAAGACATAATAATGTATGCTTGTAAACTTAGCATTTACTACACATGTTATAAATGTATATATGCATATCTATAGTTATATATACATATATTTATATAGATATATGTATATATGTTTGTATACATGCATGTATCTCTTATTTTCCTCTCTCTCTTCTTCCTTCCCCCATCATTGTTTTTGTCTATTATGAGCCCTAATTATCTTCATTGAGTTTTATCTCATCTCTTTTTTTATTCTCTCTTTTTTGATTCTCTCACCCTTTTCTCCTTCTTGTTCTCTCTCTACCTCATGTCTCTCACCCTCTCCTCCTACTCTCTCTTCCTATCCCATTCTCTCTCTCTCTCATTATCCTATCTTATTATCACCCTCTCCCCCTTCTCTCTCTTTCTCTCCCCTCCCTCTCCATCTCCCTCCCCCTCTCATTATATTATCTCTCTTTCTCTCCCTCTCTCTCCCTCTCCCTCTCTTTATCCTATTCTCCCCATCTCCACCCTCCCTCTCCCTCTCCCTCTCTCCCAATTTCTCCTCTATCTCTCCTCCTCTCTCTCCCCCCTCTCCTTATCCTTCTCTCTCTCTCTCTCTCTCTCTCTCTCTCTCTCTCTCTCTCTCTCCATCCCCCCTCTCTTCTTTTCCTAATCTCCCTCTCTCTCCCTGTCCATCCATCCCCCTCTCTCTCTCTCTCTCTCTCTCTCTCTCTCTCTCTCTCTCTCTCTCTCTCTCTTTCTCTCCCCCTCTCCCCCTCTCTCCCTCTCCCCCTCTCCTTTTCCCAATCTCCCTCTCCCTCCCTATCTCCCTCTCCCCCTCTCTCTCCCTCTCCCCCTCTCCTTTCCCCAATCTCCCTCTCTCTCCCTCTCCCTCTCCCCCTCTCCTTTTCCTAGTTCTACATAACCCGTACGGGTTATGTAGAACTAAGGCCAAAACTTCTAGTTCTACATAACCCGTATGGGTTATGAGAAATTATGAACATTGACATAAAAGGTTTCCATAAACCGTACGGGTTATGGGAAAATCTTAATATATTCTAGTCCCAATGGACTAAAAACCAGCATTGCAAGTTGTTTGAAGGCCCCACTGCTTTTGCACATGATTTTCTAGGACAGTAACAATCAGGTTTTCATATTATTTTGTCACTTTTTCTTTGGAATGATTGGTTTGTCTCGTATATTGAATTGTTTTTGAAGTTATTCTATCATTGTTACTTTAGATTATAACAAAATCATGATCATTTGATGTTTTTTTCTTTGATCATGATTGATTTTTCTTGTATTTTGGTTTTTTTGAAGTTATTTTATTATTGTTACTTTAGATTATAACAAAATGATGATCATTTATTTTTTTGCTATTTGATTGTGGATTGTCATCATGATGCTATGTGTAGGACACTGGGAAAGAACAAGAGAGGAACAAATGAACAAAGAGAGGCAGCAAAGGAAAGACAAAGGGAGTGTATGAAGAGATTACGTGAAGGTACGTCATCTAATGCACCTAATGGAAGTGATGAACATTCAACAATTAAAATTGATATGATGAATGCACCAAATCATAATGATCAACATACACCAATTCAAATACATATGATGAATGCACCTAATGAATGTAATGAACATACACCATTTGAAAATGATTCGTTGAATGCACATGTTAATGAAATTGAAGAAGATATACCATTTGAATTTGATGTGATCAATGCACATAATGCACCTAATTAAAATGAAGAGCATGCACCAATCTTAACACCTCTTAGAATAATTCGTAGAAAACCAAAGTTCCTAATAGATATTGATGAAAATATCATGAAGCCAATGCATGATAAAATATCCAAAAGAACTTGTAGAAGAATAGTTAGAAGAATTTGGAATAACCATTTTGAAAACTTAAATCAAAGTGGAAGATGCCAATTAGTTGTTGAAATGATTAAAAATGTGAAATTTAGAGAGAGAATGAAAATTTTGGGGTTAAGAACATCCGAAAATAATAGTGAAAGAACCATTGTGAGAAATATTTTTGATGCATACCAATCCATTGGTTCAAAATCACGCACTAAAGATGCTAATGTTACTCGTTGTGTCCTCACATCAACCATAATGGGAAAGGAAATGAAAAAATCTCGTTTAATAAGCAAAACAAGCAAGTCATTAAAGATAAGTAGAACCGTATTACACTATGCCTTAGAGAGGCGAGAGAAAATCGAGGATCCTAACAATAATTCTCTTTGGGCATTCTCAGGTAGACTCCCACGCAAGGACAAGGTTGTTGTTGATGCACTAAGAACGTTAATTGAGAAATATTGGCATGACAACACAAGGGTTTCATCCAACCAAAGAGATGTTGTTAGAAGGAAAATTGGAATTAGTAATCGTGAGCCACATCCAAAACACTATTTAGATACCACTCAAACACAATTTTATGAAAGGTTTCTTCAAATATTTCCTCAGATTAAAATTAGTCAAATATTTTTTAAGATGACAACCATTTTATGTTAAGATTAATCATGCACGTACTACATGTTGTTGTAGGGCCCATGTTGAATTTTCCATGCATTTTGATATTTATCACTATATTTGTTGTACTTTGCACACTAATGATGTTTTGCAGGAATATGGTCTACAAGCACCTCCTAAGTCACCGAGAGAATTTATTTCAAGTGTACTATGTAGACGAGATGACGAGTGCATTTACTATAAGGTGATGTGTTTGAGAGGTTTTTGTCCTACATGTGGCGGTTTGCAATAGTTGCATAGATGCCTACATCTAGATAACACACATGAAATTGGTAACGAACTAGTTTCTATTGAAAAATATAAGTCAGTCACATATGGTGTTAAGGATGGAAAAGAATTAAAGGGGTACGAGTTAGTGAAAAAGGATATATGCGTAGCTGATTTTATGAAGATGTTTCAAGAGAAACTAGTGTATGAGTACATAGGTCACACACATAGAGCTAGGTAGTCAGATGAGCAATTCAAGTTGTGTAAGGACACTTTCCCCTCGACACTATTGTCTTTGTCATTGGTTTTACTGAGAATTATACACTAAAGCCACAAAATGAAGTACAATCTACACAAGTTACAATTGTTGTACACATAGCATTCATCCATGCACATAATAGCACCGAGGAGGACATAAAGGTTATAAGAGAATATCACTTCTATATTAACAATGATCATACTCATTCCTCAGAGTTTGCGCAAGGATTCTTTACAGCCTTCTATGATAGTTTAAGGGAAAGAGATATAAGATACAAGCAACACTTAATATGATCGAACAATTGCACCACACAATTAAACAATGAAAGTATATTCTACTGGTTGACTAGGATGCATGTGACAAGTGATGTGCAAATTTTTTGGAATTTCATTGAGGTAGGGAATGGAAAGGGAGAGCATGATGGTGCGGGAGCATGTGTGAAAAGAGCTCTTACCAAAGAGGAATTGAAGTACGAAGGTGGTGCAATGTTATTAGATGCAAAAATAATTGTGAAATGGTGTAACTCTATGATGGGACCAGGTAATGCAGGTAACTCTATGGTTTCTAGATATTTTTGGTCAATAAGTGAATAACTGCCACAGTCTCCAAGTTACACGACGTCAAAGTTTGACCATTTTTTCCACTTTGAGCGCTCAAGGGAAAATGTCGCTACGAGGTGGCTCGTAATGATCGAATGTCTTAGGGAGTGAGACAAGGGAATACCTAGCATAAACTCAGCCACCCGGATGTGCTTGCGTTGACGATTCACTCCCACGACAAGCAGAATGAAAGAATCACTATTTTGCCACCTCTCACTGACGGTTTTTGATGCGACAAAAAAAATCTCACCACAAGAAAATGGAATTGAGTTGCCCAAAACCAAGAGAGGATTTTTTAGACAGAGACAACATGACCCCATAGTTTCAAACAGATCATCCATAAGTGCCATGGTCTCTGAGTTAGCGACGTCAAAGTTTGACCATTTTTTCCACTTTGAGCGCTCAAGGGAAAACATCCCTAGGAGGTGGCTCGTAATGATCATACATCTTGTGGAGCAAGACAAGGAAACAAATAGCATAAAACTGGCCACCCAGATGCACTCACCCTGACAGTTCATTCCCACGACAAGCAAAATGAAAGATGCACTATTTTGCCACCTCTCACTCACAGTTTTTGATGCGACATAAAAATCTCACCACAAGAAAACAGAATTGAGTTGCCCAAAACCAAGAGAGGATTTTTTAGAAAACAAAAACATGACACCATAGGTTCAAATGAATTGTCCATAGGTGCCGTGGTCTCCGAGTTACGCGATGTCAAATTTTGACCATTTTTCCACTTTGAGCACTCAAGGGAAAACGTCGCTACGAGGTGGCTCGTAATGATCAGACATCTTGGGGAGTGAGACAAGGGAACACCTAGTGTAAACCCAGCCACTTGGATGCACTCGTATTGATGGTTCATTCCCACGACAAGAAGAATGAAAGATGCACTATTTTGCCACCTTTGACTAATGGTTTTTGACAGTTTTTGATGCGACATAAAAAATCTCACCACAAGAAAATGGAATCGAGTTGCCCAAAACCAAGAGAGGATTTTTTAGGTAGAAACAAAACAACCCCATAGGTTCAAACAGACCATCCATAAGTGCCATGGTCTCCAAGTTACGCAACGTCAAAGTTTGACCCTTTTTTCCACTTTGAGCGCTCAAGGGAAAACGTCGCTACGAGGTGGCTTGTAATGATCAGACGTCTTGGGGAGTGAGACAAGGGCACACCTAGTGTAAACTCAGCCAAATGGATGCACTCATGCTAATGATTCATTCCCACGACAAGCAGAAAGAAAGATGCACTATTTTGCCACCTCTCACTGACGATTTTTGATAGTTTTTGATGCGACAAAAAAAATCTCACCACAAGAAAACAAAATCGAGTTTCCCAAAAATGAGAGAGGATTTTTTAGGCAGAAACAACATGACCCCATAGGCTCAAATAGATCATTCATAAGTGCCACGGTCTCCTAGTTACGCGACATCAAAGTTTGACCATTTTTTCCACTTTGAGCGCTCAAGGGAAAACATCGCTACGAGGTGGCTCGTAACAATTAGACATCTTGGGGAGAAAGACAAGGGCACACCTAGCATAAACCTGACCACTTAGATGCACTTGCACTTATGGTTCACTCCCATGACAAGCAGAATGAAAGATGCACTATTTTGCGACCTCTCATTGACTGTTTTTGACGGTTTTTGATGCGACAGAAAAAATCTCACCACAACAAAAGGGAATTGAGTTTCCCGAAACCAAGAGAGGATTTTTTAGGTAGAAACAACACAACCCAATAGGTTCAATTAGATCATCCATAAGTGCCATAGTCTCCGAGTTACGCAATGTCAAAGTTTGATTATTTTTTCCACTTTGAGCACTCAAGGGAAAACGTCACTACGAGGTGGCTCGTAACAATCAGACGTCTTGGGGAGCAAGACAAAGGCACACCTAGCATAAAACCAGCCACCTAAATGTGCTCACACCGATGGTTTGTTCCCATGATAAGCAGAATGAAAGATGCACTATTTTGCTACCTCTCACTGATAGTTTTTTACGGTTTTTATGCGACAGAAAAAATCTCACCACAAGAAAATGAAATTGAGTTGTCTGAAACTGAGAGAGGATTTTTTAGGTAGAAGCAACATGAACCCATTGGTTCACATGGATTATCCATAAGTGCTTCAGCTCTTCTTTTATAGGTGATTTGGATGAATAGGTGTGTCTCTTACCATAAGGCCGACTTGTTATGAAATAAAATTTAAATGAAAAGCTTACCTAAGACGACTCATCCTTAGATAAATTTCAAATCTGCTTTGTGTGCTCAAATATTGTCTTAATTGGTTCTTGAAATGATGAACTTCACTCCATAAGCATGAGTTTATGAAATAATAACTTCACTCCAATCTCTTCATGCCCGAAGGACTCAAAGCAAATTCACTCAATCAAAATACACAATATCAACATTACCGGTATCAGTACTTTGGTATACACAATATGATAAATAGATTGTTTAAAAGTATATGCCATATAAGTTACAAGTAATGAACAAATTGGATCACATTTCAATACATATACACAATGAACAAATTTGATCACATTTCAATAGCAAATAACTAAGTTTCAAGAATATCATGTTTCATATATATCAATGACCAAATTGGATTGAATATCAAGTTTCATATATATCAAAATGAACAATAATCGTGTACATTTCAAAAAAATGGCATAGATGCCAAATCAATAATAGTTAAAAAATGTGGCATGTGGCATGTCTGTCAAAGTCGATATATCATATACAAATGTCAAATATATAAAAAAATTGGTCCTTCAATGACCATAACTATAAGTATATGTCTCTATCAGTATCTATGACTGTGGCGGATCATCAAAATCGAGCCTCTTCAAAGTAGTACGTGGCTCTGCAGGTGGTTGCACAAGGACAATTCAAATGTCGAATCAAATATATTTTCTCAATATAACATCAAAATAACTAAATATTGAACTCTAAATAGTTTGAAGTTGAAATGTTGATTACCTCATCTCTGTCTTCTGGAATTGGGTGAGGCTGAGGATTTGTGGGATGTCCTGAAGGAGGCTATAACTGGTAAAACAACATTAATACATGTTAATAACATATATGTCAAATAACACATAATAACTAAAAATTAATAGACTAAAAAACTAAAGCATACCAGAGCCTCAGATGGATGTGTTGTGGTTGTAGGAGGCAAAGTCATAGATGAATTAGTTAAGATCATTTCCTATATCCATGGTAAGTGATCCAAAAGGAGTTAACTAGATGGTTTCAACTCCATGGTGCACTTATTGAAAAGGAGTTGATCTAAGATAGACATACCTTTTCCCTTCGTCATGTTGGATCCCATAATATACGTGTAGGACTTGTACTGAAATTGAATGGTGAAATGGAATGGTAGAATAAAAGTAAGAAGTTTGGAAGGGGCCTGTAATAGTTTAAAGACAATCATACAAGTTAGTAACCCAAAGTTGTTGACAAACTAGATAAAACAAATATTTTTAGCATATGTAGAAAAAATGCATACCAAAGTCTCGTATAGTTCTCCTATAACCTTAGGAGGCCTAGTAAAATCTGATGCAGCTATTACCATTTCCTGTATGAAAAATGATAACATATGATATAGACATAAAAGGATTTAGTTATTTCGAATAAGCAAGAATGCAATCCAAAGTGAATATGAAGATATCACCTCTTCTCTCTGTTGAACCTCATCGACATTAGGTGCATTCATTAATTCCATAAACCCCATATGTTTCTGTATATAGAACAAATAAATTAAGTGCATTTATCAATATCTACATATACATATTTAATCATAATACATTTCAATAATTGAATTTAAATTGTAGTAAATTACCTTCTATCATTTGGGTGTCTGAGATGATATCTTTTAATGCCTTGGAGTGCTAGAGGATGGCTTTCTCACACAAGATATCCTCGAGGCAGGTGGGGTAAACTAACAGAAAAAAATTTAACATAAGGGAAAAGAGCATGCATTTAATATATCACTTAAGTCAAAAATATATAAATCTAAATGGTACCGCATAGCTATCTTGGCCAAAGTCAATGGTCGAAAGCGTGATATCATCTAGTTGGGACATCTCAGCCATTGATAAGCCCTAAAAAATACAAAGTAGTGATAAATATAATTAACAAAGATATTTTGAATGTATTATTATATTTTTAACAAATTTACAAATCTTTACCTCTGGTGGTCAAACTACTTGTGACCATGGAGTCGACTGAATAGTATGTGGTGTACTCCCACGACTTGTTGCACCCTGCAATTCATTTTATTTATATGTCACTTTAAATTGTTCTAAAAATAAAAATTCATTTCTTTTTATAAGATTTAGTCACTTAATTGATAACATGTCATAAACAGAATTAAATGCACCTGTGTCTGATAGAGAGGGTACAACATATTGAGCAGTTCATCAGTGGGGGCCACATCCTCTATAGTGGAAGCATGTCATCTACTCTTGCAACATGTACATGAATGACATGTCAAAACATCCTTGTCTGCGTCAGTGTCTGCACCAAAACATAAACCCTAGCAGGTGGGGCACATATGCTAAATGGGATGGCTCATGCCAACTAATGCATGAGGTGCTGCTGATGAAGGAGGTTCCACTGAGGAAGGAGGTGTTACTGATGAATGAGGTGTCACTGATGAAGGATGTGTTGCAGGTGTTGGTACATCCTCTGCTCCAACAAAGTTGTGTGCCATGCTGAACAATGACATCAGTCAATGATGCAGTGACATGAACAATGGGTTTAGGAGCTGTACGCCTCCTATGTTGTGGGTTTGCCACCCTATGGGCCCTAGGTCTATCCTACGTAGAGCCTCTCCCTCTACCCCGAAATTATCGGATGTCAAATTACTTTGACTTCTCACCGAGGATAAACTCACAATACAACTTTCTCAAAAAATATAGAGGCACCTCCCAATTATTACAAGGTGGTTGGCCAAAGACCATATACCACCTATCCCAAAAAGCTTCTTTCAACCTAGCATGAATACACCAATGTATAGGAAACCGAGTCGTATTTAGTTCTAGGTTGTTACTGGTAACAGGATCAGTGAAAATAGCACATATGTCAGCTTTACCTATGCCCATTTTCTTCACTTGATCATATGACAACCCATCCGCATAAAATGTTCGACACCTATCCCTCCATGAACCCCATTTCGTAACCTCCCTAGATACCTCATTTGCACTATTAGCCATTGATTCTAGTTTTCTGGCGAGGGTTGAGTGGTGCTCAAGCCTAGAGGTCCTCAACCTATTCACCAATATAGAAATTTGGGAACTATCTTGTGTAAGGAGATTGATGAGATCCTCTTGTGTGGCATCTACATGATCTAATGGAGGATGTGGAGGGTTTCGGGGTGGTGGTGGTTGTTGAGGAGTAGCATTTTTAGGATTTTGAGGGTTTTCTTGTTGCACTTGTGCAATGTTAACAGGGTTTTCTTGTGTTGCTTGTGCAGGAGGAGGTCTTTGTTGTCTATTTCATTTTTGGGGATTGCTTGAAGAATCTGACATCAAATTAATAAAAACAAAACTTAAATCAATAAAAAAACCCTACTTTAATTAAAATGCAAACAAAAATAATCAAACAAATCAAATCTTACCTGTTCGACGGGGTGCCATTGTTGAAAATTGCTCTCGATGTTGGAAAAATCCAAAATAGTTGCAAACTCATGTGGGTTCTATGTTTTTTTTTCTTCTCCTTGTTGTTCCACAGGTTTTGGCATTTAAAATGGCCAAAACCCGTGGCCTACACAAAAGAAATATGTTTCTCAAAACCTGTATGGGTTTTCAGAAACTTTTAATTTTTTATTAAAAAAAAAATGTTCCTCAAAACCCGTTTTGGTTTTTTAAATTGTTTTTTCTCTAGGCTTGGTGTTACCAAGCCTATCACATTTTTGAATTTTTTGAACCCACACGGGTTATGAAATTTTTTTATTTTTTTTGGCATGTGACCACTTTTCTGTTCACCATCTTGGTGCACTTACCCAAATATGTAAACTAATAGATTTTTGGCAACTCTACAAGGGATCGAAAAGAATGGTGCCTTGTTTCCTCAATTATTTAATATTCCCTCCTCTATAATAGAGGTTGGCAACTCTGTTTGAAGATGTTTCAATATCAAGCAGACCAGAGAAATCTTTTCAAATTCAAAAAATGAATCACACCAACATTTGAGGGGGTATTGAAAGAGGTATTGACTAGAGAAGATGAAGTACTTCAATCATCATGGAATGATTTTAAAGAAAGCATCTCTGAAGCTGAAAGAGAAAAGTTGCATCCATTGGAGGATCACAAATTTCCTCTATTACTAAGGAGGGTGCATGACAGATATTACTTGATTAAAGACCTTAAACAAGAGTTTCATCAGTTACAAACAACAATAAAAAAGATCAAGATTACTTAAAGGAGATCCTGAAAATAATAATACTCCTATCGCCCCTTGTTTTCTTAAAAAAAATTGTCCTCGATGAATGAAGTGTTGTAGAGGCACTTATTACACCTCAGAAATTGCAAAGATATTAAATCAAATTAAAAATGAAAGACCATAATCCTTCATAACATGCATGGAAATGGAACAAGTTGAACCATCACTCATTTCTTCTCTTGAAAAAGAGGTATTAACAAAGGATTCTAATATTGTTTTTATTCCCAACTGGTGTTTGGAAGGATCAAATGATGACTTTTTGTGTGGAATCATGGGTGAAGAGGGCCATATGTCTGAAGTTGAAATAAATGCATTTATTTGTGACTCCAGTAATGCGAAAGAAGGTATGGATAATTCACATTCTGACTCTACTTATATCCTCAATGATGATTTTCTTTACACAAAGGGAGAGGAGGTTCTTTCTATCAAATTTAATCCTATGCTCATAGAATGTGATATTTTAAAATTACCAACAATAGTAAAGGTTGTATCAATCCATAATTTGTAGAAATAATGTTTGGTTCTTGATGTTTTTCTTTTATACCAAAACGAAGCTATAATTAATGCCAACTCGGTAAAAAATGTTACAACAATTACAAAAATTTAGGCATAGCTGTGAAGATCTGAAAGTGAAGAGTATAAGGAGGGTTTAAACAAATCCAATGCATTATACTTCCCCATTGATCTTTATGAATTGGATAAAGATAACCCTTTTTGAGCTTTTTATTATGAATTAGATAATTCTAGCTTGCCTTCTCCTTGTTTTCATAATGGCATTGTTGGCGGTGGGCTAGCTTCCCTCGTGAGGATTCACAACATGGTTTAACAGCCTCATGTGGATTCTATAAGTCTAGTGGTTGTATCGGGCATTGACAGGTTGATCTTTGGGTGCAACGACAACCCTAGCTTGTAACAGGCATAAGACAAGATAAGTTTTCTCTTGAAAGTGGTTTTGAAGATATTGGAGACACTAACAGATTTGCAATAGAAATTGATGAGCAAAAGAGATAAAATCAGATTTTAGGTTGTCATAAAAAAGAAGAAGATTATCCTCATGCTTCTCATATGGAAAATTGTTTCTTAGAATTAAATTGATGATAATAATTCATTTATAAATAAAAGCATTATATCTTCTTTGCAAACCATGATTGATGGTTTTTCAGCTGATGAAAATGGAGGCACAAAATTGATATTTAAATATGATGAATTGGTTGTTAAGGAAAAAGATGAGATTGCATCAATTGGTAATAATTGGATGGTTTCCTAGGCAAGTAGAGATGGTAATAGTTCTAATTTCGCTTCAACAAAAGCTGATTTTAACCCAGATTTTGTGTGGAAGTAGTCAATGATAGAAGATGTATATGTAGGCACATTAGGTAAGGATGTAGGCATAGGAATGAAATGATTGACTTAACTAGTGGGTTGAGAGTAACAAGGTACTTTGGCACACCTTATGATTGTCATGATATTAGTATCAACAATATGAGAAAGGCCACACAACAAATCAACATAATTTTTATTAGTTTACACCATTCTTTTTAATCCTTTAAGCAAAGGGATCACCTCACTTTCTAGGTATTGTTGACTCATCCATTGTTGAATATTTTCAAATTCATTGTCAAGCTTCTCCAATTGGTCAATAGTAGCCCTATTTAGTGATTCATCCACACCATGAGAAGTATGAGGAGAATGGGGATAAATAAGGTCATTTGTTGGATTAGAGGAAACACCAACATTCTCATGGAACAAGTTATCCAACTGAGGCTCCATATCCTTAATGTTTAAACCTTGCGAAGCCTTAACTCTACAAATCCTTATCACTATAATATTGTATGTAGGGCTAATGGTAACAAAATTCATGCACTGGGGATGGCGAAATTCATGGGGATGGTAGTCTTTCTGCGGATGGAGTTGGTAATCATGCTGGTCCCCAGGCTTCTCAGGGTACTGAGGGGGACAAGGTGACAGTAAATCGATGGAAGATAAAGATTCCAAAAATGGTGACCCACATGATAGAGGTAAAGAAAAGAAATGGTCATCTCTTTTTGGAGTCAGGCCTCTGGTGAAAACTGGTCTTCCGGAAGTTAAAAATATATTTGATCCGGCGACAGGGGTTTTTGCTATTTCTGTTCCAGATAAGCTGTTTGATTTCACTGTGTCTGGGTTAGCTATGACCTTGGTTGGAAGGTTTGCTGGTTTTAGACCTAACATTGATGTTGTAAGGAGCTTTATAAAGAGGAAATGGATTCTTAAAGGTCAAGTGGATGTGGCGGCTTTGCCTAGGGTTTTTTTTTCCTTTGTTTTTAATAATGAAGAAGATTTGAATAAAGCGCTCTGTGAAGGGCCATGGATGTTCGGCAAGTCAACCTTGGCTTTATAGAAATGGGATCCTAACCTCCCACTAGATGAGTCCTTTTTTGTGTCGGTGCTTGTGTGGATGCATCTCCATGGCCTTCCATTGGAGTTATGGAATGAGGAGAAAGGGATTGCAGGATCATTTAGTGAACTTCTTTCGATTGACCCGATGACAACAGCTAAATCAAGGTTGGTTTTTGCTTGTATTTGTGTTAATGTTAATCAAATGATGGATATGCCACAATCTATTGAGATTCCGTCTAAATTGGGGAAATGGACCCAAGTGATTGAATATGAATCTCTCTCATTTGTTTGTTTTCATTGTAAAAAGTTGGGTCATTGGGTGAAATCTTGCTCACTTAAGAAGAGTAAGATTGGTAAAAATGATAGCAACTTGAAGCAGAAATGGCAAAAGAAAGGGAAGAATGATGATCGACCTTTAGAGAGTGTCCCTGAGAAGGAAGTGACTGAGATGGAAAATGAGGAAAAGAAGGGTGTGAATAGTAACAATGAAAAATCTGTTTGTTCCTGTTCTAACAGTCTAAAAGAAAGTAACAAGGAGGAAGAGCATGGGAAAGAAGAAAAGGCTCAAAAATTTGAATCAGAGTATCAAAAGGTTGGTCCTATCATCCAGGGTAAAGCTGATGAGAGTTCCTATGATGATGCTTCTGCTTCATCTAATAATAAAGAAAATGAGGAAGACTTTAATGAAGCGCAAGACTATAATATTTCTGATACTGAGCCTTTGTTGTTATTAACCAATGGAAGTCTGAAGCAGACTGGAAATATGATCCTGAATTCCCAATGTAAAACTCCTCCTAAAAGTTTGGAAATGGTGCTTCTTGAGGGAAATCTTAGGATTTTCGATATTAAATAAGGCAAGTCAAATAATGGAGGACCCAATATAGGTATTTCAACCAGAAGCAAGAATAAGAAAGGGGCAGATGTTGGAAGTCACAACAAAAAGTAGGGGAGACCTTCTTTAAAGAATCAAAGGGAACATGATAGTTGGAAGAACCCTGTTGATGGAACACAAAGCTCCATTGAGTCAGCCTTATCCCCAGTTAAAGTATGAAGATAATTTCATGGAATATTAGAGGGTTGAATGCCCCCCATAAGCAGGATGTGTTGCATAATATTGTTACAAATCATAAACTGGATGTAGTCCTTATTCAGGAAACTAAGATGTGTAAGGATAAAGTGGAAAGGATTAGAATATTCAAAAGTAATGGGGTAATAGGAATAAGTTCAGAGGGTGCCTCAGGAGGTACAACTATCTTCTGGAACCAGAATACTATTATAGGTAAGGAAATTGCTTCAGGGGTCAATAAGACCTCAGTCTTTCTTGAGCATATTAAGGATAACTTTGTATGGGTTATCACTAATGTCTCTGCACCTAATTCTAAAGCTGGAAGAACTAAATTTTGGAGGATCTTGGCTGAAGACAGATTAAGTTTTGCTGACAAAAGTTGGATGATCATGGAAGATTTCAATACTCCTTTAAAAGAGGAAGAAAAGATGGGAGGCCTCCCTTTGCAGCTGGAGGGTAGACAAGATCTTATGGATTTTATTAATGATCAAGCTTTGATGAGTGTGGATCTCCAAGGGATTAATTACACTTGGACCAATCGAAGAACTGGTTCTGATCTTATTCAAGTAAGGTTGGATAGAACCCTGATTTCTCTTGATTGGATTTCTAAGTATAATTGTTCTTTGGCATCAATCATTAAGATTGGCTCTGATCATTACCCTATTTCTTTCACTGCCAATTCAACTTTTGCTAAGCATAATTTTCCTTTTAGATTTGAAAAAGCATGGTTATCCCACCCATCGTTGGAAGTCTATGTTGCTGAATGGTGGAATTTGGAGATTGACGGAACGACCTTATTCAGAGTTTCCAAAAAGATTAACATCATAAAAGCTAAAGTCAAAATCTGGAACAAAGAGACTTTTGGAGATATCTTTAAAAGTAAAGCTCAAATTAAGACTGATATAAAAGAAGTTCAAGATAAAATCCAAGAGGAAGGGCTTTCTGAGGATTTGAGAAATGTTGAAAATGGGTTGTTGTCTACATACCATGAAATTATCTCTAATGAAGAAACCTTTTGGAGACAAAGATCAAGAGCCTTGTATTTGAAGGAAGGTGACAAAAACACCTAGTTTTTCCACTTGACTACTCTTAAGAAGAGGGCGGCCAACAGGATTTTTTAGGTTATCCTGTAATAGGGGGATTTTATCGGATGAAAATGAAATAAGAAAGGAAGCTATGGATTTTTTTAGCAATCTATTGGGAGGGGTGGATGTTCTAGATATCACAAATCAAGAACTTCTTGCTCAAGAAATCCCTCCCATTTTAAATGAGGATGACAACAAAAATCTATCTCGGATCCCTTCGAATCAGGAAATCAAAAAGGTTGTGTTTTCCTTTCATGGAGATAAGTCTCCTGGTCCGGACGGATTCCCTATGTTCTTTTTCCAAAACTTTTGGCATATTGTGGAGATTGATATTTGTAATGGAGTTAAATAATTCTTTGGTTCAAGGAGGCTTCTAAAGAACTCAATGCTACCTTTATCATTCTTATTCCTAAGATCTTTGGAGCTGACTCTCTTAATAAGTTCAGACCTATCAGCCTTTGTAATTCTGTTTACAAGATTATATCTAAGGTTCTTACTTCTAGAATGTTGGATATTCTCCCCTGCATTATTTTAGCTCAGCAGAATGGTTTTGTCCCTGGTAGATTGATTTTGGATTCTATTATTTATGTTCATGAGAACATTCATTCTTTAACTGCTGCTAGAAAATAGGGCTTTTTTCTTAAACTGGACATGTCTAAGGCCTATGACAGAGTGAATTGGCAATTCCTTTTCAGAATTATGAAAGCTTTTGGGTTTGGGAAAAAGGTGATTCACCTTTGTTCTCAGTTGACTGGAAATTCTACCTTTGCAGTTATTATTAATGGATCCCCTTCCAGTTTCTTCAAAAGTTCTAGAGGCCTAAGACAGGGGGATCCCATCTCTCCTATCTTGTTTACTATTTTGGTTGAAAGTTTGGGTAGATTTATTATGAGAAATGTGGAAGAAGGGAAACTCAAAGGCCTTAAACCTTCATCTTCCAACATAACCTGTACTCATGAATAGTTTGTTGATGATTCAATCACTATGGGAGAAACTACCATTAGGGAAGCGAGAAACATGAAGAGTGTTATGGATTCCTATCAAACTGCTTTTGGTCAAAAAATAAATTGGGATAAGAGTTATTTGTTCTTTATCAATACCCATGTGGATAGACAAAGAACGATAGAAGGAATCCTTGGATGCAAAATTGCCGAGTTTCCTTCAACCTATTTGGGTCTCCCTCTATGCTTGAAGTTGGTTGATAGATTCTATTCCAAGTTGGTTGGATGGAAAGGAGCCCTCCTTAGCCAAGTGGGTAAGGTGACGTTGCTTAAAGTTACCCTTCAAAATTTGCCTATCTATGCCCTTAGTTTGTTCAAAATCCCCAGAAATTTTGCGGAGGAAATAGAAAGAATTTAAAAAAAAATTCTTATGGTCAGGAGTGGAAGATAAAAATAGAATCCCCCTTATTGCATGGAATAATATTTGTACTCCTAAGGCTTATGGGGGTTTGGGATTAAGGAATATTATAACTATGAATAATGCCTTGTTAGCTAAACAAATCTAGAGAATGAAAGGGGAGGAAAGAGAATGGAATTTAATTTGGAAAAAGAAATACCTTTACATGCAACCATCTAAGGAAGAATTTATGGAAAAATATTTTTTTGTTGAAGGCTCTGCAATTTGGAATGCAATTCAAACGGCTAAATCTTGGGCAACAGCTAGAAGAATGTGGAAATTAGGGAATAGGAGAGTTATTAGATTCTGGGAGGATAGATGGCTTATGGATAAACCGCTAGAGGAAATTCCTATCCTTAAGGAATGGAAAGATTGGTTCAAAAGTAGGTATGGAGTCTTTGTTAGAGACTACTTGAGAAATGGGAAGTGGATTGAGTTCAACTAGCTTTGTTTGGGATTAAAATTTCTAGAGATTTTGCTTTCTTCTAAAAAATTTATGGACAATGTTGAGGATTGTTTGATTTGGAGGGAAACTTCGAATGGGAAATATTTTGTGTCTTCAGTGGTGTCTATCCACAACAAAGTTCCAGACGAGATTCCTTTGTGGGCTAAAGTGTGGTTAAAGAAGTTGACGCTCAAAGTTAATATCTTCTTTTGGATTTTAATCCAAAATAAGGTGCTAACTTTTGATAATCTCCATAAGCGTGGATTTTTTTTCCTAACAGGTGTTCTATTTGTTGTAGGGAGGAGGAGTTTGCTTGTCATATGCTCTACCAGTGTATTTTCAGTCTGGAATATTATTTTTAGTAGGTGGAAGTTGAGCTAGGTTTTCCCGAACTCTTTGGAAGAGTTCTGGCAGCAATGGTATTGTCCTACTTCCAATTCTAAGAATGTTGAGCTTTGGAAACTTACTCTCCCTAATGTCATATGGAACATCTAGAAGGAGCACAACAATATAATTTTTAGGGATAAAAGTGATAACCCTGAAGTGGTGGTGGATAAAATCTATAGAGGGATTTTTGAATGTTTAAATAGAATTGATCATGGTTTAGCTGCTAAAGAAGACTTTAATGAAAGATGGAACCTATCCAATAACAAAATCAATATGGATAAGGGTAGGGATGGTCTTGTCTAGTGCTTTCCTTCTCAGGGATGGATTAAGGCCAACTTTGATGGGGCATCTAAGGGGAACCCGGGGAAAGCTGGTTATGGGGGCATTGCCAGGAATTTTGCTAGAAGATGCCTTGTGGCAGTTGCTGGCCCTTTGGGTAATCAAACTAGTCATTATGCTAAAGCCTCTGCAGCTTTGAATACTTGATTATATCAAAATATCTTAATCATGATAATCTATGGTTGGAGGGAGACTCACTTAACATAATTAAATGCCTTAAGGGAGAAATTGGGCCTTTGTGGACTATAGAAAATATTAATTTTAAAGCTAGAGAAATTATTTCTAGCTTTAAATCTATTATCATTGAACATGCCTTTAGAGAAAAAAATGGGGTTGCAGATGGGTTAGCAAACCTTGGTGTAATTTTCAGAGCTCAACTTATATGGAATGGGGAAGATAATATTGATTTTAATATTAAAGAACTTATCAGAAAGGACAAATTTATGGGGAAAGATGGATCACACGATTAATCATGAAAGTTTTAATGAGTAATATTCAAAGTTTTAGAAAGGTAATGATGACACATTAGAAAGGCAGAGTCCTAATCAAGAATATTAATTTTCCGCACACTTTGTGGGTATGCATTTTCAAAAATTCGAGTGTCATTTGGAAGAAAGCTCTAAAGTTGCAAAAGAAGAGAAATTGTAAAACAAAATCTAAAATGGGGGGGATGTAAGAAGACAGGAACCTGATAATATTTCTACATGGAAGGAGATGCCTAAGGTTTGGGCAAAGATGGAGAAAGGATTCATGACAAATTTCATGGAAAAGCTGGTCGACTATGATAAAGGCAGAGTTAACCTAGTGGTCACCAAAGTCACTGAAAACTGGATAAATGGCTCCTTCAAAATTCATGGTGTTAGGTTTAAGTTGGATGCGGATCCCATTGCGATGGTCACAAGTATGCCCCATTATAGCCTTAACTTCTTTAGAAACCTGAAAGTGTCTAATAATATAGTTAATCTTTTTCTGTGTAAAGAGAAGGAGAGAGCGAAAATAGGAAAAGCTATGGGGGGTATTACGATGCTTCCAATATTAAGAAAAACTGGGGCTGTGTGCTTAATGCAATTATGGAATATATTATTATGGAGGGTCATTTTACCAGGGTCCACACATACTATTTTGTGCTTTTAAATCATTTTAGACATGAGAAGATGATTTCTCAGCCCTATTACCTCTTTAGGTCTTTGTTGCGGTCTCTGAATAAGCATAGCAAGAACCCTTCTTCGCCTGTGTTTCATTGCGACTTTATTTTGCTCACTTATGAGCATTGAAAGATTCTAGCTATCCAAGAAAACAAGAGATTGTTGGTGTCACTGGGGAAAGGAAAGAGGAAGATGGAGGAAGGCGGGCCTAGTAAGGATGAGTTGACATAGAGCAAAAAGGGAAAAAAAGCTACTGTGGAGAAAATTCAAGAGGACAAGGGTAATCAAAAGGAAACAGAGATTGATTCAAAGGAAATTGAAAAAGATGGAAGTGAGATGGAGACCGGTGAGTCTGAAGGAGAGGAGAGCTGGAAAGAAGATGAAGTGGGGGAAGAGGAAGGAGGAGTTGAGGATATTTCTGATAAAAATAGTCCTACCCACAGTGTGAGCATAGGAAATGTTAACAGCCAGCCAATGCAGGAGCAAGACAATAAGATTAATGAGGAAAGGGAAATGGAAATTAAGCAGGAGAAGGACAAGGAAACTGAGCAGGAGAAGGACAAGGATAATTTGAGTAGGGACCAGGATAAAGCTAGAGAGGGGACAATTTTGGATAAACTCAAAAACCAGTCTGAGGCTCATATGGGTTTTGACAAGTGGGTTTATGAAGGAATCAAGAATCTGGAAAAAATAGATAAGCAATAGGAAGAGAAAGGGAAGAAAGCTGAAATAAACCAAGAACAGTGGAATAAAGGTATGGAGGAAAAAGTGGAGAAGTTGGAAGCTTAGATTGGTAATCTAGAGGAAGGAAAAATAGCTATGAAAAACTTTCTGGTAATGATTCCGGATATCCTTTCCTTTGTGACTAAGAATTTAGAGGAAATTACCAAGTTCCTTGATGGTTCCAGCACCTCCAAACTTGTCAAGGACCTAGATATTGATGAGGATTCTATCGAGGCAGGGACAGTGGAAAGTGCTCTTGGTGGTGCGGCAAAGAGAACAAGGGCAAGCACGAAAAAAGATATTGTGGCCTCTTCCAAGGATATCCCTAAGCTTAGGGATAATATTAAATATTTGTAAGGGATTAGCAGAAATTTGACTAATACCCTAAAAAAAATTAAGTAACTTGTCTTCTGTGTTTTTTATGTTTTGGCTAGATGTGGCCGGTTTTGTTGGGTTTTTTTGCTGATTTTTGACCATAACTATGTTGGGTTTTTGGTAGTCTATCTTTTCATGTTTCTTAATGCTATTATATTTTAAGGATCTTTTGTAAAGGGTTTCGGGATCCCTTCAAAAACTACATTTCCCATAATAAAAAAACAAAACTCGTGTACAAAGAAGGGAAATTTGAATGACAAAATTGAAAACTATGATTAAGCAATGCAATTTGTTATAAAAATGATTGATTAACCAAGAAATTAAACAATGTGACTTATGAATTTGAACAATAAATTCTTTTAAATGACAATATAACATGTCATGATAATCGGATCTAAAAATACACTTGAAAAATTATGCAATCCAAAAGGTGACTTTAGAATAATAAATTAGGGTTTATGTGAATTTAACCTCTAAATTTATGTAATTCAATTGAAAATAAAAACTGAGTGCAAATTAAATTTTAAAATGCATCAAAATCAGATTGAGACAAGAAATCACAATTATTGAACCCAATAGATCTAGCCTCAATCCAAATAAGGAAAGGGTTGAGATTATGATTGTATTCACCTTGGTTTGGAATGATTATCCTCTTTGTTAGTTGAATTTGGAATTTAGCAGTGAAATTAGGGAAAAATAATGAATAATTGAATTAAATTGTCGCAACATATTGCTACAAATATCTCACAGAGCCACAAACTAGGATTTGGCCAAAATAAGACATTTAGAACTTCTTCCCAAAAGTTTGGCCTGATTTTTTGGGACTAGGTAGCACAAATCTATCCTGGTCCTTCAAATTTTCCATTTTCGAAAGCTAAATCTATTCGTCGCTGTTGACTCTGCCAAACTTGAGTACAACTCTTGCACTTATTCCCTGCACACAAAAAGATATGAAATAGTTTGGGAATAGGGATTATCCTTAGGTCAAACCATAATTTTGGAATTAACCATGAAATTGAAATGATAAATGTAACAAAATTTTGTAATAAAATACTTCCTTTTGAGGGAAAGGCTGAAATTCTTAAAACAACAATGCATACCTTGATGGAGTTTTGTTTGGTCTTCATCCAAATATTTTAGGATTTCATGTAGAATGTCTTCAAAAAATATTTATCATGGAAGCTATCTTCAATACTTGAACTTGACTTCATTCATGCTCTAATGCTTGATGTATGATTGACTGCTTTCTTACTTGAATTGAATTTCACTAAAGTGTAATTTAGATCATAGAAGATTCATTCATTACTCAAGTTTCAAATGAGAGGGGTAGACCTCCTTTTATACTTGGCTGCCTATAAACAAATTAAATTTCTAGAGTAGGCTAACACAAGATCCAATTTCTTGCCCATTTGAGATGACCATTGCAGAGCCCAAAAATGGGTCTTGATTAGGAAGACTAAGGAACTAGGTGCCCAGGTCCTAAAAAATCAGGACACAGTATGAGGGGGAAGAAGATGAAATGATGAAAATGCGGTAATGATAGGGGCTATGTGTTAGATAGTTCAAATAACCATAAGACAACTGAGAGGGGGGGTGAATCAGTTGTCACAGATTACCGAAACCTTTAGCAATTAAAACTTTAATACTGAAACCCAAAAGATCAATACTAGAATGCATAAACCAAATACTGAAATAGAAGATAAACCAATTAAGCATGAACAACAATCCAGAAGAAGGAATGAACTGCAAAGATATCATCTCCTATGACTGAATACAATTTTGGTTAAGCTCAATACCAGAGGACTAAATCCTCTTACATAAACCCAACTCAATCACCAATGATCAACCAAATCCTCTTCCTGAATGATTGTTACATTATTCGCTCATTACATTTCATATCCCTTTCCTATATAATCTACAATGAGATCTTACATCATATATATACAAACCCTTGACCATAAACAATAAGGTCGGCCACTAGACAATAAAAAAATTACATAATTACAAAACATGTCATCCAGAGACCAAACAAATAATATCCAACCCACAAGACATCTCAGAAACACATCGATAGGTCCAATCCACATGTTACATTAAGTCGGTCCATAACCTAGGTAATACTGGGACCCAATATAGGTCCATAGACACCAAAGCAATAATCCCAATCAACTAAGTCTCGAACACGATCACAATCAGCATCCCAAATCTCCACTATAATCTACACCAACACCACTTATGCATAACATCAAAGATTTTCGTCAAAGCTCTACCGGTGAAACCCTTGCCGAAACAACAAACTAAGCTTTCTAGCAAACAAGATAGCATCGGATCACCAAATCCAAAACCAACTAACTAAACATGATTCTGATTAGCATGAATAAGTCAATTCCATAATCCAAACATACCAGAGCATACCAGAGCATAATGATCTGATCCAACCAAAAACCAAATAGTCTACCGAGACCAGAAGGATACTGGTAAAGAAGCCAAAACAACTAGTGTTGACATCAATGACAAAACATCAATGCAACACATAATGAATTCCTCCAAATGGCCAACAATATCCCCCTTTGGCATTGATGGCAACACTAGATGTGAAAAATATCCAAGTGCCAAGAAATGCCAAACAAGTCTCCCCCAATGGAAGACAACCAACGATCTCCCACACAAAGATATAGCAATGAAGTTTTGAAACAAAGACTAAACTCCCCATTGGAATGATATCTCTGTAAAGTTCTATTTTTCACATATATCTCTCCCCCTTTGACATCAATGCCAGAAGTTTGACAAAAATATCAAAGAAAAAACAAAAACCACTGAAACACAAGGCTAACTACTCCTCCTGAGCAGTAGCATCCCCACATCAATGCTAGAATGAATAATATCTTCGATAATGCATATCAGACTGATGCCAAATAACATTAATTAGTTTTCTGTCGGAGGAGCAGAAACCCCTAATTCGTCTCTCAGGTACTCAAATGATTCCTTAGGCAAAGGTTTAGTGAAAATACCTGCAATCTGCTCTTTAGTGTTTACATAAACTAGTCTAACTTCATTTTCTTCCACCTTCTCCTTCAAAAAGTTATACTTGATAGATATGTGTTTTGTCTTAGAGTGAAATATCAAATTATTTGATATGTCTATAGCAACAAAGTTATCACAGTGAATAAATACCGGTCCAACACAATACAATTTGATGTCCTTCAACATTTGCTTCATCCATATAACTTGTGTACAATTAGTAGTAGCAACAACATACTCAGCTTCAGCAGTAGATAAAGAAGTACATGATTATTTCTTGTTGATCCATGAAACCAACTTCTTTCCAAGAAAGAAAGCTCCACCGGAATTACTTTTCTGGTCATCAAAATCACCAGCTCAATCTGCATCTGTATATGCACATAAAGTAAAGTCATCATCCTTTAGGTACCACAAACTATATTCAGATGTACCTTGTAAGTATCTAAAAATTCTTTTCACCGCACTCTCATGATTCTCTCTAGGATCACTCTGAAATCTAGATGCAATATAAACAACATTCATTATGTCAAGCCTAGTTTGAGTCAAATATAGCAGACCACCAATCATAGACTTGTATCTTGTAGGATTTACTGGTGCAGATTTATCTTTCCTTGTCAATTTATCACTTGTAACCATAGGAGTACTTACTAGTTTAGAATCTACCATACCAAATTTCTTCAACAATTCCCTAGTATACTTAGTTTGACAGATAAAAATACCTTTATCAGTCTGAGTAATTTGTAAACCTAAGAAAAATTTCATTTCCCCAATCATAGACATCTCAAATTCTTTCTCCATATTTTTAGAAAATTTCATGCACAACTTATCTTCACTTCCAAAAATGATGTCATCAACAAAAACTTCAATAATCAGTATATCTTCATCAATCACTTTATAATATAGATTACTGTCTGCATTACCTTTAGTGAAACCAAGCTTCAAAAGATATTTATCTAACCTTGCATACCAAGCTCTAGGTGCCTGTTTCAATCCATATAAAGCTTTCCTTAACCTGCAAACCATGTTTTATCATCTGAAAGTGAAAAACCATCAGGTTGTTCAATATAAACTTCCTCATCAAGATCCCCATTCAAAAATGCACACTTGACATCCATCTAATAAACCTTGTAGTTCTTATATGCAACATAGGCAAGAAATAATCTTACAGCTTTAATCCTAGCTACAGGTACAAAAGTTTCACCATAATCAATTCCTTCCTTTTGAGAATATCCTTTGCAAACCAATCTAGCTTTATTCCTTACGACTTCTCCATCTTCATTTAGCTTATTCCTAAAAACCCATTTAGTTCCAAAAACATTTTTGTTTTTAGGTCAAGGAACTAAAGTCCATGTGTTATTCTTCTCAATATGATCTAATTCTTCTTCCATAGCTTTCAACCAATATTCATCTTTACATGCTTCGGTTACTGATATCGGTTCAACTTTAGAAATTAAACTTACCTCATTAGATGTCAATCTCCTTCTTGTCATCACTCCATTGTTCTTATCCCCAATGATCTCATCTTTTGAATGATTCAATCTCACATACCTGGGAGTCTTCTGACTCTCATCTCCTCTTCCCAGTTCTTCAGTTACTTTTGAATTTTTTGATACTGTCGGAGAAACTGGTTCAACATTCTGTTTCTGTAAAGGTGGTACCAATTTAGTTATGATCATTTCCACTGTCGATTCTTGCTCATAAACTCTTATTTGACTTCTATTCAACTCATCCACCTTGACATTAGTACTCTCCACAATTCTCCGTAATCTCTTGTTATAACATCTATAAGCTTTTCTTTCATTAGAATAACCAAGAAAAATTCCTTCATCACATCTAGGATCAAATTTGTCAACGATATCATCTCTCCTGATATAACATTTACTACCAAAGATTCTGAAATACTTAACTGTAGGTGTATTTCCAAACCATAATGCATAAGGTGTCTTACCGATTTCTCCTTTGATATGTACTATGTTGAATGTATAAACCATTGTGCTCACTGCTTCTCTCCCATAGATATGAGGTAGACTAGCTTCCATCATCATTGTTCTAGAAATTTCCAAGATAGTTTTGTTCTTCCTTTCCACCACTCCATTCTGCTGAGGTGTTCGAGGAGTAGAAAATTGTCTCCTTATACCTTGCTTCTCACAAAAGTTATTAAACTCACCGAATGTGAATTCTCCACCATGATATGACCTTAAGCATTTAGTCTTCAATCCTATCTCTATCTCAACTTTAGCCTTAAAGATTTTAAACTTTTTGAAAGCCTCAGATTTCTCCCTTAGAAAAGTAACCCACATCATTCTAGAATAATCATCAATGATTAGCATAAAACATCTATCACCTTGAAAACTTTTAACTCTAGCAGGGCCACACAAATCAGTATGAATAAGATCAAGAACATCATTAGATTTGTCTTGTATAATTTTAGAAGAGGTTCTGACTTGTTTTCCCATTTGACATTCTTTACATAACAGATTATAGGGCTTCACAATCTTAGGTATATCTCTATCTGTCTTAGTTGAACTGATCTTTACAATGCAATCAAAATTAACATGACATGGTCTTTTATGCCATAGCCAACTCTCATAAATTTGTGCAATTAAACATGTCTTTTCACTGAAATTCAAATGAAATATATTACGTTTTTTCTGTGTACTGGTTGTCATATCCAAACTAGATCTATTAATGATTTTGTATTTTCCATCCTTGAACTGTAATTGAAATCCCTTATCCACCAATTGACCTACACTCAAAATATTATGCCTCAAACCTTCAACATAATAAACATTATTGGTATTGTGCTTACCATCCAATGATATAGTTCTTTTTCCCTTGATCATACATGCTTTGTCATCTCCAAATCTAACTAGACCGCCATCAAATTCTTGAAAAGATAGAAACTTCCTTTTATCTCTAGTCATATGATGTGAACATCTACTGTCAATTACACATTCATCCTTATCTTCAATTTAGCAGCAAGTGCCTTCTCTTCAGGTACATTCTCTTCCAGTGCCGAAACATCTTCCTTGATAGCTAGGAACACCCATTCCTTTCCATTGTTGGAACCACCAGTAGAGTCTTGTGTCGGTTTATCACCAGAATCAATCACACCTTCCTCATCGTCTATGTAGCATGATTTATATTTATTTTTCCTGTACTTATACTTGTTCTGATATCCAGGGTTATTCTTAAAATATCTTCTAGCTCCCTCTTCAAATATTGAATTCCTTTTAGGACATATAGATGCAAAATGACCAATCTTATTACATGCAAAACATTTAAAAGGTGTTTTTCCTTCATACTTACTTCCTATCGGTCCTTTAGGTACTCTTCTAGAAAATAGGGCTTCAATTTTCTCAAATTCTTCATCTTCTCTCTTCATATCATCCAATTACTTTGCATATAAATCTCTACAATCTTGCTTGCCGGTTAATGATGCAGATGCATGAAAAGTAGGTTCAGACTTCACAGCTCCCGAAGGTTTGAATTCTTCAAGCTCAAAAGTAGATAATTTCCCAACCAAGGTATCTCTATTGACAAAAGTATTAGCCATTGTTATCAATTCATTAATTGTAGTAGCCTTCATCTTATAAGCCAGTGGTAAAGCTCTTAGAACTTTAGAAATTATTTCATCTTCACTTAGAGTTCCACCACATTATTGAATTCCCATAACAATCTCATTTACCCTTTCCATGAATGCATTAATCCTTTCATCTTCTTCCATCTTCAAGTTTTCATATCTCACTGGTAACCATCAAGTTTGGCAATCTTCACAGTAGGGTCACCTTCATTAAGAGTCTCCAACTTGTCCCATATAGCCTTTGCAGATTATTTGTTAGATAATCTCATTATTTTTTGATAAGAAAATGCACACAAGAGGGCTTCCATTGCTCTACACATTCTCAAGATCCTTATCCAAGTTTGTCGGAGGAGGATTGCCAGATGCCAGATTATGAGGTGTAACACCATTCTCTATGATCTCCCAAATTTCCTTGTCAAGACATCTCATATGAATCTCCATCTGAATCTTCCAAACTCTGTAATTTGTTCCATCAAGCCTAGGAATATCTCTTTGAAAGATAGCTCTAGATGAACTAGATGAACTTGAACTATTAGTTGCCATAGGATCTTCCTCAAGCGGTTAAGCTTCTACAGAGAGGGTCAGAGCTCTGATACCAATTGTTGGATAGTTCAAATAACCAGAAGACAACTAAGAAGGGGGGGTGAATTAGTTGTCATGGATTACCATAACCTTTAGCAATTAAAACTGTAATACCGGAACCCAAAAGATCAATATCAGAATGCATAAACCAAATACCAAAATAGTAGATAAATGAATTAATCATGAATAACAATCAGAGAATTAATACCATCCACATGACACCAAGATTTGTATGTGTAAAACCCGATAAAGGGAAAAACTACGATGGGAAGCCTACCCATAGTCAGATTAAAATTCTATAGTAAGTATGTGAATTATGATTGAGGGGTCTACACTTGCAAGAAGGCCAATAGCCTAGAGCACACTGCTCATCACAAAAGGAGTCTCACTGACTACATAGAAATCCAAACTACAATCCGAAAGAAGGAATAACATCTCTTATGCCTGAATAGAGTTCCGGTTAAGCTCAATATCAGAGGACTAAATCCTCTTACATAAACCCAACTCGATCACCAACGATCGACCAAATCCTCTGCCTATATTATTATTACATTATTCGCTCATTACATTTCATATCCCTTTCCTATATAATCTACAATGAGATCTTACATCATATATATACAAACCCTCGACCATAAGCAGTAAGGTCAACCACCAAACAATAAAACAATTACATAATTATAAAACATGTCATCCAGAGACCAAACAAATAATATCCAACCCACAAGACATCTCAAAACCACATCGAGAGGTCCAATCCACATGTTACATTAAGTCGGTCCATAACCTAGATAATACCGGGACCCAATATAGGTCCATACATGCCAAAGCAATAATCCCAATCAACTAAGTCTCGAACATGATCACCATCAGCATCCTGAATCTCCACTAGAAGCCGCACCAACACCACTTATGCATAACATCAAAGATCTTCATCAAATCTCTACCGGTAAAACCCTCGTCGAAACAACAAACCAAGCTTTCTAGCAAATAGGATAGCATCCAATCACCAAATCCAATACCAACTGACCGAACATGAATCTGGGTATCATGAATAAGCCAATTCCAAATCCCAAACATACTAGAGCATAATGATCCAATCCAACCAAAAACCAAACAACCTACCGAAAGCAGAAGGATACCGGTAAAGCAACCAAAACAGCTATTGTTGACATCAATGACAAAACATCAATGCAACACATAATCAATTCCTCCAAATGGCCAACACTATGAGAAAAATCAACACAATTATGATGCATTGAAAGCCAGAATGCCAAAGTGAGGCCTAGGTGAGGATTAAATTGTAAGCTAGTACAATTTACAATGCTACACCCTTGTATTGTTTGACTAAGGTTATGAAGTTAGCTCTTCTAATATGGTAGAAGTTGGTTGATCGACTAAGAGGACGTTGAAAGTATAATTTTTTTTAAAATGGTAACAACCAAGGTTGGTTATTATAATCTTATTCTACTTTTGGTTCTATGATAAAAGAATGAATATGAATATCCTTTGATGTGTATTATAAATTTAACTATGTTTGGTATAGGAAAAAATGACTTTCATAAAGTGTATCGTTCTATCTCAAGTCAAATCCAAGTTAGGTTCACGTTTACATATATGGATCTCTCCTTTGTGCATGGGTTTATCATTTCTTAGTGCATAGTTCTACTCGTTTTCTTCATTAGTATTTGTCTACTTTTCTCCTTTTGTTATATTAAACTAACAATATTTAAAAATACTTTTGAAGGATTCTTGTAAAGGATTCTTGGCATATTTAGCTAGGCCAACCCCTAAAATTGTGAGTGATTGAAAAACAAGCAGCAAGTTCCCTAGAATGATGTTTGCACATTGGTTACTCATTTAATGGTCCAAGCTAAAGTGTTTCACTATTGTTTGATTGTTGAATGCTTTGAAGATGAGTGATGATGATCAAATGTGAGAGGACCTTAAATGAATTCAAATGAATTCTTTTAAATAAAAGCACACGACACAAAATCACCAAAACACATGTTTAGTTAGCTCACAATTGCTAATAAAATAGGCAAGGGTCAACTAAAGCTCAATATAAGTTTTTAAATTTTGGTTTGTGCCTATAGAAATTACTTTAGTTAGACAAATGGTCATGGTTTTATGGAGGATGAATGTATGAATATGCATTGAATCATGAAATGTCAATATTTTTTTTATCATAAATATCTTATAAATTATAAATGTATTGATATATATAGAAAGAGATTCTTCATATACTATATGGTTATATTTAAATCTATTAATCCATTTTCTTGAAATAAACAAAAAATTAATACACATCGAATCATAAAATGTCAATATTTTTTTTGTCATAAATATCTTATAAAATATAAATGTATTGATATATATAAAGAGATTCTTCATATACTATATGGTTATATTTAAATCTATTAATCCATTTTTTTGAAATAAACAAAAAATTAATACAAAATAACATGATTATGTAAAACCCTCAATTAAATTATTTTATATATTATAATATTTGTTTATTTCTCACTAAGAATTGGATGATAAATACAATTTAAGAAAAATTAAAAAGAAAACATAATCAAATTATTGAATTGATTTTTTAATTAAAAAGTGTTACATGTGTGCATCTACAAGAATAATAATAATTTGTCATACAAAAATTAAAAGGGCATGAACACTTGACCATTTGTTCCAATCTTTGGTTCAAGGACAACTTTAAGAAACCCCCATGGGTAAAAGCTTAAAATCCTGGCGAATCTTTCATTATCTTGTGGGAAATAAAAAAAAAATTGCCGAAGTTTTTTTTTAATAAGGAAAAAATATTAAATTTCATTGGAGAATTTCTCTCAATTGCATAAGAATTGTCCGAAAATTAAGGTGACTTTTTTATTCTTTTTAGAAAAAAAACAATTTTATTAGCGAATTTTTTTCTATTGCGTGATTTTTTTTTTTTTAAGTTAAGGTGAATATTTCGTTTTTTAGTGGGGGGAAATAATAATTACGTTGGCAATTTTTTTCATATTGCATGAAAAATGTAAAAAAACTAAGTCAAATCTTTCATTATTTTTGGTGGAAAATAATAATTACATTGGTGAATGTTTTTCAATCACATAAAAAATGTAGAATAATTAAGGCGAATCTTCCATTACTTATTGGAGAAAAATAAAAAAATAAAAAAAAAAAATAAAAAAAAAAAAAATATATATATATATATATATATATATATAAGTTTAGCCTACAATATATATAATACAAAATTACAATTATAATTCAAATCGCATTGACTATTTCTTTCTAAATTGTATAACCGCAACCTTATGTTTTCACCTTCATAAAACTTTACTAATACTAATACACTAATAATCAAATCATTTAAACAAAGATTCATAACATTAAAAGATAATAATAGTTACAACAAATAACTGTTGACCTTTTTTTTGTCAACTTGCTACGGATCCATATGAGAAAACCATAGTTTTGCATAACATGCGTGTTATGCGCAACTTGCTACAGATCCATATGAGAAAACCATAGTTTTGCATAACATGCGTGTTATGCGCACCTAATTATCTTGAATAACCTTTGTGTTATGTGCATTTTTCTACAGGCGAGGTCACTCTTGTTTTTGCATCCTTTTCCGAGCTCATAAATTCTATTTTTGTGTTGACTTCCTCTAGCCGATCACTTTCACTTAAGTCCACCGGTTGGAGGGGTTCCCTATCATTGGCGGGTCGGTTCCCCCTTTTATTTCCACTAACTGGTGATATGTTTTATGGCTCTTGCATCCCCATGATTTCTATTTTCTCCTCTAGCTTCACTTCATGGGCTTGCGGGAACTTGTTATTACTTTACTCGCACCCCCGCATGGTCTTCCTTTTCCTCTAGGGTGATGGCGTGGGCGTGTAGGTGGCTTGTTTATTTGGTCCCCGCTTCCCCGCGGTTTCTCTTTGGCGTGTAATTTCTTCTCAACAAGAAAGTAGGTAACAAGATATGTGGCGAGGATATGGTGGGCCCCTTCCCTTCTTGGTGCGATCTCGACCGCCCATTTTTCAGTTGGGTCTCGATTGGACAGCTGCGACTTAACGATGCATTGGGCCTTTTGAGCACTTACATGGAGAGATCTTACATGTCCATCTGCGTGTGAGATCTCTCAATCAACGAATGACTTTCAATTTTCCAGTGGTCATTGGAATTTAAATGCCCTACAGGTGGGTGGTTGCCAACCCGATGGTCGAGATGGGTTTTTCTCCTCGCTCGGTGCCCTAAATAGAATCCTTTCTGCATTCAACCATCGAATTTCTTAATCATAACTCCAGATTGGACTTTGCAAGTATATTTTGGATGTCGCCCATGCCTCTTTAATACATTTTGGAGACTTGTTTGGCTTTGTCATGTCGCCATGATGCATCTGTCACAGAGATATCTTCTCATATAAACCTTTTTTGACTCTTTTAGAATGATGACCACTTGTAGAGGAAAATTCAAGATGCCATCGGATCAACATCTCGACCTATTTTTTCCTCCCTTTTTCATGTATTTTGTAACCTAACCCTAGGGGGTTAGGGTTTCTAGCTGTATTTTTCATTTTGAGTTATGCCTCAACTATAAAGTCAATTTTTGTAATTATCCAAGGATTTCTCTTATTTTTATTTGGCAAAATTATTGTTTTTCTGCAACTGTAAATGTTGCCTTGCCTTCATATGAATAAAATTTGCCTATTTTTCCCTCATTCAGTTCTTACAATCTATGTAAAGTTGTACCTCTTTGTATGAATGCATTTTAATTGTTTTTCTTAGCATAGGTGCGTGTGTTGATCCTTTTGTCGATGACATCTATGAACTAAATCCTTTCCTCTTGCTATCCTACAAATTTACAACCTCCACTCTTTTCGTAGGAAGTTGATTAGGATATAATCTTGTGCATGCTTTGGGTAGTTTCGCTTGTGTTTTGTGTAGTTACAGGCAAGAAGATCATATTCCATCTAGGTGCAAACCTTTTCCCCCCTCTTTCAAGAATTCCCTCTCTCCCCTTTTCCCTCTCAAAATCACTAGATTAGGTCCTAATTGCACTCAAGATTGATAAGAAGTCGACCTTCTCTAGAGACTCAACCTCACTTCTGCAAGTCCCACACTTGGGAGGTTGTTTCTATGTTTCACAAGGTTGATCATCATCAGGTGCAACTTTTGTGACAACAATAACATCTTAGATATTCTTCTTATTACATTTATTACTTCGACTTCTATTATAATATTAAAGAAACAAGTACTGGCTGCTACGTGGCACTTGTTTTATTCATATTCAAAGAGAAAACATCTTAGAAAAGTAAACTTTCTAGAAGAGTCCACCAAAGTCCCAAAAACACCCAAAAAACTAAATCAAACATCTACCCAAAAACTGCTACATATGAAAACACCCCATCTGCCATCATCGAGCTATTGCAAAAAAATCACTCGCAGTATCATTCATTTATTTAACCTGAAAAACTACCCCATCGAATAGTACCATACAAAAAATGACAAGTTTCAGAATAGAGATAAACCCCGTAAAGAACAACAAACTAAATTAACCGAGTCCGCAACAGAAATTATATGTTTCCACGAGAGGTGCTCATTTTGCCATCTACTTGCATCTTTGCAGCCTTCCTCTTCCTCAGTTGTAGCACCCTATGACCCACTCCTTCTGCTTCAGCCTTTGCCAATTCAATTACTACTTGCAATTCCTTCATCTACACCAAGATTTTTAAGGCCTCCCAGTTGTGCTTGGCTTCAGCTTTGTGATGAACTTGACACAACTTTTGCGGCCACCAGACAAAATGGATTAAATTCCCACCTCTACCCTGCTCACCATCTTCCAATCCTTCTTGAATGTTGAAACCTTCACCGGGAACCACCCTTTCGATCAAGAAATCCATTCCCTCCAATAAATCCTTATGAACAATCACCTCCAGAACCTACCTCACCGTATCATTTGACTCCCCCACATCCATACCCCACGCCATGATCAAAGAATAAATGTCCATTCTTGTTTTGTATCTGTGTTTCACCAAGTCAAATGCATTGCACAGAATGAGGAGCACACATTTCACCAAGCACTCATCATTGAAGATGAACGTTCCCCTCAGTGTTCTTTCAGTTGCATCCCCGTAGAAAGGACACAATTGTTTTCTTGTCTGCAAGGTAAAATTAGCCTCAATTGCTTCACTTCATCCATAGTTTCACCACACTACACCTCAATTTGAAGCTTCAGCAACATGACACTTCCCTACTTTGCAAAATCAACTTTTAATCACCACAAATAGATTGAAGTTGAGGGGAGGAATGACAAGCATTAAAACAAACATTCATTCACTACAAAAACAGTCATAAATGCCATTGTGAGCTCTCAATTCCCCACCATCAAATATCACATCACCTCACCTATCATTGCAATTAATATGCACTAGCAATGAATACCTCAAAAAAGCTTCATTCGGCGTCAAAAAAATATTAAAGTTTTTCTAATGAAAGTTGCCTAAAATCCTCAATCCTAAATTTGCCAATATTATCAAAGGATAAAGCTCATTTTGATAGGGTGTCTACCTCCATGTTCCCCGATCGCTTGACATGAGTAATTCAGAAATCTTCAAATTGTGCTAAATCTTCCACTATATTAAAAATTGAATTTTGCAAGTGTCATGCATCAATACTCCCCTTCATCTATTTAATTTTATTTATTTAATTTGCAAGGATATATTCTTGATTTTAATTTTTATTCAAATAAAGCTTGTGATATTTTGCTTATATTTTAACTTTTAAATATGGTTAAAAGTTTTGATTATAATTTATAAATTGAAGTGGTAAATTATGAATTTCATTTTTATTTTATTTAATTATTTATTCATTATTTAAATTTAAATATTAGGTTGATTCATATATATATATATATATATATATATATATATATATATATATATATATATATATATATATATATATATATATATATATATATATATATATATATATATATATATATATATATATATATATATATATATATGTTAATTTTGTAATATTAAACTACATTTAAATTTTTCTTTATAATTTTCTTTTTCAATTTTTGATATATTTCAATTTTTTAATAATTATTTAATTTGCTTGTACAATGTGAATGATGCATTCTTGATTTTTATCAAATAAAACTAGTGATATATTGTTCATATCTTAACTTTCAAATATAGTTAAAAGTTTTTATTACAATTTACAAATTGAAGTGATAAAATATGAAAGTCGTTACTTTTAATTTTTATTATATTTTATTGTATAAATTTATTCATTACTTATATTTAAATATTAGATTAATTTATTCACTTGTTTATAAACTACATTAAATTTTATCTTTAATTTACTAGCAGTGAGGTGCAAGTGCTAGTTAACTATAAGTCTATAATTAATTAATCAATCAATTTAATGACCATTGGATGATCGTGGATCAACAACATAAGCTAAATTTTGGCCCGAAGTTCTAAAGGACAAAGGTTTCTTCAAAAAGTCTACGAAATACAGACACATGTGAGCATTGTGTAATTAACTTTTATAAACTACATACTTAATTAACTCTAAGTCTATACATAATTAATTTTATTCAATTTAATGGCCGATGAATGATCACAAATCAATGACATAAGCTCTATTTCGGCTCAAGGTTGTGAAGGACACCAATTTATTCAAAAAGTTGTCGAAATAGAGAGACACGTGTGAGCACTGTCAGGAATGAAAGGTTTTAATAAATGAATGATTGAATGTTTTTAATAAAATAAAGAAAGAAAAAGAAATGAATTTTAACCATGGTTTTGCCCTTGGAGGAAACTTTGTTGCTCTTCAAATTAAGGGAGATTGGACTTTGGAGTAACTAGTTAACCAGGGAGATTCAAAAATTAGAATCTAGATTTGGGGATGCAACATACTTTGACAGCACTAGTTTGTATCTTCATCATTTCAAATTAAAATTTTTTAGGTAAGTTCTTGAGAGAAATACAGAACACCTACATCCCACATTTTTTATTTTTTCAACCTTGCAGTTTAGATTGTAGAATTAGGGACAGGGCAGTGGGTTCTAAAGGTTTACATTTTCAAGCTTGTCTACCATCAATATCAATGATGGGGAAAGCCAAACAGATACAAAAAATAGACTATGCCCAACTGGTTAAAACTCAGGTTCCACTGATGAATTCCATGATGCTTATGATCTTGTAATCCATGGTAGGCTAACCACATAATTAGATTTTTCATGTGAGAATAAGGTCGTAGGGGGCATACCCAGCAAGACACAAAACATTGTGTATAATAAAATATTAGGCCAAAATATAAATAAAACTGCATCATGGGATGTTGGATTGGGACGCATGATGTTATCTGAGGTTTTCCCTTATGCAGAAATTGTCATGGTCTATGCCCAAAATTATGATGAAAATAGATGACAAATTGTTAATAAAAATATAGTGGAATGTTTGAGTCCAACAAACTTCAAATTCCAACAAGCTTTAGAGTCCTACATATGCCATCTTCTTCTAGTAAAATATAGTGGAACATTCGAGTCCAACAAGCTTCAAATTCGGGGTATAAGGATGATGAGGCGAAAACAGTGCGTCCAATATATGAATGGACCACTAAGATAAGGATACACGATAATAGAGGGAACTACAACCATTTTGTAGACTTCTTTTTGGCTCCAATGTATCATGAAATTACAAATACTCCACTGCCTAGATTGCCCAGGCCTTGTAGAGATTGCATTCAACTGGGACCAAAAATACAATTGGTTGAGTGCTACCTCATGGAAGAATATATTGTGTAAACATTTTATGAATCAAGAGTAGAATCCTACAAAATTTCAATACATGTGACAGAGAGGTTTTTTGCATTGGAATATATACGACAAATGGAGAGTATATATAAGCTCTACTTTTATGGTTAGCAAAACAAGAGCTTATTTCCTTCATTACCTTTTTCATGTGGAGGGTTCACATTTGAGAGAAAAGCATTCAGTGTGGTATATGAAATTTTAAAAACTTTAAAATTTGATGTTGATAGTTACTGGCAGTATGATCCATGCAACATCATTAAAGAAAGGGTTGTGGCGAATAAGAACTATGCAAGTGAAATCCAACATGAAAGTAAACCATTCTTATAAATGTTGAAAAAAAAGGATTCTTGGGATGAGGAAAAAAAAAAGTGATGGAGGAAACTCTTGTTGATAAAAGTATTCTCTAGAACAATTGTCAGCTCAAATTATGGCATTGCACCCATAGAGAACAACAAAGCAAGAGATCCAAACCAGGAGGTCCGACAATTTTTACAAAAGAGCTGATGTTCCATCTACTAGAAAAAGTATCCCAGAATCTCTATCAAAGACTTGTTTAGGAAGAATCTAGGTGAACCAAAGAATATTGCAGATTTTGAAGATATTCCAAAGGATTATGAGTTTAGCAAATTGTGGAATATAGAGAATCCATCTTAAGCATATAATGATAATGATAGAGATCATGATAGTGATAATGAGATACCCTCAAGTCAAACTCCAACAACTATTATAGAATATGCAAAAACATCTATGTTGAGTGAGAGTGAGACCATGTTAGAAAAATATTCTTCAGGGACACCCATAATGGAAAAATTGGATTATCAAGGTGGAGGTCTGGGGTCTAAAGGACAAGGCCCTTGGATGCCATTGGAGGTAGAGTTACAAAAAAAAGGTGCATATCGTTGAGGCACTGGAGTTGAATCAACAAGGAAAGGTGATAATTATATACCTGAACCTCATTTTGTTATAGCTTCAAATCCCGACACTCGGACTCAATCACAACTAGAACATGGTGGAGAATCAAGTGCTTTTTCCACTAGTGGGTATGTTATGGGTACTAGTACTAGTTGTGGTCAACAAGTACAACAACAAAAAATCACTTAGAAAAGGCCAACAATAGAAGATACTACATAGAATCCCAATGATCAAAGCATGTTGAAGAGGCAAAATCTTATGACAACAATGACGAGTACAACTCCAAATACATCAGGTTACATCGTGAAGGTAATATTTCCAGCTTCAAAACAAGCTCTTGGGCCTCAAATGAGTCTGATAACCGTAACTGTAAGTCAAAGTGGGACAGGATTAGGAATGGGTTTTGCATTTTTTGCTAGACCTCACAATGAAATAGTTAGAGCCACATGCATAGGTGGAGGTTCCTACATCACTGCATGTGCTATTTCACCATTCAAAAATTTAATTGTGTCTGCAACCCCATATTTTAATTACAATAATTTCATTGATCAATTGAGAGAGAGAGCAGTAAAAAATAAAGAAAAAAGGAAGCTAATGATGAAGGCTGCAAGTATTACAACTGTAGAGGAACGACCTGGAATGAACAAGGTATTTCACACATATGACCCAAATAAAGAAATGATGGAGTACATGGTTGTTATGCCCCCAATTCCAAATCAAAATAAACTAGAGAAGCTGACTGATCCCTTCCAATTTCACGTTAGCACCATCCAAATGGATTTCTTAGGAGTTAAAAATATGGACAAAATTAATGTGTCAAGAAAGATCAACGAAGTGGTGTACACATCATTTCTCAAGCAAGAGAGAGAGAGAGATAAATAAGTCGGCGAGACAAATACAAAATTTATAGAGAGACCTAGAAAATGAGAAAGCAAAGAGGAAAGTTGCAAAGAAAAATAGACCGAGGTGGAATTGAATGAACTGAAGAAAACTTAGCTGAAAGCATCAAAAAATTTGAAAGTGAAAGAGCCTCTTTGGTACAACTATACAAAAATATGGAGAATATCGTTGCCTCAATAAAAAATTTATGAGACCAATTGAACAGAGAGGAGGTAAAAGAAAATCGATGGGCAGAAAACGTAGAGAAAGAAAGAAAAAAAAAATGAAAGACTAGCTCAAGAGCTACATGAGGCATACAATGATATTAACTCTCTCAAAGAAAAATTGAGCAGATCTTGGAAACAAACAATGAGGTTTCTAAAAGAAAAGATTTGGGAGAAAATAATGCAAAAGGTTGACCTATTGTGTCAGTTGTTTGAATTCACTGGAAATATTAGTGTACATTATGTGAAACTGACTGAATACATTGCTCATAACAAAACGTTGAATTCAAGAGAGAAAATTGCAAATCAAATTTTGCAAATAGTCTACAAATCTAATGACAAATATTTGGCATCCAAGGGAATTCATGACCACATTGATGTCTCAGTAAAGGCTTCATCTGTCATTCAAAAATGTAAGAAACTATGGGAATCACAGGAATGTTTGGATAAGGCTGCAAAAAAGTTGAAGAAGTTGCATGGAAAGGTGCAGAGATTGACATAACTTGGTTTACCGATGATTTTTGTTACAACACAACAATACATTGGAGATGTTGCTTTCAAAAATAAGATGGAGGAGAAAATGAAGCTCGATTTGGACCCATTTCCTACGGACACAAATGAGGCTAACTTTTTGGCCATGGCCAAGCCATTGATTACCTTGAATGCAACTTTGGATGAAACATTGATGTCAACTTCCACTTCCAATTATGAATTGCTGACAAATTTGCAAGTCACTTACTATATGTTAGAACAATTTGGAGTTCCATTAGATGGAGAGTGGAGCATGCTAGAAAATCTCATATAATGATTTCATAATATGTATTGTATAATTTGTATTCCCAAATACATTTAGGATTTCTAATTTATATTGTTTGTAATTCTAAGAATATAGTAATTTGTCGTGGCTTGAATTAACTTTTTTTTAATTTTGGAAAAGTCCTTAGATCTAAATCAGAGTGGAAGACAAACCTTAGTGTTGGGACGTTTTTGAATTTTTTTTCCATATGGTTTAGGGTTTATCTTCTATGTTTTAAAAGGTTTAAGCCTAAAACCCTAAACCTTGGGTCCTAGCCATGTTGCATTCTCTTTTTTATCTATTTTTGTGGTGACCCCCGACAGTTGGTTTTTGGTATCTTAAGTTATCCATTGAGGCTCATTATGTCATCGTATGACCGGCCCTTTATGTTAGCCATCCAGTTTGCCCCTCTTTCCTTTCTTGTTTAACTGTCCTTCATCTTTGATAAGATCCATGACCAATGTTTGTGTGCAGTTGCTCAATTAGATTAATGGGTTGACAAATGTTAACTCTGTAACCATACCACTTACGTAGTAGATAGGACCCGCCCAAGCTCATTGTGCATATATGTGGTTGTTGACATGGTGGAAAGGTGGCCCCAACATAGTCGCATCCTTTGTAGTTTACTAAGTGAATAGTTTGGCAAAGATCAATGACCAGAAGTGATTGTGCGATTGTGCAACTAATAAAAGATGCATCAAAAGTCTAATTTTGTAATGTAGTTGCAGATGTGGCATGTGGGACCCGTGAAGACTGGTGGTAAATATCTTAACTAGTAATACAAGAGCATATGGACAACTAAGCCACACAATAAGAGTGTGGGACCTATACCCCCATTTTTTAAGTGTGATAAAGAGAAATGCTTGCATAGGAGATCTATGGCTATGATTGTCGTGTGATTGGCAAAAGGTGCATGGCCAAGCTAACTCTGCAATGTTGAGGAGGCTTAAGAGGTAACAGTGAAATAAAAGATATTAAATCTACTACATGCTCACTTCCAACTCTGACTGATCATCGCACTTGCATACATGCTCACAGTTAATGAATCCATTTTTCCTATTATGATTTGAACTTCTTTGTTATATTAACACCGATCTCTTGCTAATTCGTATTTTTTTATTGAACAGTTCTTTTTGAGATTTGAACTTAAGACCTTACATGTAGGAGGCTTGTGGCTAATTTGTATTTATAGGGCTCTGCATATTCTGAAAATTGTTTTCTGCTTTTTGCTATCATAATTAGGGTTTCTAAGAAGTGATTGTTGTCTACACTTTCTTTACACTCCTACTAGCTTTTTACCTTCTCTGCATAAATCGAGATTTCTCATTGTTGTCTAAATATCGTAGGATTTAATTGGAGCCAAATTATATAATCTTCTCATTTATGTTAGTCTATAGAACCCTAACCCTAGGAATGGCAAAGTCTTCTAATTTGGGGAAGAGAAATTTCTCTGAAGAAATTATTGCACAACTCCCTAGATCATCAAAAACACAAAATATATCCAAGCCTAGGTCCTGACTAGATGAATTCATCATTGATCACTCTGCTGGAATCAAGAATGAGTTGATTCCACCATTAGGTTTTAGTCTTTGGAGGAGAAGCTAAAACAAGAAGGAGATAATTCTAGTGTCCAAAATATGGAATTGCAATCTGGTAAAACTTGTGGTGCCAAATGTCTATGTGAATACTAAATTGATTGTTGCAATTGTTGCAAATTACAAGCCTGATACTAGAGAGATTGTGTCCAATGAAGGTGCAAGGTTAACAAAGATCACCAAAGATGTTATCAACGAAGTGTTCATGCTCAACCCTAACACAGATTGGGTTATTGATCCCTAAGAGCTAGATATGGAGTATAAGAAAAATGAGCTCTTGTATAGAAGAATATTGGCATCATTCAGGCCTCTACACATAAAGGGAGATGATATAAAGTTGACATCCAAGTAGACTTTCCCTTACAACAAATACTTATTTATCAATTAGTTTTTGGATACATGCTATGCTTTATGTCAAGTCTATGTTGCAAATGCAAGAGATCTAATTCCAAACTAGGTGTTGATGGTTTGTATTGATATCCAAAGTAGGGGGGGAACCTACAATAGCGGGTTACACTTTTTCGGAAAAATTGACTCTTTTGTCCAGAACTCGATTTTAGCCATGTTCTATCGAAACCCCCTTTCGATCGAATGTAAAAAATGCATTCGATCGAACCCAAAAAGGCATAAAACATAAATTCTACATTAGAGGGTTCGATCGAACCCCCTTCGATAGAATATGTTCTATCAAACGTGCTTGGTTTTGGACTCCCCCCAAACCTCTCACAGTTTGTGCAGATTTTTTACCTTCAAAGATCAAATTGGGGGCTCAAATGGACAAATTTTAACAAACCCAAATGCAAGATAGTAGTAATCGAAGCAAGCTTTCTAATGACTATTATTTTAATATATAAAGAGTTTATTATTATTTTTATTTTGGATTAACTAAACATAGGTTTCATATCGAGCATCAACTTCCGAGTTCAATGATTATGGAAAAATAATAAACAAGTGAAAAAAAATTTTGAAAAATATATGTGCACTAGGTATTGAAGTCCTCTTTCCAACAAAAAAAAAATTCAATCTGGATACATACACAACAAGTTATGATCAACCAAATGAACATATGTCAAAATTACAGTTAGCTCGACTTCAAAACTTAATAAAATATGAAATATTCAAGATAATATTATGAAACCAACTGGAAACATTAGATATGGATGTCACAAAACTAAATTTGAAAGAATCACATTCATATCTATTTTAGAAAAAAAAATTTATGCCATACCAAATGAGTATCACTCTTTAAAAATGTTGTTTTTTATAAGAAAACTAGTTTTTGAGGAAGATAGAAAAATTCAAAAAAATTGATTCAAAAAAAATTCAAAAAAATATATTTAGAATCTACACACAAAATATCACAAATCACTAGTTCACATCATTTGCAAATTCCTTATGGTTTAGTAGTAATAAGTGTCCAAATGTGGGGTTTTTTTTTTTTTTTTCTGAAAATGAAAATTGAAGTGTCAAATTTGGCAAAAAAGTGTAACCCACTATTGGGTTCACCCTGGGATATCAATAGGCTTTTTGTTGGTGTTGGAAATAAGCCACACTCGGACCGACGATGGACTAGTCCAAGAGGGGCTAGTAGCTTAGTGGCAGAGCACTCTAGCAACGTATGGAAGGTCCTAGGTTCAAGTCCTAGCTGGTCCATGTCTCAACATGGTATCAAAGCCAGGTCCAGGCTAGGAGCCCCAAGCACACGAGAGGTGTGGCTTAAGATGGGGTGTTGCTGTTGGAAATAAGCCACACCCAGACTGATGATGGACTAGTCCAAGAGGGGTCAGTAGCTCAGTGGTAGAGCACTCCATCAGCGTATGGAAGGTCCTAGGTTCAAGTCCTAGCTAGTCCATGTCTCAACATGGTATTAGAGCCAGGTCCAGGATAGGAACCCCAAGCACATGAGAGGTGTGGCTTAAGGGGGGGTGTTGGTGTTGGAAATAAGCCACACCCAAACCAACGATGGACTGGTCCGAGAGGGGCTAGTAGCTCAGTGGTAGAGCACTCCAGCAGCGTATGGAAGGTCCCAGGTTCGAGTCCTAGCTAGTCCATCTCTCAACACCTTTTGATTATGCTTTTGTTGTAGCTGAAGGTTTTCATAATGCCTTATGTGATTTTAAAATAGGCAAATAAGAAATTTTCAGGTATTACTCTCTCTTGATGCATATACTTTTGTTCAAAGGTATTAAGGCATGGCATCCTAATTTGTAGATTGTAACCATGGCTGAAGGAGAGTCACCTCATGTTCAAGAGTGGACCTATATCTGGGGCTCACATATGAACGAGTCAAACTATTTGGTTTTTGAAAATTTCTTTGTGAGAAAGCTTTTGAGTATTTTGCAAAAGGAAGTTAGGTGGGGTCTAAGCCCAATGGCTAAGGAATTTAATAGACCCAAAGTCCTTAAGCATGAGTTAGGTATCACCCACAAATGGGGATCTTGGTTTTACTTTAAGGACCACACAATCATAAGGGTTTTTGGCAGTCTTGTTACTCCTAGGATTTTGCCTATTATCGTTTGGGATAGGGTGGCCTTTTTAGAAATTATGCATCAATTAAATGAGTTTGATGTCTTTGATGGAAGGGTCACACAAGAAAGGATCAATGATCCCATCACAAGTTGTGACTGGTATGTATCACTTTTTAAATAGGAAAGCATATGATATCTTGGATTTTATGTTGAATAAGTATACACTCCAGCATGGGAGATGAAACTAATCCCAGAAGCAAGGATGAGAGCAATTTTTCCTACTTATATAGATGTTAATATAATTCCCCTACCTCATGAGAGACACTACTTGGATGTTATACCCCCAATGCAAGTAGCAGAGGAGGAAAGATCAGAATCTCCTTAGTCAATTGGCTCTCCCATTGTCCCTTCTTCCCCTCCCCTAAGCCCTCAAGAACCTCCATCCACATCTACTCTTGATCCATAATCATCACACCCTTTGTACCCCTCACAAAGATTGCTTGCAGAAGCTACCTTGAAGAGGCCCATGAGTGCACCATCTTCAAGTGGTTCTATTTTTCAAGTCCCAGACAATCCTAGGGTTGTCACTCCCTTGCATATATTGTCTCCAAGAGAAATCCCTTTCCAGTCATATCAAGGTTTTGAATTCCAAGGGGATGAGCCCTTACCTCCTCATAGATTTGATACAAGGACAAGGGTTACCATTCAAAATCCTCCTAAGGAGTGGGCCCTTGATTCTTTTAAACTTGGGGGAGATCTCAATCAAGATGTGAGATTGAATGCTTGTGAACAATTCATGAGCGATGATGATTTCATAAATATTAGGAAATTCAAGCATTTTGTTATAAGAAATTTGAGACATGAAATGGAAAAGAGTAGATGTATTAAATTTGATAATTTGGGGAATGATGAAAGATGAGGTCCTAAGAGCTGCAAAGGAACAATTTGTTGCTTTGACCCCAATGATGAGAAGGCAGATTGTAAAGGGGAGTGGGGTACTCCTTTTGGAAGTATGAGACATCTCTTCTGCTATCATTTTTGGTGAATTGAGAAGGATACATGATATAGATCTAGAATCAATGGATTCAATGCAGAGAGAGGAAGCACTATTTGATGATCATCTTGATCATTTAGTTATTTGGTGTCTTCATAGAGTCACAAAAAGGCCTAGTATGAGCTATGAAGTTGATCAATTATTTGGGGGTCTGTTAGTCAAAAGAGTGGCTAACACTTCCATTACAGAGGCAACATTCCTCAATATAAATGTGGAAAAATATACTCATAAGGTGGCTTTGAAGACATACGAAGAGGTCACAATTTGAGAGAGAAGGTGACTTCTCTGGAAGAATAGTTGAAAGCAGGACCAACATACACACCTCTGGACAGAATTGAGAATACATATAATGAAGATATGGGAAGGAATGATCTAGCTCAAGCTAGATTGGAGATAGTCAGATTGATAAATGAAAGGGATGTGCTAAAGATGGACGCTTTGCAAATGGAGAGAAGAATAAAGATAGACATGGCAAAGTCACTATTGGAGTCAAAGATCAATGAAATTTTGGACCATGTTGATGTTGCATGGGATGAGCATAGTGAGTTGGTGATGTTTTCTCAATAACATTTAAGATGGAAACATTTCATGGCTTTCTCATTATCTCATATGAGCAAGACAATTGCAGTGTTGGAGATTTCATTGATTAAGCCTCTCCCAAGTTTCTTACATGACATGATCAAAAGTTTTAAAACCAGGTTTGAGATGTTAAAGAATATATTTATTATTCATAGGATGTACACACATAAAATTAATGGTGAACTCAAAGGCTTTCAGTGTTTAGTTGTCAGCCTCATGCCTACTCTATTTGATAGAGAAAGAAGCAGAACAGAAGGAGAAAAGGTCCTGAGATCCAAATCGGATTGGAAGGCTGATATCAAAACAATTCAGGATGAAATGTTGCTATATATAATGTCAGATGATACACAATTCATTAAGAAGTTAGAATCCTACATGGATGCATTCTTAAGGTTCAATAGTGGTATGACTAGAATAGAGGTGATCAGGCCAGAAATTGAAGATGACAGTTATCAACAGCATCTCAAGGCTCTTCATGACCTCAAACAATATGGATTTGAAGACTTCTAATCCATTTTCCTCTCTTTTCTATGTTTCTTCTAGTTTTGATTTGATCACTTCTGATCCCTTTTCCTCTCTTTTCCTTAGTTTTCAAATTTTGATATTGTAAAAGGATCGAAGCTTGTTGCATCCTCAATTTTTTTTTAAGAGGATAATCAAGGCCTTGTTTTTCCCTCTCCTTCTTTGACTTCTACATATACTACAAAATTCCAATAGAAGCAGATATACTAATTCACCCAGGGTGAATAATATACAAAAAGACCTCGGTTGTTATCTAGAATCTTATATAAATCAATGAAATTGAGGATTTTTTGGTTGAGGTTCATATGTCTACACTGTGTTATTGAGTTTTAATGGGTTTCCACTTCTTCTAAAGTAGAATATTAAAATTGCTTATTCTATTCAAAGGGATTCTATGTAGAGAAAAAGTAGTAAGTTGCAATTGAGAAAATTCATCTCATGCTATGGTCGATATCAAATATTAATCATATTTTTTGATACTAATGCAATTAACAATCTCCATGGTCATGATGTAATTACTAATGCAACACTACACTTTTTGATACTTGAATGTTGAATCAAAATTATCAAATAAATAATTACTAATGCAACCTTATTCTTGAACATTGAAAAATAGTTGTACGTTAATTTATTAACTTGTAAATAGAAATTTGAAAAATGCAAGCATATGAAAATTAAATTACTTGATAGTAACATAAAATATCATCAAGCACAATTAGGATTTTGTAATGTGATAGATGAAATACATTATGAAATATGGAACCAAAAGTTTAATAAATACCTAGTAACTACTAGCACTAAATCTCTTAAATTTTTCAAATAATCTCATCATCTTGATCATCAAATTGAGAGCTTTCTTGATTATTGTTTGTTGTTTCTTCAATTTGCATACCTTCGCATGAGCGCATCTCAAAACTAGTAGTACATGTGTCACTGGCATTCACTCTAGTTGTCCCACTTTGGTTTGAATTATTGTCCAACCCTCTTCTTTCAGTTTTGGACTTCCAGATTCCTAGTGCCCTTCCATAAGGACAACTTTGGACATTATACCTCGATGTATACATCTACAAGCAATTTCCAAATGTTTGTCTAGTTTTTTCCTTAACTTTGATTTTAAGAACCCCAAAGAACTGAAAACTCTCTCATCCTCCACCAAACCCAATATCATTTTTTGACATAAATCAACAAGTTTGAGATGCTCTGATAATGAATTAGCCAATTGTATGCTCTAACTTATCTTTGTCCAAACCTTTGTTACTGATCTCTCTTCCAAGGGGTTGTCTGCTTTTTTCGATTCATCAAAATGATGCCTCATATTTAATGCAAAATGGGTTGATTTCTCTCTAAGAATTGTTTCATTGAAAATTCCTTCTATAGTTTGTCTATTGATTTCTACAGATTTGCAAAAATGGTTTATCAAAGTCATTATCCTATGGCAAAAAATCAGCTGGATTGTTGAGTTCCCAACATTGAGGAAACAAAATAGACATGGCTTCAAGTAAATCATCACGAGAGAATTGTTTTCTAATTTTTGAGGAAACAAAAGAGGCGATTTTCTTCAGACTAGTAGACATAGAATCAACAATCTTGCTAAAATACTCCCTTCTTCTTTCTTCTTAGAGCGCTTTCTTGGTTTTGTGATAATGGCAAGGCGGTGCATTGTTATCTGAAATCCACATACACTGACACATAACTCCTCGCTTGCATTAAACTAAAAAAATTGCTAGGATTGTTCAAATATGTCAATGTCTACCAGCTAGCAAATTTTAAATCTACAATTGTTTGTTCTGATTGATAGAGATTATCGAGGATCACGCATGTAATTTTACATAGCTTAGCATATGCAACAATATACATAGTTTTTTCTTAGGTTTTTTTCACAAGATGGTTCATTTCCTCTAGCCTGGAGAGAAGACCTACTAAAGTTAGGATTGTCTCTATATCACATAACCTACGAAGCAGGTTAGGACTTTTGTCTACTGTGTGGTGATGTTTGTACATTACTCCAATCAAGGATCGATATTCTAAATAACCTCGATGCGATGGACTATGCAAGGAGATCCATTTGGTATCGACATCCTTCAGAAGCTTGTTCCCATTGGTTATTCCATCATCAAAATTTTGAAATTCAAAAAACTATTTGGGAGTTCGACATAAGTATGAATAGAGCTCTTTGATTAAATCTTCAACATTTGTTACTATAGGATACTTGCTCACAATTTTAAAATATAGATTCATTTTGTGGGCCATACAGTGAATGGCAGTCATGTAGGGCGAACGAAAAGTTTTTAGCTTTATGCAGAGACTGTTCTTATGATCTCGCATTATTCAAGCTCCATCCGCTCCTACACATACCAACTTTTTTGCAATTGTCAAGTCATCCATACCTCCATATTCAATTAAATAATTTTTAACTAGTTGAAATAGAGTTTCCGTTGTCGCACTCTCCTTCAATTTACAAACACATAGTAGATGAGGTTGGTCGAGATGATTCTTTACGGTATAAACATGCATACATACCCAATACATATTATCTATTGTCGTAATTTCATCCAAAGATAATGCAATAAAGTTTGACTCTCTGATTCTTTCCTTTATATCTTGTTTTTCAACCTCAGCAAGACAACTTGCCCATTTCCAACCACTATTTACTGATCAATGACTGTGAGGAAGTTAGCAATGCCCAAAATTTTTAATAAAGTACTAATTTCTAGGTAGTCTGTCATAGGACGCCCTCTAGTTAAAATATGAAAAACAACACTTAACTGAACAATTTTTCCTAGTTTTGCTACTGCCATTGCCTTTCCAAAAATAGCTTCAAGATAACCTCTAGATTCAACAAGCTCTGTCTGTCTTTTCAAATGTGCATCATATTCTAAGGTGCACTTAACATGCTGACATTGCTCCTTTGTTTTCCATCTTATCATTAATTTTTTAATTCCATCTATCATTTATTTTTCATAAACTTTGTCGATATTCTTTTCAATGGTGTCAAGCTTTAGCTTAACCTCTTCTCCTTTTTATATTTCCAACTACAAATCTTACACCTGCATTCTATTGGAGGGTCACCTTTGTTTGGATTCTCCATTGGTTCAATGAATTGATACTTTGACACCCAATCAATTTCAAAATGCCTCGCCATATCCCACTCCTGGCCCATTTTTTATTTGGATTTTCTTTTCCCCTTTCCTGCATCATCATCATCTACGACATTGTCAACCAGGTTGATTATCACATTCCTGCTACCCTAGGTATCTACCAGATCTTCTTCTTCATTGTCATCTAATATATTGCATTCGCCACCTTCTTCAATATTTGGTGTTTTGTGAATGTGGTAGTTATGATAATGTACCTTCATGATCATCTTTTTGACCACAAACATTGCTAAAGTATGAGTTTAAGGTTCTATGTTTTGCTGACCTCTCTTGGCCTTCACCACATTCAGGAGTCTTACCCTTCTTTCTATTTGACATCTCCGATGAAATAAAGGCTGCAAGTGCAAAAAACCATCTACTTGTTTAAGAAGCAATAATAGACTATAAGATTAATTGCCCCTAGAGCCTAGAATCTAGATGTCTAAGGTCTCCCTACTCAATATTAATGATCTAAAAATTGCTAACAAATCAAGATGAATAATATTATAACACTTCAAAGAAACAATCACTTACCTTTAGATTCTCATAGAGTAGCATAGAGCACTAGTAGACAACAATGCAACAATGGTTGTTCTTGTCTGTAACTTGGCTATTGATTTGAATTAAGAGCTCTGAACTGACCAAATTGTGTAAATAAAAATTTGATCTTTCATATGATCTTATACCAATCCATATTTGATTAATATTGCGGGAATTTTAAATGGCCACTTAATTCTAACACGTCTTATGGAAACATTGGGCGAATGCAACATCGAGAAAACATATACGTTGTAATTTACTAGGTGATTATGGATTGTCCATTGGGATGGACTTATAATAAAATTGGTGAAATCAATTCTTTCACAACATTGAATTGTTAATGGTATTGGTGAATATTGGGGAGAATTAAGACACTCTTCTAGAAAATGTCGGGTGAATTGGGTCCTCATGCAAATTGAACTATTGATGGTTATTGGTGAATTACGTTGGTGCATTGAAGCACACTTCTGAAAACTCAGGCAAAAATATTAAATAGACTTTTGTGATAACATAGAATCTATTGGCAAAATCTTTAAATCATCACAAAAATTTAATAAAAATGAAGGTGAATTGAAACGCATTTGACCAAAAATTTATAAAGTCAAGGCGATCCGGCCACCTCAATCAGTCAGCTTATTTGCCAATTTTGAAATGTCTGATACTAAATATTTTCCAATTGGCAATTATTCGCTACTAAAGTTTTATCTGCTTTGGTTGAAGGAAATGATCAATAAATTAATAAAGTAAATAAGAATATAGCTCAATTACATAACAACTTTGTATAGATAGTTTTTAATATCTATTCAAATTACACTTTATCATATATTTAAAATGAATTGTAAAAATTTAATATTTTAATATATAAATAATAATTACTCGTTAATTTCATACATTTAAATATCTTAAATAATAAATCAAATTCATGTCAAATTTTGACAATTTTTTTGTCTTTTTATACGACTTAACTACTTATAGCTATGGTTCTGGATTCTACACTATGCGATATGTTATGTGCGCAAGGGTCAAAAAGTGGTCATTTTAAAGTGTCGACGATACCAATAACCATGCACTACAACCACCTCAAAAATTGTCAATACTTATACACAAATGCTTGTGCTATGGGTACCAATAAAGTTGCACAACTCTTCTAAAAAGTGAAAACATGGGGATGGCTATTGATATAGGGGAGAGACCCCACTATGTGTGCACCCTAACATGCAAGGTCTATGTGACGTGGACCCCAAAACCTTTTTTTCCCCTCCAACTCAACCACTATCTGGACAAGTCGATGGTATTGTTTTTTTCCCTCTCTGATGCATCTACCACATGTTCCAACCCCATTCATCCAACATGTCCAAAAATGCCCCCAAAATGTGCATTTTCTGAAATGTGTGTGGGCCCACCTCATCAACTTGCCCCTAAATATCTCGTATCTGATAGGGTGGTCACGTGGAATCCGATCGCATGACCACCTTATTGACCAAATTAACTATTTTTACTACACGTTGCCACCCTGCATTCTTTATCTTACTCACATTAACTCTGCATCGCTTCACCTTACTACCACGAAGTAGCTCGACCTTCCTAATCGGGACGACATTGAATGCACCTGTTTTTACACCTTTCCTTCCCAAGTTTCCTTTTGTTTTCTCTCACTTATTCTCGAGTCTTTGAGAGTTTATAGACCAGAACATGTTCACCCAACCATCGAAACATGCTCGCCTTAGCACCTGCTCTACGTTATTCAACTGCATTGGCTACCACTCTCACCGCATGTCCACCGAAGGGTTTGGCTCCACTAAATGGCATTTCTTTCGCATGGTTTTGGAGAATCAAGGTAACCAAGCACAATTGCTTTTCCTTAAACATTTTTTGATGGGTTTTTTGGATTGTATAACTTGCAAGTGCATGGTTTCTTCCCCTTTTTCACCTTGCAAGTAGTCATAGAGTGGCTAGAACGTGGTTGTCTAGCCCGTAGGGGTGGATTTTGGGTCTTCATTTTTGACCCAGGTGAGGAATACTCCTCACTAAGGCTTTCCATTATCTATTTTTTTCTTATACTATTCTATTTTTGGTTTCATCCTACTTTTGTTTATTTTTTCTCTATGTTTTACGTCCTCTGGGGTTTCTATTTATTGTAAAAGATATTCTATGTTATGAAAATGTGCTCTATATTTTCGGTTCTTCATTTGTTTAATTGTAAGGTAGAGGTGATCATAATGTGCTATATATTTGTGGGTTATTCGTCTGTAATATGATTTGATGCATAATGTTGTTGTATTCGATCATAGTGACGATTAATCCTCACTACGACCTTTCAATAACAGTATTCATTTAATAGGGTTTTTTATTATACTCTCCAATCCATATTTGAACACTTTGTAAACTATAAATTGTAATGGGCTCTATATTTGTGGGTTCTTCATCTGTAATATGTTTTTGATTAAGGAAAAAGCAGATTTTGAAGGGGCCCCGAAACCCTTTACAAGTAGAACTTAAATAGCAAAGCTACAAGAGACAGAAAAGAACAGAAACCACAAAAAAACCAGCAGAAACCAAAGAAAACCCAAAAAAGCCCCAAAAAGCTAGTAGGCTCTTCATCTGTAATATGTTATGGTACATAATGTTTAACATTTTATTGTTTCCTTGGTCGTTGTTTGATATTGGTCGATTTTTTTGTGAGGGTTTGTATTTTTTAACACTAAAATATGTGTTCATGAACACAAATATCTCCAATAGGGAAATGTGGTCTTTGGTTAAAACTCTTATGTTGTTTTAAAAATGTATAAAATTGGGTTATTTATTTTTGTTACCCTGCAGAGGGGTTTTATTTTATTATCTTCTAAAAAAACAACACTTTTGATTAGTTGTATATGTGTGGCATAATTTTGAAGGCCTATTTTACATGATGCGAGGTAATTTATGTTCTATTGGTTTATGAATTTTAAATGCAGTTTAATTTCTTGTTAACGATAAATTTATAATTATACCATTTGTATATATACACAGTAATAAGGGTTAATTGTTATGGTTAAGTGTTGTAGAAATATGAGAATTATTATTAACATAGTTAACATAAAAATACTTAAATGTTGTAATAATATGAGAATTACTATTAACAATTTACATAAACATAGTTAACTATTGTAGTAATATGAGAATTACTATTAACTGTATACACATAAAAATTGGCTATGAGCAATTAAATAAATATTTTATATTTATTTAATAATTATTCTTCTATTAAATAGTTAATTTGAAAAGATTAATTTATTTAATTCATTTCATGTCTTTCTATTAATTAATTTAATTGAAATATTTTATTAATTAATTCATCTATCCTATTCCTCTGATTAATTAAATATCTAATATTTAATTATCTCCTTTAATTAATTAAATATCTAATATTTAATTATTCCTCTAACCAAGTTAATTAAATATATAATATTTAGTTATCTCCTTCAAAAATTAAATATCTAAATATTTAATAGTTATTCTCCTATCCTATAGTCTCAAATATTAAATAATTCTGAAAATTATTTAATCCCTTTTCCAGCTCACCCTCCATCTCCACTTCATCTTCCCTTTGCCAACTCATCAAACATGTGGCTAAGGAAATTAATATCTCTTAAATATTAATTCATCATTTATCTTCAACCTCCAAAATTTAATGAAATTGTGTACGTACACACATTTCATAACCATTCCCTATATTCTCTCCAACACCCCTACATCTTAGGAAGGACTTGAGTCCACTTGTCCTCCCATGCCTAAATCTTCTCCAACCATCCCTAGATTCCCTCATCAGCAACCCAGTCAAGGTGAGATGAGTGACACTTGTCTTCTCCTTCCCCCTTTCTCTCAACCTTCACCTTTGCTCACAACCATTCAAATCTACAGATCTGATCATGACTGTTGATCTGAGCCACATCATCTAATCCTCTCAAGGTCTATAAAATCAAGAGCTTCAGTTGAGAGAGAGTTAGTCTTCAAATTAATCATATGCATCTGTGAGTTTTTGAAGCAAATAGCAAATAGCAAATAGAAATTATCATATAATATCATTTTAGCATAATCATGTAGTATTGCATATCATAGTATCACTTAACTACAAGTTATCAGTCCATTCTTCATATGCCATCTTGGAAGCCATCAGTGCATTGTCTGAGAGCACACCATCTGCAACCAGGAACAGTGGAGTTAGGAAACAATGAGTCATAAGCCATGAAGGTAATATTAGTATTTTATTTTATATGTACTTCATGTAGTTTCATTGGTTGAATTTAGATTTCCTGTAGCATTTCCATTGGTATTTTGTGAAGCTAACTTGTTGCAGGTAACATTCTAAGGATAAAATTCAAGTCGACACATTAATAGATTACATGAACATAATAAGGGTTAATTGTTGTGGTTAATTGTTGTAGTAAAATGAGAATTACTATTAAAATAGTTAACATAGACATAGTTAACTATTGTAGTAATATGAGAATTACTATTAACAGTTTACATAAACATAGTTAACTGTTGTAGTAATTTGATATCTACTATGCTTAATTTTACATAATATTAATTGTTATAGTTAACTATTGTATTAATATGATAATTACTATGGTTAAGTTTACATAAACATAGTTAATTGTTGTAGTAATATGAGAATTGTTATTAAAATAAACATAAACACAGTTAATTGTTGTATTAATTTGAGGATTACTATTAACATAAACATAGTTAAATGTTGTATTAATATGAGAATTACTATTAACATAAACATATTGAGCCATTCGAAAGAGATAAACATAAACATAAACATAAACATTAACAAAAACAAAAACATAAACATAAACATTTTTAAATTAACATTAACATTAACATTACTATTAACATAAAAATATTGTAGAATTAATATATTGAGCCATTCAAAAAAAATTATGCATATTAACCATAAACATATTTCGACCATAGACTCTAAGGGTTTAAGAAGCCATACACTTCACAACCTACAAAAATTGCTAATATTGCCTTCATAAACTGCTCATAGTGCAAACATGAATATATAACTACCATATTACATAACATATAAATAAGCCATACACTTAATATTGCAAGCATAAACATATAACTACCAATACGTCTAACATATGGGGATTTTAGTTATACAAGTATTTTATGCCCTCCCTTATTTCTTTCACCCTATGTACCATTTCTTCAGGAAGAACATCCTTGTTTGCTTGCATGAAAGCATTGAACGCATCCACTATATGCTTTTCCCACTCTATTTTTGAAAAGCCTCCAAGCCTTTGCCATTTTTTGTTTTTTCCCCTTTGGCATTCAGATCAAAATATCCCACCACTACACCTAATTTAGGGACAGTTTCTAAAGTCTCCAAGGCCATCTTCATGCCCTCAGCATTTTCCTATCCAACCATACGGTGGACAATGCCATATGCATGCAGAGTATGTCCTTGAATTTGAACTATGGGATCAAATAGAGTCTCATACACTTGCTCATCATGGATGTGCCCATTTGACCAAGAATTAGACCCCACAATCTTGATCATTGTCATTTTCTCCTTCTCCTTTTCTTTTTGAAATAGTCTTTCCACCTGCTCCTCAAGTGTCTCATTAGTTACCCCCTACAATGCACATATGCACTTCACCCCAAATACTTCTGCCATATTTGTGTTATGGGATTCTTCACAATTGCCCCTACCTAAACTTATGTGGCTTTCCTCTACTTGTGTCCTCCTTATTTATGGACATGCCATTGGTCCCTTGACTTTTCTGCACATTTCCCTAAAAATGATGTGGAAGGATAACATTATACTCCATTGTCCTCACAAATCTCAAATTGGATTCAGTCAGGATTTGTTATCAGAACGCTTGCTCTTTTTTCAAGCCTACCTCTCATGTTATGCTTTTTAGGTATCCCAACCCTGCCTTATTTGTGTTTTGGATTTCCAAATGGTCACACATGATTATCTATTATTTGTTGATTCTCTGCACATCATGGATCACACGCACACACTCTTATATGTACATGTATATGTATATGTATATGTATATGTATATGTATATGTATATGTATACACATATATATGTATGTGTGTATATATATATGTGTGTGTGTGTGTGTACACACAAATATATGTATGTATGTATATGTATGTGTATATAGATATACATAGATTCCTTGTCCAAACTTAATTATAATTGGAATTCCAATTATAATTGTAATTCTATTTTGTGTTGGTTATAAAGATGGTCATGTGTTTGTATATGCGGTCACTCTATCAGCTACATGATATTTTAGGGGCAAGCTGACGAGGTGAGCCCACACACATTTTAGGCAATGCACAATTAGGGGCATTTTTGGACACGTTGGACGAATGGGGTATGAACACATGGTAGATGCATCCAAGAGGGAAAACAACAATAGCATCGATTTGTCTAGTTGGAGGGAAAATTAAAAAAAGGTTTACATGTAATAGTAATTGTATTTATATATGTTTGTGTATATATCATACATATATCTGGTATATGTGTAGGTGTGAACATCATAGGAAACCTTGTAGACAATTCAATTATGTAGCATTCTTCCAAGTCAAATAGAATTGTAGATATATACCAAAATTTAATTGCAATATTTACATCATATGAAACCATTTTTAGTATAGAATTATGTTGCATTCTACCAATTCATAACCCAATTGTAGATATGAAATATAATTTAGTACTAAAAATGTTTTCGCATAATGTAGTGACTTCCATAATAAAAAAAAGGTTTTTAAGATTTGAGAGCCTTTATGTGCACACCCTATCTTGAAAAGTCCAAAAGAACCCACAAATATAGAGAACCTTATTGCTTCACATCGATATGGTTTATTTAGTTTCTTATAAATTATATATTTATATATATATATATGTAATTTGGCAGTATTTTACATACTAACATCATAGGAAACCTTTTATAGTATTCAATTATGTTGCATTGTACCAATTCAGCCTGAATTGTACAAATGCAACATAATTTAATACTATAAAAGCTTTCACATAATGTTGTATGTAAACCTGGTCATAGTTTGTGAGACCCTTACTACTTAGTACTTTACATATTTAGTTATGTTGCATGACATAGAACAATGTTTTACATCATTGCATCATAGGAAACCTTTAGTTGTGTATTGAATGATGTTGCATTCTACCAATTCAAATATATTCAGTTATGTTGAACTATGTTACATGTTTCCATATATTCAGTTATGTTACATATTTGTTTATTAAGTTTATTTAAATCCTCAAAGTTTATTTACATGTTTCATATCATTCTTTTTCCTAAACATGGGAGCATCTCAATTATATTGATTCTTAGTTTGAGATATTTCATAGACATGGCTCTGCAAATGCCTAGGGGAGTGGGCTCAATACATGCACGAGGTCATAAACATGTCAAGTGTAATTGAGTTCAATTATAGTTATAGGCATTCTGACAACACTTATAACATATTTTGATACATACAAAATCTGATACCACACTGGTATTTGGTCTTAGCAATGAGGGCATGCTACTATATGAATCCCTTTTGCTGCTCAATTGTGTTGCACTCAACCATTCAAAATGAATGGGTGAGTCCTACAACACAAATCAACACCAATAGACATTCAAATGGTTGTGTGTTCTTGTTGCACTACTAATTCATAGTGGAAGGGAGAGTGGTAGCCATCCCCAATGTTGAAGGGAGATTTATACCCATGGTGAGAATGTTCCAATGGTTGGGTGAACACATTTTTCTCTGTTAAATCTTGAAGACTCAAGAAGTAGGAGAAAACAAAAGGAAAGTTGGGAAGGAAAGGCGTGAAAGTAGGTGCATTCAATGTCACCATGATCGGGAAGGCCGAGCTATGTTGTGGTAGTAAGGTGAAGCGACACAGAGTTAATGCAAGTAAGAGAAAGAATGTAGGGTGGCGGTGGGTAGTAAAAACAAGCAAGTTGGTCAATAAGGTGGCCATGCATTATTGCAATGATTTGTAAAGACAATAATGCACTATTGCAATATTGGTAAAGACAATAATGCACTATTGCAGTATTGGTAAAGACAATAATGCACTATTGTAGTATTGAAGTATTTGTAACACGTAATTGCATGAGATGCAATATTGATGTTGCATTATTGCACTATTGCAATAGTGTAGTATTGGTAGCACGTAAAAATCATTATTGCACTGTTGAAAACACATTATTTGCACTATTGCAGTATTGATAACACAGGCCGAGATGTTTATAATTTATATGGACTCAAAACACCATGCCTACACCTAAAATGCAAATTATTGGCATTGTATTGTCATTGATGTCAACCAGTATAGAAGAAAAACTAGTAAATGATGACATATGTGAGTGGGCAAGATGATTGAGTTGTTGTCTATGATGAAGAGGTAGAATGTTACCTAAATCACATCAATATAGGAGGAGAAGAATGTACAGGTCACCGGCATGCTATGTGGATGCAGTACAACAGGACTCCCACTAGATGAAGATGTAGTCACCATGTGAAGAGATGACTGATAGTGAATGTACTCACACCAGATCACATGTGCCTATTTAAGGGTATGATGCACAAACAGGGAAGCCACATGAGTACATTACAGGATGTAGATGACAAGTATCCACTACCACCGATAAGTGGACCTTATCTCCTATTATGCATAGTATGCATCATAGTTCTGTGAGGAAGATGAGGTCAAGGCAGGTGTTTGAATGCTGACACTAGATCTACTGATGAATCAAAGGAATGCCTCAAGTGCATGAAATTAGGGATATGCACTAGACCAACATAGAAGGCATGTTATGCCATCGGGACAAAAAAGGAAGAGTAGAAAATTGATTGGTTTGTCACCTTGACAAACTGGCTGAGATGATGTCTAGTCTAATGGTGAAGAAGGAAAAGAGGAGAAACTACAGAGAGAGAGAGTGCAACCAGTATACAGATGCCTTAGATGGAATTAGTTGAATATTGATGACATGGTGTCATCACAATGGCTATCGGTCAGCATGAGAACTAGTAAAGAATAAAAGAGGCTAAGTGATGTACTCCTACTAGTTGAGAATGTGCATGTTATGAATAGGCATGTCTGGCAACCGGTTAAGATGTTCCACCGGTATATCAAAAAAGTGTAGACATGATGGTTAACCAGTAAAGTGTGAAATACCTACAGGGTTAGAGAACTGGCAAAGAAGAAGAACTGGTTGAGTGTTTGGTCAGTGATCCTGTTTGAAATGACACAGAGGTCAAAGCTAAGGTGGATGTCGACAAAGGTGCCATGTGGAGTCAAGGTGGCAGACATGCATGTAGTGGTAGATGGAGTGTGCACTGACAAGGTGGTTGTAGAGTTGGTCAACATTAATTGTAGACCTTGTAAATCATGGGATGTGTTGCAAAAGTGTGCAATTCAAGGAAGGTCGAACAGAGGTGATTGATGTAGAGTGTCCAGGTGCATAATAAGGTTGGTGATGCAATTGACAGAACTATTTATGGTGATTGATCTTGTGTCTCACCGAATGACTATCTGTGTTTACTAAGTTTAGCAATCGTGTATTGTAAGGCACATTAATGGTGGTGATGTGTAGATATTTGTCTTAGAGCTTAGATCGAATGAGATTTGATTAGATTCGATGTGCCTCATGATCAGTGGAAGAAACCCTAAGGTGCCAAGTTTGAATGTTGCTTTTGGCGGGAAAGCCTGAATACAAATATGCAGGCCAAAGAAAGATTTCATGATGCCTCAAAGAGAGATGATGTGAAGTGATGCACAAGGTTGAATAGAGAAGTAAATGAAGTACGAGATCTAGAGAGAATCATAGAGATCGAGCAGCAGGGAGACAACCGGTAATAAGTTTTGGCGAAGGCTTAATCGGTGAGGTTAAAGCAATCAGCAGGTTGTTGAATGAGAGAAGGTTGATGCATTTGAGAGAAGACCAATCAAATACTCTATGAGTATTTAAAGAGAGGTTGAGCATGAAAGAGTCTAGGACTAAATATTTTAACTAGAAACAGTGAGGTAACCGGTGGTGACCAAATCGGCAGTGAAGGGTCATAGGAGAGTGCAAAATAGGCAAGAAGGAACCGATAGAAGATAGAACTAGTGGAGAGAAGTAGAGCAGTTGAGGGAAGAAACAACCAGCAGAGAGAATCGACAGAGAGAGAGAGAAATGGTTGTGAACTAGATAGAAGATCCAATAGAGAGACTTGAAGAAGAGTTACAAAATCCTTTTGTAACAAGGCTATTAACTTGTGAATGACTATGTTTTTGAATTCACTGAGTTGTAACTCAGTGCAGGGGTTGTAGCTCCTTAGGTTGGAGCCCTAAAATCAGGGGTTGTATCTCCTTAGGTTGGAGCCCTAAAATCAGGAGTTGTAGCTCCTTGGGTTGGTGCCCTAAATCAGGGGTTGGTACTCCTTGAGTTGGTGCCTTAAACAGTGTAGTCATTGATTCATTGTGAGGCTGGATTGGAGCAATAGTCTCCAGCAGCATTTCTCACCGAGGTTTTTCCCATCTTGGGTTTTCCTCATATATGTTGGTGTTATGTGATGTCCCTTTTGTGTGAATTCTTTCGTGATTAGTTTCCTCACCAACCAGTAAATCTGCATTGAGTTAGATTTGATAACTAGTATACTCACATAGGACAATTAAAGGGAAAAATTTGAGAACCACTGATTCACCCCCCTCTGAGTGGTACATTGTGTCTAACACAAATATGTATGCCTATGGTAGATTTATTATCGTTGATCATGTTAACATGTTCAGTGTGACAAAGAAGTGAGAACACCAAGTCACACCATCTGTAGTACCCATGGATTGAGAATGCCATGCCTTTAGTGATGGGATATCCATTTTCTTTTTTAGGTGTCAAGCATGGTTTTTTCAGTCCATCTATAGGTTGTGTCATGACATTTTTTAAGAATATGTTCTTGCATTATAGCAATATTCAAATTACAATATGCCCTATTGTAGTATTGTGGTATTGGTAACACATATATGCATGAGATGCAATATTGATGTTGCATTATTACACTATTGCATTAGTGCACTATTGATAGCACATAATTGCCGAAATGCAAAGTTCAAAACACATTATTTGCACTATTGTAGTATTGGTAGCTCATACTTGCACTATTGATTTCAGTTATACATATAGATATATTTGCATATACCAATGAAAATAAATATAGGATGGATACATTATCTACTATCCACTATACAAATAATTTGGACCAAAACAAATAAACTCGATATAATTGCATTGTTGATTGCAGTTGATGTCACTCACATCTAGTAGTATAGGTGTTAGAACCAACAAAAGAAAATATGGATCCATTGTCCATTGTACACGGTATATATCATTTAAACCAAATAGGAAAAGGAGCAACGGGTGATGTAGGTTGGACCCTTGTGGATGCAATGGGTGTTGAGATTTTTAATTGCAATCGAGGTTGGAATAATAATTCACAACTCAGGGATTTTTATCCACACTAAGCAACCCTTCATGAACTAGAAGCTACATTTAATTATCAACCCAAGGACATGAACTTGAAATGAGACAGCACTGTATATGCACTATGGAAGCCTTCTAAGCTATTATATGAGTTGTGTATAGAAAATAAACTCAGAATAATAAACTGAATTGAAAATATGACAATGCTAGAAATAAAACTAACTACACAACAGTGGTTGCAGGAAGACTGGTTATTTGCAACAGCAGTGGCTGCAGGATGACTATTCTAAAACTAGTGAAATCAAATATGTTGAAAATAAAACCTATCATAACCAAATTGCTAATTAAAGTAAAGAATAATGAAGAAAAATCTAAACTATGATGAAATCGCAGTTCCTCAAGTGGCCCTTGCTTGAGTTGCTTCAATCTATCATTAGCATCCCATCTCCAATAGACAAGCTGCAATGCTCAAATAATCTTCTTATTGTAAATCGAATATTACATAGACATGTATTAGACTTGCTTATTGAATATGGACACTACTAACAAGACTCAACACTAACTATTCTCAACACTACCTTCAACACTACTTACTCACAACTCAACAAGATCTCATATTTATGCTTGAGGTTTGAGAGTTGGAGTAATTACAAAATCAACAACTTATTAAAAAATTCATTTCTCCTATGACAGCAAGGAGATGACTTATTCTACTCATGACTGATAATAAAGATTAAACTAACAAGAGTTGACAGAGTTCTAATACTCTTCAAACTCTTACAACCATTAAATGCAGTCATGGTTGAACATGTGTACAAAACATGTTATAATTATTTATGAATCATCAAATATTATTTCCACAATCTTCTCCAATGTTTCTTGACTTCAATAACTCCAAATACATGAACTCATCAAGAGGTAGAAGAGTCCAAGTTGAACTAGAACTCAATCCTTAACGTTGCCTGAAAATATGTCATTTTGTCTCAGTCAACTTATAGTAAATTCTGCTCATTAACTATTGTTAATCAACTCAAATTCTTTAAACCCTTTTTATATCTCCTTTTAATCTTTCCAGATCACTTTGAAAATATAAATTTTGTTAAGAAACAAGTGAGATATGCCCATTTTATTGAAACTGGTCTTTTGACTTTTTCTACACTTTCACTCAACTGCTACATCTGTCAATTGCCAACTTGCTCCTCCTTTCTTATAGTTGTATGAATGACTCAAAACACTCAAATACATACATATACATATCAAACACCATTAAATGCTTCACAAAATGAAGGTAATGTTTGTAAATGACTTGGAAGGACATTATAAACATGAGGTAAAGTATCATAAAACATGAAATAATATGGTCAATTTATAGGCTCATCAATGGAAACCACATTATTAGCCCTTGATGTTGGTAGTTGAGTGCTACTCACTTGGCTCGGGGTTAGACTACCATATCCACTGCTACTGCATTGACTTGAAGATGATTTGCAATATGCATTTCTCATCATTGGAGGTGGGATGCCTACAAAAAAACTCATAGGAGTAGATAATTCAAGGGGTAATGATCCAATTGGATAGTTCAATGCATTTGTAAAGTTGAGAAAGTTAGTGTTAATCAAATCCCGCAATATAGGATGGTTTTCAGGCAAGGGATTGCTTGGAGTTGATGTACTAGTTAACTACCATTTCATTTCCAAATCCCTTTCCTTATCATGGATGGCCCTTTCCTCTTCCTTTTGTTCCTTGAGTGACTTCTCTTTCTATTTCCTAGCCTCCTTCTCCCTCCTATGTTTCTCTCTTTACTTATCCTTTTCTTGATGTGTGATTTCCCTTTCTATTCTATCATGTTCTTTCTTTTCCTTTGCCAATAGACGAGCTACCTTATTCTACTTTCTTTGTTCTTTCTTTCAGATTTTGGTTTCTTCAATATCTTTCTTCCTCTACTCCTCTACCAGTGCAATGTTTACATAATCATCTAATGTGAGTAGTTGAGATGGGTGACTCAACCAGATACCTTTATCAAACCCCTTGTCACACTTTCGGTTGACAGTGTGCACAGGAAGTTTTAAGAATCTACAAATTAATGGTTCTGATTAAGAAGTTTGTGTGTCATTATCTAGGGAGCCTATGTTGGCCTCCACATCATTGGCACATACTTCTATTTCTTGTGTACATTTTGTGTCAAATACACAATCAACATAGTAATGCACCACCTCAGATGGCAGGGTTGGTGGTGGTGAGGAGAACTAAAAGTCCCCTATTCACCCTGGCCCTCAACGTCAATACCTAGGTTGATGGCACCTTCTACTACCCAAGTAGGTGGCGATTCATGGAAAAGGGGACGAGAAAAAGAACCAAAGAGTTAGTGTTGTTAGTCTCAACCAAAAACCAAAAAAACACAACAAATTCTAAAAAACCTTCCAATACATACCAAAAGAGATTAAAAATCACACAAATGAAGCATTAACAAAATAAAAGAGAGAAGAGACTCCCTAAGATGCTCCCATGATTCCCTTGTTTCTCTCCTCTCCAAGATCCAAATGAATGTGGCTCTCAGTTTTTAGCACTAACCATGGATGTCAAATGGAGATTCAAGATGGTTGAAAATGAAACACTAATGCTATGCTAAAGCAAAAGAGTAATGCTATGAGAAAGCTTGATTGTGAATGCAAATATAATAACAATGCTAAAAATGCTTCATCCTTTGCTTGGGGAATGAGGTTCTATTTATAGGCAAAATAGTGGATTGGAGGGTCAAGATTGATCTAGTTTGTGAAGGGCTAGGATTGCATGAGAGGAGCATGATCCTCAATCCATGTGATAGTTTTAAAACCAATCCCGTGTTGACAAGTGTCAACATGAGAGGGCTTGAGAGGAGAGGGAAAGAGAATTTAATATTTGAGAAGACATGAGGGTAACCTCATGTGGTTGGGGTTATAGGATAAATCTTGTATCCAAGGTTAATGCTTTTATCCAATGGGTAAACTTTTGTGCAAGGTTTACCCATGGTTAAGCCTTGACTAAAGAGTCAAGACCCATGGGAGTTAGTGTGTTGAAGAAGTAAAGCATTTAAGACTTTCTAAGAGTCCTTCATGTGTGAGATGATGGGTTGAGAGTTAAGTTGAGATTAGGATTGTACAAATGTTTAGAAAGGGGATTAGGCTAATTTGGGAGGGGTTAGAAGAATCTAAAAGGAGGTTAGTGAGCAAGTGGGTTTGGAAAGTGGGTGAGGATAAATAGACTTTTTAATTAAATGTTTTATTTAATTAAAATAGGAAATGCAACTTCCAAGTGGATGGGATTCTGTGATTTTTAAATAAATGCTAATTTATTTAAATGTGTGGAAAGGTGAATTAAATAAATTTATTAATTTATTTAATATTTGGACTATAGTTGGTAATTAAATAAATTTATGAAATTTATTTAACTAGAATAGAAGAATATGCTGAGAGAAAAGAATATTATTGCATTAAATAAATATTAAATATTCATTTAATTAGTGGACAAATTTATGTGTCTACAGGTGGTATTGGCTCAAATGGAAGACTAAGACCATCCCCGCTATTGTCCACATGAATTTACACCATTAGTTGAGGTGTTTCATTAGTGTTTGTTCCCCATTTGATTTAGATTGGGTGTTGTGAGCAATGTTTTCTGCAACCTCTTCAGTTGGCATAGCAACACTTGGTTATTTTGCACTGCAGAAGCTTCATCACCATCATTTATTTTGAATGTGGTGGTGGGATGCATGTCCTCAATGAGTGCATGGGGGTTGAGGGACCATATCCCAGTCCTCTTGAATCTTGTTTTTATGTATGAGATAGTAAGTGCTTTTGACAATGATTTGTTGCCTAGTTCAGCAAGTTCTGCCCTCCGGATTTTCACATCGGGATATCTTGCATCCATGATGCCTTTTCATGTCTGAAGTATGTCTTGAAAGGATAAAATACACTAACATCTAGGGGATGAAGTCTATGAGATGTGTGAGCTGGCAATGTTAGTAGATCAATGCCTGGCATTCATGCCTCTTGGATTGTTGTAAGTACAACATGACTACCATGACCATCGAACATCAGTAAGTGTTCGTTGGTGGTCAAGACACCCCTTGGCATAGACCATGCAAAATGGTGAAGCCAATTAAGGAAGAGTTCCTTTGTAATCCAAGCATGTGGCTAAGCTACCATGCAAGCACCTGGTTCACACTTAGATATGTAATTTTATAACCGTCACTTCCCCTTAAACAAGTAGGATCTTGAAATTCTTTGGCCAGTAGCATTAACACAACATAGAATGGTGATCCATTCTTGACTCTTGGGAATCATGTACGATACGCTACTACTTCCTCTTCTAGCCAGACCCCTCATGGCCCCATCTCTGCCTATTTGAACGCATGTTTCATCACAATTCCATATGTTAGAAAAGACATATGGCTTTGGATAATAAACTTTCGAGAGTGTCTCATAGAAAGCAGAGACAACAATAGGTCTAAGGTTAAGTTCCCTATCTTTGTCAAGACCTTCAAAAGTCTGTAAAGTGAGTTTTGGATGTCTGCCCTTAAAACCTAACCACCAAGACTTACCGAGAAGCCTGTTCTTGAAAAGGTTGGGTCTAGTTTGACAAATTTGAGCAACTTTTGCCTTTAAATTTGTTGGTGTAAATTGTGTCTCATAATTACACTTTACTTAAGTTGACTTAGGGTAATGCATTTCATAGTAGTTTGGATATGAGACACTTAGGGAAATGTGCACATAGGGATGATGTATGTAGGAGAAATTTCACCTTTTTTAGTCTTATCTTGTTGTTACATTCAACCTTCAGTGGGTGATCCACCTCATGTGGAAAATTTTATTATTTATCCTACCTACCCCTACCTACCCTTGTTTCTCATTGAGCCACACGTCATGATTGCATTCTCACATATCCATATGGCCTTGTCTTTATAAGCATGTCCACCTACATTGTATGTAACTTTAGATGATCCAGTTGATCAGTAATTTGCATCTTGATTAGAATACAGTTTATTCTTATCAAATATTGTCTCTCTTATTGTGCTATTCAATGTGCTCTTGATCTTGGCTATTTTCAATAAATTCTTACATGGTATCAGAGCCATTAGGGCTTCATTAAGTAGTCTATTTGGAGAGATTTTGGAGCATTTATATTTCAGATTTGGGGAGCTTCACATTTTGGAGGTGTCCTAAGGTGATTTCAACCTCACCATTGAGTCTGAGAGGTCGTCTCCATAAAATTTGAGTATAAATTTGTCTATATTTGGTGAAAATTGATTTTTGGGGCTTTGGAGAATTTTTTTACCCAATTTGGATAGCACAGTACGATTTTTAACAAAAAGTATATAAAATAATTTTCTATAAAATTTGTATACTATGATTTTCGTAGTTTTTTCAATATAGTTGTAAAAAAAAAATTTGAAAAGTTTATTGTAAAATCAAAAAAAAATATTTTATTTTGAGGGGGGGTCCAGTGACCACCCCCCGTACTATCCCTATTGGTTGCTTTTATTTTTTTCTGTTGAACCCGAGCCCGCCTACATGTTACCGAAATTCTTGTACATGTTTCGGCCAGCTCTTCCCGATCTCCAGTTGCTCTAAAGATTCCCAGCCCCTGCCAGCCCGCTTTCCTACGCTCATCGCCTCCATTCTGGCACTACTTGGGACTCCTCTATGACATCTCCCACCCCGAACACCACCAAAAATTCGTACAACCCCTTGTTCCTTTTCCAATGACCACCCATGCACCTTCACTCTGCCTAATTGCTCCCACTCGTGCACCTAAGTTTCTGTCAGCCGCCTGTGAACTCCTCCCCATCGACGACCTCCATTCTTCCCTGTGTCGTCAGGTTCCGACTCTGCTCCACCTCTGAGAGCCACCACTCAATAGCCTCCCTGTGGCCCCACCACTGTTGGCCCATATTTCTCTTTCATGCGGTGGTCCTGCAACTCTGCCACGAAACCACTGGCTCCAACCCCACCAAGCGCCTGGTTGCCACGTCAGCAAGACATGCAACCTATCATACCTACAAAGTTATAAGTGCCCTATCAGTAGACTCGTATTGTCCAGTCATTGACATGTCATCATACAAAACTATACAGTAAGCAAGCCCAGTCAGTGCCATGTCATCAGTCTGTACGGTATAGATAGCCATGCAAGTGCGACAGTTTGGTGACGGTCATACAACCGTCAAATTTAACCTACTGGAATGATGGCGTCAGCACTACGTCAGATGTTTTTTGAAAATTTTCATCCCCCTCTCATTGAGCTTTTTGGTTTTCAGGGTCAACTTTGGAGGCCCATAACTTGCTCGTTTTAGCTCCTTTTTTGGTGTATTTTTTTTAATTTGGGCTAATTTTTCGTTCTCTTTGCAGTGGTGGTGGTATTTTTTTATTTTGATGGACAAAGTTTTTCAATTTTTCATGACTGTACCTATCCAATCCTCAATTTTGCAACTTTAGAGGCTTCGTTCGGAGTCACACAATCTTCTTTTCAGGTGCCATTTTTTTTAAGTGCATATTTTTTTGTCAACTTTCTCATGGTGCTATCAGATTTTTACCATTTTGAGTAGAAATTGTACTTTTAGTATTTGGTCATTCTGGGCGTATTTGGTACTTATATTTTGTTTGGAACTTAGTTTAGATCACTTGCAGTATTTGTTGGATTCTCTTATAACCTACTTGTACCAATTGCAAAGTTGAAATCCAAAGTCCACTTTGCCATTTTTTGCAAGTGGCCCATTGTCATCCCACTAAGTATAAAGTGCCAAATCATCATTTTTTAATTTTTTTTTAGGGGGGGGGCTCTTTGATTGAGTGAATTGGGGGGTGTTTCTTGTGTGATTGTTCCTCTCTCTATCTTATGATTTTTCATTTTGGTGCTATGGGTTCTCCTAAAATTCCATTTTCAACTCCACATAATTATGCATCATGGAAAATTAAAGCACAAAGTAAGTTAATAGAAAAAGGACTCATTCATTATGTAAATGGAACAATAACAACACCACCTGATCCTAAGGCCGATCCTAATGCTCAAGTTGAACGGCTCACCAAAAATTATATGGCACTTGGAACTTTGAGAAAGTATGTATCAAATGACCTCATTTATCACATTGAGAAGTGTACTCCAATTAAAGAGGCTTGGGATATTTATGAGAAATTGTATGGCCAATTTGTTGAGATTAGGGGCTACAATCTTGATGGTGAACTCACAACATTGGATCCCAAGGATTTTGATACAATCCAAGATTATGTCACAAAAGAAAATAAGGTAAGAGAAAAGCTTAAGGATTGTGGCATTGACAAGAAGGATGCTCAATTGGTTTACAACTTGTTGGACAAGCTTCCGTCAGAGTATGCAACCTTTGTTTCTAGCCTTCACACCCATCGGTTGGCTCAAGGTGCCTCCTACACTCTATCATCATTTGATGCATTCATGGAGATGTTGATACTTGAGCAATCTAAGTTGACCAAGATGGGGATTTGTTGGTATTATGGATGTGTTGCATTGGTTTTGTCATTGATGTCAACACTTATCCTTCTAGAGATCTACATCATTGATTTGGCACTATATTTATATTGGTTTACTATTGAACTGGCACATTGTGTTCACCGGAAAGGTCAGTGACTTATGCACAATCACCGATATATGCTCACCGACAAGTTTTATGGCTCACCGACATAGATGATGAATTATTATCATCTGGAGATCACTTGATTATGTCAAAGACATGGTTTGGATACTTGGTTTTGGTATTTTTGGTTATTGGTCTAATCAGGTTGACATATTTGTTGTTATCGGCAAATTGGTCTATGTTATGGACCGGTATATGTTATCTATTCCAAATCAGCATGACAAGTTATGGAGATGATTTATTGATTGGATATTGTTGTAAATGTATTGAGCCGAAATGTTGTATCGCATAAAGACTTATTTGTAATTGATTTAATTGTAATACTCTTAGTGAGCCGACCTACACATTTGGTCTTAGGTTTTGTATAAATGTAAGATCTCATTTGTGAGATGAAGTGTGGAATTGTGGTATGGTATTGTAACTTGGTATGTGCGAATATTGAAGATCATATGAGCAGATCATAGAGCGAATCAAGCAGACATCATTTGAAGGTTCAAGGAAGGTTTGAAGGTGTTTATCAAAGCTTAAATCGGTACTGAATCCAGCATTGTAGATGCACTTTGAAGAAGTACATTATTCTAGGATTTAACAATCCTAATGTAGTCATTGTGACTCCCATTCGAGTAGTGTACTCTAGCCGGTTGGCCTTTCTGCATGTGCAGACCCCATTTGTATACATATACTATCTGCAGTAGTATCATTTGATTATGGGTAAGGTTTCCCACCATGGTTTTTCCCCTTGCAGGGTTTCCACATCAAAAATATATGTCTTATGTGTTGTGGATGGTGTTTCTCTTTCTGTTTCATGCATTAAGTTTCACTAGTATTGATATTAACTGCTAATTTGTTAACCAACATTAACTTTGGTTTACTTGTATTAAGTATTAAGTTGGATTAAGTTATAATTGGGTTGAAATTAATTGACAACTGATTCACCCGCCCCCCTCTCAGTTGTCCTTTCGGTTCCTAACAATTGGTATCAAAGCCAAGTCCTCTTTTTGCAGAAGTCTAACAACTTGAGGAGATCTTATGGCAATGAACATTCTCAAGAAGGACAATCCTAAACTTGATGGAACTAACTATGGTAAATGGAAGATAAGAATGGAGACACATCTGAATTGCATTGGAAGAGATATATGGGAAGTTACAAAGAATGGCTATATTGGTCCTACTCTGAATCAACCTAATCTACCGACATTGGGTGAGGAATTGGAGAATGATTGCAAAGCAAGAGAAGCACTTCTGAGTGCATTATCAGATCAACAAATTATGGGATTATCAAACTGATCTATTGCTAAAGCTATTTGGGATAAATTGGAAACATTGAATGAAGGAGATACCACTGTCAAAATTGCAAAACTAGAATGTTACCAGGTCAGGTATGAAAATTTGAAAATGGAAGAAGATGAAAGAATTTATGCTTTTATGGAAAGAGTTAATGAAATTGTTTTAGGAATACAATGGTGTGGAGGATCCTTAAGTGAAGATGAAATTATTTCTAAAGTTTTAAGAGTTTTTCCACTGGCTTACAAAATGAAAGTAACTATTGTTAATTAGTTGAGAACAATGCCTAATACATCAATATCTAGAGATACCTTGGTTGGAAAGCTTTCAGCATTTGAGCTTGAGGAATTTGGTCTTGTTGCTACAATTAAGATAGATTTAGCCTTCAGAGAATCATCATCATCATCTGACAAATCTGATTGGAAAACACTTTATGCAAAAGAACTTGAAGATGTCAGGAGAGAAAATGAAGAACTAGAAGAACTTGAAGCACTATTTACAAGGAAGATGCCCAAAGGTCCAGTTGGAAGTAAGTATGAAGGTAAAGCACCATTTAAATATTTTAATTGCAATAAAGTTGGTCACATAGCATCTAGATGTCCTAATAGACATGCAAGATTAAGAGAGGAAGCTAAAAGAACATATAAGCCTAACCCTAAATATCAGAGATAAAAATTTAAGAAGAACAGAGATAAATCATGTTACTATGCTGATGAAGGATTTACAGATGATTGTGATGAAGAACTGACAGATAATGGATGGGCATTTGTTGCAATAAAAGAAGATCAATCGACACCTACTATCTCACCGGTAGAGAAGGCCCTAACAACTAAAATTAAGGAAAAAGATGAATGGATCATTGATAGTGAATGTTCACATCATATGACTAGTGATAAAAGTAAATTCTTATCTTTTCAGGAATATAATGGAGGTCTAGTAAGATTTGGCAATGATAAAGATTATTTAATCAAAGGAAAAGGCACTATATCTTTGGATGTAAGCACAATACTGACAATGTTTATTATGTTGAAGGTTTGAAGCATAATCTTTTGAGTGTTGGTCAATTAGTTGAAAAGGGATTTCAGTTACAATTCAAGAATGGAAAATGCAAAATCAAAAATAGAACTAGATTGGAGATTGCAACCGGTAATTGGACTAAAGGTAATATCTTTCATTTGAATAACAGTGATAAGACATGTTTGATTGCACATATTGATGAAAGTTGGTTATGACATAAGAGACTCTGTCATATAAATTTTGATTGCATTATAAAATTCAGTTCAACTAAGGCAGTAAGGGATTTACCTAAGATTGTGAAACCTTATAATCCGGTATGTAAGGAATGTCAAATGGGAAAGCAAGTTAGAACAACTTTTAAGAGTATTTTTGAGAAATCCAATAATGTTTTTGATTTAATTCATACTGACTTGTGTGGTTCGGCAAGAACAAGAAGTCTACAGGGAGATAGATAATTTATGCTAATTATTGATGATTATTCTAGAATGTGTTGGGTTACTTTTCTCAAGGAGAAATCAAAGGCTTTTGGAAAATTCAAGTTATACAAGGCAATGGTAGAGAATGAAACTGGTAAGAAAATCAAATGTTTGAGATCTGGTCAAGGAGGAGAATTTACATCTAAGGAATTTAACACATTCTGTGAAGTGAATGGAATCAAAATACAACTATCATCACCCCGAACACCTCAGCAGAAAGGAATTGTGGAAATGAAGAATAGAACTATTCTGGAAGCAGCTAGAAGCGTGATATTGGAAGCAAATCTACCTCATGTGTACTAGAGAGAAGCAGTGAATACAACGCTTTACACTTTCAACAGTGTTCACTTCAAAGGTGAAACTGGTAAGACCCCTTATGAACTATGGTTTGGTAATACTCCTACTCTTAAATACTTCAGAATATTTGGAAGCAAATGCTATATTAGGAGAGATGAGTATCTTGGTAAATTTGATCCTAGAAGTGATGAAGGAATATTTCTTCGTTATTCATCTAAGAGCAAGACATATAGATGTTTTAATAAAATATTGCAAAAGATCATTGAAAGTGCTAATGTGAAGATAGATGAACATTTTAGAGGAAATTCAAGGTCTATAGATGGGTCAGTGCAAGAAGATGAGTCCACTTTTTGGCCAAAAAGTGGAAGTGTTTTCCCTGATTTTCAGATTTTGTCTCATTTGAGCTTAAATTTTGAAACACTTAGAGATTGAATCTTGGAAAAAGTCAGTAATATAAAATATAGCCCTCTAAGTGTACTTTCCAAATATATAATTTATTTTAATACCCACATAATAAAAAATAACTTTTTAAATGGAGTTCTAAAAACTATGTTTTAAAAATGCCTGTTTCAGGACCATACCATGCATGTGTACGACCCAAACTTTTTGACACAATTAAAATTATTTTCTCAAACCGTTTTGGGAAATGGTTTGTAACACATTGAAGATTGATGAGCATATTTTTCTGTATTTTTTTTCTAATATTTTTTTTTAATTAATTTTTTAATGGCCGTAATTATCTTTTTAAAAATTTGACGTGTACGACCCACATAATTTGATGTAAACTTAACATTTTTTGATTTTTTTTTTTTTAAATACAAAATAATTTTGTGTAGATTGATGACATACAATTTTTTTTCCAAAATTCTTTAAAATAAAAAAGTTATTAAATTAACAAAATTAGTTAATATTTCAAATTTATGGACCCGATTTAGTATAAATTAAATGAAAAATAGTTAAAATAATCAATTTTTAAATAAATTTACATATGTAGAATCTATACAGTATAATCTGAAATGGGTTTTAATTGCGTATAAAAATTCTCTAATTAGAGGCGCATAAACTATTTCTGAAGTTCATATTTGTGATTTCATTCATGGAGATTTGAATTTGCAGGTCCATGTCTCAGGTGTGGCCATCCTAGGCCTATCCTGGGCCTAATCCCGAGCCAAGTGGCGGGTTGTGGAATCAACTTCCACAAAACGGGCCCCCGTTTTCAAACAAGGGCGGCTTGTGGAAAAAAAAGGAAAAATGCCATTTAGAAACGGGGGCCCACTTTTAAACAAAACGGGAGCTCATTTTTTTTGCTTCGAACCCCCGTTACCTTTCGGCTCGGGAGCCCGAAGCACAAACGGGCCCCCGTTTTTTGAAAACGGGCCCCCGTTTATAAGAGCGCATTTTCCAATGCGCGGACTTCCGCGAATTTTTGACTCATTACCTTGCACTTGCCCAGATTCTGAACCGGCAATTCAAATGATCATAAATGAACCAATACAGATTGCACCAGTACAGAATGTGGATCCAATCACATCGGAATCATCAGAGAATTCCACAATCACTGAAGAACAACAGCATGTGAATAAATCCAGGTATGTAAGACTGAATCACTCAAAAAATCAGATAATTGGGAATAAGTATTAAGGTGTTCTGACAAGAGGAATACTAGAAAATGAAGAGGTATGCTTAATTTATCAAATTGAACCAGTATTTGTTATTGAAGCATGTCAAGATGAACATTGGATAAAAGCAATGAAAGATGAATTAGAACAAATTGAAAAGAACAATACTCGGACATTAGTTCCCCGGCCTAAAGACAAAAATGTAATTGGAACTAAATGGGTATTTAGAAATAAACTTAATGAAGATGGTAAGGTAATCAGGAACAAAGCAAGATTAGTTTGTAAAGGATATTCACAGAAATACGGAATTGATTGTAATGAAACCTTTGCACCAATAGCTAGAATTGAAGCAATTATATTATTTCTTTCATTTGCAGGTCATAAGAACTATAAAGTATATCAGATGGATGTAAAATGTGCATTTCTGAATGGTGATCTTGAAGAGGAAGTTTACATTGAACAGCCTGATGGATTTTCATTGATAAATGATAAAGATATGGTTTGTATATTAAGGAAAGTTTTGTATGGATTGAAGCAAGCTCCTAGAGCTTGGTATGCTAGATTGGACAAATATCTTTTGAAGCTTGGTTACACTAAAGATAATGTTGACAACAACTTATATTACAAAGTGACTAATGATGACATCTTGGTTATTGAAGTTTTTGTTGATGATATCATTTTTGGAGGAGAAGATGGATTGTGTAAGGACTTGAAATGTCTATGATTGGGGAGATAAAATTCTTTTTAGGATTGCAGATTTCACAAACTAATAAAGGTATATTCATATATCAAACAAAATACTTGAAGGAACTACTGAATAAATTTGGTATGGAAAACTCTAAATTGGTAAGTACTCCTATGACTACGACTGATAAATTGACATTGAAGGATGATTCAACTCTTGTTAATCCGACAAGATACAAATCTATGATTGGAGGTTTACTGTATTTGACACAAACCAGACCTGATATAATGAATGCAGTATGTATTGTTAGTAATCCCAAAGAAAATCATGAATCAGCAGTAAAAAGGATTTTCCAGTATCTACAAGGCACAACAAATCTTGGTTTATGGTATCCTAAAGATGAAAATTTTGATTTATGTGCATACACCGATGCAAATTGGGTAGGAGATATAGATGACATAAAGAGTACCACTAGCGGTGCATTCTTTCTTGGTAGCAGATTGATTTCATGGATAATCAAGAAGCAAAGTTGTACATCATTATCAACAGCAGAATCAGAATATGTTGCAGTAGCAACTAATTGTACTCAGGTATTATGGATTAAGCAAATGTTGAAGGACATAAAGGTAAAATGTAAAGAATCGATAATCATTTATTGTGATAATTTAGCATCAATTGATATATCAAAGAATCTGGTATTTCACTCTAAGACTAAGCATGTTTATATCAAGTATAATTTTTTGAAAGAGAATGTTGAAGCAAAAGAAGTAAGATTGGTTTATGTGAATACTAAAGAGCAGATTGCACATATCTTTACAAAGCCTTTGCCTAAGGAAACCTTTAAATATCTCAGAGAGTAGCTTGGGGTAATACCCTCACCGGCAAAGACTTAGATGATTGAAGATTGGCATCAAACCGACAGAAACTAACAGAGAAATCTTTTTCTGACTTTGATGGAGGAGAGCTACTTCTCTGGGGGAGTAGTTGGTTGTATGTTTTGGTATTTATTCTTAATTGCTTTGGAATTTGATGTCAAAGGGGGAGAGATATCTATGGAAAAACATTGTTCATTGGGGGAGAGATTTATACTCTTTATATTTTGGTTTTGATTTCTGGTATTGATCTATTCTAGAGATTGTTGGTTTTTGGTTTTTGGCATTCTGTTTTGGCACTTAGACATTTTTCTATCTAGTGTTGCCATCAATGCCAAAGGGGGAGATTGTTGGTGTTATGGATATGTTGCATTGGTTTTGTCATTGATGTCAACACTTATCCTTCTGGAGATCTACATTGTTGATTTGACACTATGGTTATATTGGTTTACTATTGAACCGGCACATTGTGTTCACCGGCAAGGTCAGTGACTTATGCACAGTCACCAGTATATGCTCACTAATAGGTTTTATGGCTTACTGGCATAGACGATGACTTGTTATCATCTGGAGATCACTTGATTATGTCAAATACATGGTTTGGATACTTGGTTTTGGTGTTTTTAGTTATTGGTCTAATCGGGTTAACATATTTGTTGTTACTGGCAGATTGATCTAGGTTATGGACTAGTATACGTTATCTATTCCAGATCAGTACGACAAGTTATGGAGATGATTTATTGATTGGATATTGTTGTAAATGTATTGAGCCAACATGTTGTATCGCATCAAGACTTATTTGTAATTGATTTAATTGTAATATTCTTAGTGAGTCGACCTACATATTTGGTCTTAGGTTTTGTATAAATGTAAGATCTCATTTGTGAGATGAAGTGTGGAATTGTGGTATGGTATTGTAACTTGGTATGTGCGAATATTGAAGATCATATGAGCAGATCATAGAGTGAATCAAGCAGACATAATTTGAAGGTTCAAGGAAGGTTTGAAGGTGTTTATCAAATCTTAAACCAGTATTGAATTCAGCATTGCAGATGCACTTTGAAGCAATACATTATTTTAGGATTTAACCATCCTACTGTAGTCATTGTGATTCCCATTTGAGCAGTGTTCTCTAGGCAGTTGGCCTTTCTGCATGTGCAGACCCCATTTGTATACACATACTATCTGCAGTAGTATCATCCGATTGTGGGTCAGGTTTCCCACTGTGGATTTTCCCCTTATAGGGTTTCCACGTCAAAAATATTTGTGTTATGTGTTGTGGATGTTGTTTCTCTTTTTGTTTCATGCATTAAGTTTCACCGGTATTGATATTAACTACTAATCTATTAACCGACATTAATTTTGGTTTATCAGTATTAAGTATTAAGTTGGATTAAGTTATAATTGGGTTGAAATTCATTGAAAACTGATTCACCTCCCCCCCCCCCTCTCAGTTGTCCTTCTGGTTCCTAATAGGATTCTCAAATCTTCAAAGTCACAAGATTTGGTGGCTAATAAAGGGAATCAAAGAAATCAAGGAAAAGGCAAGAACTAAAAGCAACCTAAGACAAAGCCACAAAAAGATGGAGCACAATCATCCTCTCCACAACAAGGTGATTCTACATCCCCAGCTAAGAGGAAATCATATAAGGATAAAAAAAATTGTGCATATTGCAAGAAGTCGGGACATGATGAACAACATTGTTACAAGAAGGATATTGATGAATTGAAACATCTTCTTGAGAAGAACAAAATTAGTTTTCCTTCTAGAATGTCTACTTTAGCTTCTTCTTCCAAAGAAAAGGACAAAGGGAAGGATCACTCTTTTAGGACAGATAAAGGAAAGGGACAATCTCTTTGTGCTACTACAAGTCATGATTCAGGGAGATGGCTTCTAGATTCAGGGGCTTCTCATCATATGGCATCTTTGCAGTCTATGTTCTCTTCATTTGAGCCTTGCCACATGTCATAGATTTTGATATGCAATCATACATACATGGATGTGATTGGGAAAGGATCTATTTCCATTGGAGATAACTCCTTCAATGATGTGTTGTGTGTACCCCATCTGACGAACAATATTCTTTCCATCTATCAAATCACTTATGGGGCAACAAGGAAAACTATGGAGTTCACTCCCGATTCACTTATCATTAGAGACTTGGAGACTAGAGCTATTATTGCTATTGGGGAGATTGATCATGCATCTCGGTTGTACTCATTTTCACATTTTGGTCCTATTGCTGAGGTTGATTCTTCAATGTTGATGATTCAAATATCGAGGAGAACTTTGGGTACTTGAACTTGAGTGTTCTCACATGTAACCTAGTTCTTGAGACTAGTATTGCATCTCCTCCTATTGATATCACATCACCTATTGCACTTGATGATGCGAATAGTGCGATAGTTTTTCCTTCTTGTGATTCAGTGCAGTAGGGTATATGAAGCAGTCACCAGTGAGGAGGGACCTCAAAGAGATCAATCTGAATCAGTCAAAAAGAGTAAACATAGTGGAAACACAAAGATATTGTGGAGGCAATGCAAAACAGATTGTTTTATGTCATGAAAATTGATTACAACCTGTAGACACCTAAAATTGTCCTATCTAATTAAATAAATATCTTTATTTATTTAACTATTTTAAGCCTAATTCTTCTATTAATTAAATAAATCTTTATTTATTTAATTAATTCATTTATCCTCTTCGAGCCTTATTTCTCATTTAAATAAATACTTTTACTTTCATAAATTAAATAAATATCTTATTTATTTAATTGATCCCACTTCTTCTATTAATTAAATAAATTTTTATTTATTTAATTAATTCATTAACCTTTTCTACCCATGACACATGTCATTCATCTCTTAATTCCTACACTACCTACCCTCTCATTATTTTCTTATTTTCTCTATCTACCCTCTAATCCTAGCAGACCATTTATCCTTTGCACCTCTCAATCTTATCCCTCCATTTCTTATAGTGTCTTCTATATAAGGAGATGCTTCCTTCATTATCAACCTTATTTAGCTAATCAAGCGAACTACGCTTTCGAACTTTCATATGTGATCAAGCCTACTTGTAACCACATTTCCGTTCTTTATTGAGCTCTTGTGCACACATAAAAATCTGAGAGCAAATATATCAAGCAAGATCAATGGAGATAGGAAGAATGGAGATCCAAACCCTATTGGACATGTGATGGTATAATCTTTGTGATTTTATTTGGTTTCAATTGTCTTAGGTAATCTTCATATGTTATGGTGGATCTTTGTTGTTGTTGGGCTAGGGTTTTGTGGTTGAATTCATTTAGACTTTCAATATTGTTGTTTCCATTTTTACCATAAACATTTTGGCATGCCCTGTGGGACATGGATTTTTGTTATATCTATGTTTTTTTGTAGATTTTTCTAACCCTATATTGCGGTTTTGTAAAACAATTTGGAGAATAACCTTGTGCAACTAGGGTTTTGGACATAAAATTAAGATCTTGAAGAGATCTGATCCAATTTCACAAACGGCTTGGAATTTATACACCAAATTTTGTTGGAAGGTTGAAGAGAGTATCAAACGCTCTCAATCAAAAATTCAAAATTTTTGGAGCACATTTGCATTTTTTATGATTTTTTTATGAATTTTCATAAAAACTAAATTTTGAGAGAAAATGAGAAAAAAATTTGGATTTTCTTACATTTTTGGAAATCTCTTAGAATTATACACAGAATCTGTTCTTTGTGATTTTAATTTTGAGGCAAAATATTTCCTAAAAAATCATATCTTTTAAAATTAGGGATTTTTATTATATTGATCAGATCTCACAAATGGATTTGCATTTTGGCATCAACTTTTTTGTACAGGTCAATAAAATTATAAGGAGTGCTCAGTAAAAAAAACAAAGTTTTTGGAGCATATTTGAATTTTCTATGAATTTTTTATGCATTTTCATAAAAAATTAATTTTGAGAGCAAATGAGCAATTTTTTTGGATTTTCTTAAATTTTTGGAAATCTCTCAGAATTATACACAGGGTCTGTTGTTTGTGATTTTAATTTTTAAGAAAAATAATTCCTAAAAAATCGGATCTTTAAAAGTTAGGGTTTTGCATTATTTTGATCATATCACACAAACTGCTTGGAATTTTTGCAAGAAGTTTTTTTATGAAGGTTTGGAAGGCTATCAGGTGTTTCCAGTAAAACTTTTAGATTTTTTGGATCAATTGTGCATTTTATATGAATAAATTAATTTTTGGAGCAAATTAGCAAATGTTTTGGATTTTCTTACATTTCTGAAAATGTCTTAAAATTTTATAGGTTCTCTATTTTTTTCTGATGCAAAAGAACTCTTGGAAAATTAGATCTTTGAATTTGTCAAAAAATGCATTGTTGAAGGCCCCCTATTTCACAAAGTCTTTTGGATCTAAAATTTACCTAACTTGTGTGCTTGCGGGAGGGGTATTATTGCAAAACTACTAACAAATATTTGTTGCAGAACTTTAGCAAGGGTTTTTTCTCTTTATTTGGTGCCTTGTTTTCATAGATTACCAAACACTTCAATTGGTGCACTAAAATTGAACCATTGTCTTTTGTCTTTTGAGCAATAGGCTCTTTTTGTTTAATCTCTAGAGGGCATGTCTCCCCATGTGGTCATTAGGACTACTAGTGAGGAGAGAATGACCCAAGTGGTAGCGAGGAAAAACCACCTCTTCCGAACCACTATAAATAATTGTATCCATGGTGAAAGCCATGGGTAACGTGTGTTGATTAGTTCATACCTACACTATGTCTCCCCATAAACCCATTTGATCAAATTTATTTGATCAGTTGTAGGGTGTAACCCCTACCGGTTGGGAGCCTTCTGTATTTACAGAGCTGAAAGTGTTGCATGTATGGCCACACGAGCGGATGCCCTTACTAGCACCTTTTTTTTTTTGAAAGCCAAAATCCTTCTAGTTGTTGGGGCAGGAGGTCAGACCTTTGGAGCGGCCCACACACATATGGTTCTTAGAGAGATACAAAGTTCGCCACGAGGATTTTTCATGGGGATTGATGCTTGGTTGCCTCAGAGAAGTGAGTGTCGAGGGTGGAGCCAGTGGGGTCAAGCATATAAGTATCCACCTTGACTAGCGTAGCCTCGAGGGAAACCCCATGTGGGATCAACAACTATTGTCCTGGCCAACCATAAGAATTGTGCTTGTCTTATTTTAAACATTCAAGATCAAACATCAAAACATTGTGTCTTTTGTGTCTTCAAGTGTATGCAAAACATTTTTACATCAAACAACACACTTTTCTTTGAGTCATTTTGAGTCTAAACACTTACAAACATTGAGTCTTCATCAACATTTTGTCCTCTTGTCATGAAAAACAGTCAAAAATTCAGATTTGGTCACAACAAACAACTTTACACATTGGAAAAATTGCACTTAGTTTCTAGAAATGCGTATGTGCAATGTTAAATAGTGTCTGTGTCATTTAACCATGTTTGTGAAGTGTACAAGAATGTCTGTGTTTAGAATTGAAAAAATTACAGTCCAACAAACAAGAACAATCAGTTTCAGCATTCTTGAGCTTCCTAGGTTATTTCTCTAGGTTTTCATCTAGAATTCAACCTATTTTCCGGTCTCACAAAGTTCATCATTGCTTTACATCTTGCATTACATTCACATTTGTTTAAACTTGAGTCAAAAGGTCACTTTCTTGTCCTCATCTTACTTTGTCAACACACTACATACAACAACATTTTCTAAGTGGTCCCTCATCAAGGTCTATCACCTTTGGGCCTCATTTGGTCTTACTTAGAGTCAAGGTCAACTTACCTCATCAAGAGAAATTATCATCTCTTTGGAAGCCACACCTACTCTACTACATGCATACTTGGTCTTACACTTTGGACATTGCAAGTACACCTTAGATTCATTTACATTCCATCCAATTCTCGGTCTTCCATAATCTTTCCATTTTCATCTAGTCTCACACATCTTGGTCAAGACCTAGTTCATGGTTGAAACTCGTTCCCAAAAATCTAGGAGAGAAGCTAAAGAGGCTCAAGAGTCTACAAACATAAATGCCTATGAGTATGACAATGATGTATATTTCAATTCTGATCATACCACATTACTTGACATGGATACCTACAGAAACATTCCAAATGTTGAGAACATGGACACTACAAACAACAATGATACACACAATGATGATAGGGACAAATTTTTCATACATTCAGTAAAAGTGGAAGAGTCCATTATGGATCCCCGTTTTAATTGATTGGTTGAGGAAATAATGAGGAGAGATAGATAGTATTTCTTACAAGTGATGGCACAAAGTGGAGCCAAGATCCCTCATGATTTTGATATGTCTCAAATAATGGAAAATCAACCTTTGCAAGAACCTCAACTCAACATGGATCAAAGGAGGCCTAATAGTGGAGGCAATAGAGGACCACATCTTGTTCCTGAATCACCATCATCTTTGTTTCAAAAACCTGAGGTCCCACATACACATGGTCAAGCATATGATACTCACCTTCGCGGACCATTATGGAAGTCTTATGCAGAAAAATATACTCAATCACATGCCAATGCTAAGGACCAACCACCAAAGCAATTGGATATCCAAAGGCATGTTCAAAATTTGGACACAAGGAAACCCCGCGTCAAATTTGGGGGCAACGCATTAGAAAAAACTCATGACATGTCTGTAGTGTATGGTATAAATGGACAAAATAGATATTCCATTCCTCATCATGACTCTATACCAAGTGTTCCTTATACACATCATCATTATAGACCTCCTCCATATGAACATGTGTATGATCAATACCATCCATATATACAACATGCTCCTTCTCCACCCGGTGGCTCAAACATGGGATATGGACCAAGAAGTTGGTCTCCACCTAAGAACAATTTGGAACAACAAATAAAGGACTTACAAAAGAAAATGGAGGACATAAATACACCAAAGCCAACTTACACAATGAGAGACATGTGTCCCTATCCATTTGACAAAGGAATTCCAATGCCTAATTTTCCTACACATTTCGTGACACATAAGTTTGATAAGTACAGAGGCAAAGGAGACCCTAAGGCACATATAAGACAATTCTTCACAGCTTGCATTGAGGTAGCATCAGAAGAAACATACTTGATGAGACTGTTCCCACAAAGCTTAGGTGATCAAGCTATGGAATGGTTCTCCCAACTTCCACCTGGAATTAAGTCATGGGGTGATCTAGCAGAAGGTTTTATACAACATTTCTCATACAACATAGAGAAAGACATATCAATCACCACTTTTTGCAACACCAAGCAAAAGGATGGGGAGTCTTTTTCATCATTCTTACAACGATGGAGGAATTTAGCTAGTAGATGCTCTTGTGAAATTCCACAAAAACAAATGGTAGATATGTTCACCCAGAATGTCCATAGAGAAATTGGTTATGATCTAAGAAAAGCTTGCTTGTCCACTTTCAAGGACATCATTGAAAAAGGCTTAGCAACAGAGAAGGTCCTAATTGAGAAAAGAGTAATTAAGATATTCAAAGAAAACAAAGAGGACTTTAAAGGAAAAGACAAGCCAAGATTTTGGAACAAAAAAAAGAACACAGTAAATGATGGTGTTGTTAATGCTAATATAGTATGACCCAAAATAATTTTTTCTGGATCAAGTTCTACAAACAACCAGGTGAATACTCAAACAACTACAAAATCATGAAGGAAATACAAGCTAGTGGCAAACAAGATCATAACCATTCTAGACAATCCTCCATATGATCCAAAGGCCAAACCAAATTGGTGGAATGATGATGAGTACTGTGAATATCACAAGAGCAAGGGACATAAAACAGGAAATTGTCATCGGTTGAAGAACATCATAAAAGATCTTATTGATAGAGGTGACATTGAGATTGAAGGACATTCACCCAATCAAGAACATAAGATGTTTAAGGAACCATTCCCTAAACATGATAAGGGAAAAGCCAAAGCCACAGATGAGTGGACCAACTATACTAGAGCGTCCTATAACTATGATTCAACTATCAATCACATTTTGATGGATAATTATGTCTCTACCATTATCATCAAGGACAAAACGCCTGAAAATTCTACCCAAAGACCTAAAGTTGTCCTAAAAGGAAATGGATCTTCTTCTGAACCTACCTCTGAATGTAATGTTACAACCCATCAAGGTAAGGTCACTTTGCAAGGTGCTCCAGCTAAAACCACCACTTCCTCAGCAACCAAACCTAAGTACAACCTAGTAGAACAATTAGGGAGGATGCTCGCGCTTATCTCCATCCTAGAGCTTTTATGCATATCCACCGCACATAAAGCCATTCTTGACAAAACTTTGAGAGACACTACTATCCCCATTGATTTGAATGTGGACCAGTTTCAAGCCATGGTGGGATACCTTTTCATTCTGCATTCCCTTACATTCATTGAAGTTGAAGATGCCTCCATAAGCCAACCGCATAATGCACCTTTACACATTAAAGCTTTCATGCACACACATCGAATAAAACGAGTCCTAATAGATGGAGGAGTTGGTCTCAATATATGTACATTGAATACTTTTAAGCAATTGGGATACTCTAAAAGGGTTGTGAATTCTACTCATGCAATCACCATTAAGGTATATGATGACGAAGAGCACTCATCCAAGGGCACAGTCACTTTACCTCTTAGAGTAGGGCCAGTTACAAAGGATGTGGTTTGTCAAGTCCTAGAACTTGATCTCACATACAACATTTTGCTAGGACATCCATGGATTCATGAGATGAGCGCAGTCCCATCTACATATCATCGATGTATCAAGTTTCCACACAATGGAGTTGAAGTGACCATCAACGCTGATCCAAATCCGTTCATATATTGCAACAATTTGCGACCTAGATCAGAAATAACAATCCCAGTCAATCGAGAAGTTGTTCCATCTCTAGCATATGTTGAACCAGAATCCTTGAACATCAAAACAAGCAGAGATCAAAGAAAAGTTCAAGATTAAAGACATGGGATGTGGTGAGTATATCTTTCATGTTGATCAACTCCCACTATCTCCTAAGACATTTAGCCAACAAGAACAACCTACAAACAATTTTCAATGCCAAGGAATTGGATGTGAACCACCTAGTGTTGTGGCTACTAAGTCTAAATGCAAATCTCCTCTAGTGGTGCAAGCATCTCTTGATATCAACAGTCCTAAGAGTGGTTCCAATAAAGAATCTATTGAGTGTATCACCAACCCTCTTGAGAACTCACATAGCTTTACCATTTCATCCACTCATTCCATTTCCACTCCGCTCCCAGACTTGGATCAACAAGAATTACAAAAGCCCTGACTAATTGGAGATCAAAAATCAAGCTTTGAAAATAAAAATATAAAACTCAAAAATAAAGAGAAGTCCTTTTGTACAAATCAAAATCAAAATCTATTGGACTCTGCAAAAATCAAAGTCAAGGATAAAAATCCCATGAAAGAAAAAGAGAAAGAGTTGATCTCCCCTAATATCAAAATAACTGGGGGCAAAAGTTCTACAATTTTAAGTCAAAAATCATACTTGTTGATCCTAAGTTTCCATCATGCTATCCTACTTTCACTTCTTTTCACAAGCATAAGCCTTCATCACTCATCCACTTGTTCCACACATCCTTTCCATTCTAGTGATACATCATGGGCCTTTAATGGAACTTCCTTGAAGGACTTTGTTATCAAGTATGCTCAAACTTCTTTAGGTGACATGCATATGGGCCTACGTAGTTCACACACTAGTAATTCTATCTCAGTTCCTTTATCAAGGAAGTCAATCACTCGAGCTACACATTATTCATTCAAGGAATGACACAGCTACAATCATAAGGTAAAGCCTCACACATTTGAGGTGGGTGACTTAGTTCTCAAAGAAAATCTTAAAAATCAGCAAGACAGAGAGAAGTAGGGCAAGTTCGAACCAAATTGGCTTGGTCCTTACATCATTACAGCAGCCTATGGATCTGGTACATATTAGCTCTCAACTCCAGATGGTGAACCTTTGGAGGATCTTATCAATAGCATGCACCTTCGCATGTTTTACACATAGCTCTTCAGAGTATCCTAATTCAAAAATACAAAAAAATCAAAATAATTCAAAAATACAAAAAAATCATAAACATAAAAAATCATTACTTGGTGAAAACTTGGCAAACAGGCACCTTGTGACACACAAAAAAAAGAAAGAAAAAAAGAAAAAAGTAAAGAGAAATAAATTTGTCCAATGGTAAAAACCACTTTGGTGGCACCCTGGGCAAGTACCATGGTGAAAATCAGGTTACTGGCACCATGCGTAGAGACATTGCTCCTCCCTCCTTAAGGATTCTCTTTCATCCTTTCACTTTGCACACACTCACATCCTATCCATCCATAATAAACTTACCATTCCCATCATGGCTTGTTATTGATCTACCTAAGATTGGTTAGCCATTCATAATAATCCTTCCTTTTCACCTCTTTCCATCCATAATAAATCAGCTCCTATTTGTGGCTAAGGCAAATCCTACGTCTAGTGATGGGTGTGGAACTAAGAGCATCACACATTTCGAGGAGTACAGTTTCTTCCAGTTTTCTTCAGTCTATCCGCGCACACTCCACAATAAAACAATAGTTGCATCACATATCCAGAATAAAGTTTCATCTTCTCTGCAATAAAGTATCAATTACATGGATTCAATCAGTTTCAAATGAGACACAACAACAACAACAATGGGCTTCAACAAATCAAATCTTTTAGTAGACTCAGACAACATTATGGTTCAGTGCTATCTATCCTTTTGTGAAAGTAAACATTGTGACCACAATCAAATAGACTTATACAAGTGACAAGAGACACTAAACTTGAGGACTACAGTGGATGTTGGTGTCGAGTCTTGGTTTTCTTTTGATTTTATCTTTTGGTGACATGTCTTTTAGCTTTTATGGGATGTCTCTGACTAGAGATTTTATCTCCAGGATGTCTTTGACTAGAAAGATGACGATGGGGTAACGTCACCTATTTTTTTGCCTTACTGTCTGTAGATTGTCTCTTAGTAATGCTATGACTTGTCCAAGGATATGAGGACACTGTGTCTAGTGTGAACTGGGGTATTCCTTGTTTGCAACTACCATATCTCCATGCAAACGGGTACAATGACTTTCTGGATCGAACCTATGTCTGGATTGTCATATCTACTTGCCATAATAAAGCTCAATGATGATAACGCACAAGAATCTCTTTCACTTCCATACTTCTATCTTCCATCCCCCTTTCTTGATTGACCTCCATCATCCTTCTTGAGTCCGTGTAGCCTGCCATCACATGACTGAGTACAATGACACACCAAAAATATTTGCATCTCATGTAGTTTGCACCTACATTACCACATATTCGCATTTCATACATAAATATAGATATCACAATTACATCATATCCTGCACACAACACAAGTTAGCACATTTTACATCCTCATCATATTCATCTACATTTCATACATTCACATTTGCATCATCCATAACATATTAAAAACATAAAAGACTGTAGCGTCCTAAAATTGCGACACTTGCAATTTCGACTGCATTTCGGTCTTCACGATGGCGATGCAACACGCAACCTGAATGGAGACCCCGAAACTTGCTCACGACACCAAAAACTGCATTTTTCAAGCACCCTGGCCTGAACCTCCTTGCACCCTGTTGTCCCGGGAGGTGGGACCAGAGCGCCCAGCACCCTGGTCCCTCAGGACTAGGGCGCTCAGCGCCCTGGTCCCCCAGGACCATGGCGCCCAGCGCCCTGGTCCCTGGGCCTATTTTGGGCCCGGTCTCCTAAGGGGTCTTAGGTCTTTTTGTTTGCAATTTGGAAATTAACTTTCCTGGTCGGCCTAAGGTCAGGAAAATCAGTCTTTTAACCCTAATTGGTAAGTATATAAACTACATTTTCCTCTCTCATTTGGGATATACATACATGACGGAAAAAAAAAGTGGAAACTATACTCAAGCATTCATTCCAAGTCTCCATTCAAGGCTAAGTGTTGCATTCAAGACAAGGATTCAACCATTGAAGAGGAGATCACTTACTACATACTACTACAACATACAACAAACAACAACATCTAAACCTTCGCACATAAGGATACAAACATCCTTAGAACAAGGTATTAGTACTTGTTTTACATTACAGTCATTTACATTTACAGCATCGCTCATTTCTTGGTTAATTCAAAAACCGGGGTTTGACCTAAAGGCAAACCCCTAATCCCTAACCCCCCAATCGTCTTCGCTTTTCTGTGTGTAGGTTGTAGGTACGCGGCTGAAATTGAAGATCTCGAATCCTGGTGCAGAGACGAACAGATCCCCCTTCATTTCGCGGATTTTTCGGAGGACCATGGCGCCGGGCGCCATCGTCCCGACAACTTTTGCTCAAATTTGCAGGACAGCGCCGTATCGACATTTTACTGCTAATTCCAGGTCCGCAGCTTCATACTATATCCCTAACTCAGTTTATAAGTGAATCTTTATCACTTTCTATGCATTCCTAGCTTAATCTTCCTATCAACATTCTTTACAAAAGAGGGTAGCCTTGCTGTCTTAACCCCTTGAAACACATTTAGTATCCAATCTTGCCTTGTGTGGGATTGGATCTTGTGGGTTTCAACCCCTCTTTTGAATGTAAAGTCTTCTCCCTCAAGTGAAAACCATCAACCCTAGCGAACCTCCCTTCTCTCTCCTCGGAGTTGGAAGAGGGGAGTGCAACTAGGGTTTGATTGCGATTTTCCGCTTTACATTTTGGTGAACCCGACGTGAACATCCTTTCTAATTTTTCATGCTTAGATCTGAAAAAATTGATTACATTTCCATGTTTGATCTTTTGCAAAATTTTAGAGGTGATTGCATAAAAACCCTAAATTTTCTTTTTAGTAATTGAACTTGTGAAATATTTAATTGTTAATGCTTGTTTCAGATCTGCCCTTCTATTACAAATTATCAATTCATGTTTGTGCTTTAATTTTGAAAATTAAGTGGTTAAGTGTCAAAACCCTAATTTTTGAAACCCTCTTGATTCAACCTTTGTCCGACAATTTCACTGATCAAAACATCTCCAAATCAGCTGTAACTTTGGATTCCGCAATAAAATTACAATATCGTTCATCCCTGAAAATTTGGAAAAAAGTTGCGAGGACCGTGTGCACTCCGAGCGCCATCGTCCCCGACATTTTTTTCGAAATTTCGGGAGCAAGATCTTACTGTATTTTCCTGCTAAAATCCAGAATTTTGGCTGATTTTGTTAATTCTAACACTTTCAAATTTACAGTCAAAGTTGGTCTCGTGATTGCTTGGTTTAAGGCTTCTAATCATTTAAAAATCATCGAAATTGAAATTTTGTGTCAAAATTGTGTTCTTACTGTCCTAAATCTAGAAAGTGTATTTGCATTCATTCGAAATTTCAGTGCTTTATTCAAATTCTTGCAATTTGTGACTTTTGAAATTAAGTGCTTAATTACAACAACTTTGATTTCCGCTTTCCAAATTGAATTTTGCGTGAAATTGAGTCAATTTTTGAATTTCAAAACTTGCATTGCTTTTGGCATTCCCTCTAAAATCATAAAATTCAAAATTTTAGTTTCCCTCTCTTTTTCAAAATTCAAATTTTGCATTTTTCGACAATCTTGATAGGGTTCAATTTTGAATTTGCAACTTTAATTTGGCCTATCTACAGATCGTAAAATCACTCAATTTTTTCAGATTAGCTTTAAAATCATCATACCTTTCATCCCTGCAAATTTCGAAAAAAATTGCAAGGACCGTGTTGCACTCCGAGTGCCACGGTCCTGGACATTTTTTCTGAAATTTCGGGAGATTGTTGTGATTGCATTTAACAGCTTAAATCTAGAAGATTGGCTGCTTTTACTGAAAATTGCTACCTCTAAATTCAAAATTTTCTCTCTCTTTCTAGTGCATGAGTTTTACAACAATAAGCCCTACTTACACTATTCCTGTTAGACGAAGTCGTAGAATTAAGTCTTTCCGAGGTTTAATTACCGAGGAGATGGAACCTAATTTGAATAGCCTTTTTAATGAGGACATGGGTAATTCCTCTAATCCTCCTAATGATGAAGAAGCTCTCCATGAGGTTTCTGTAGAACAACTTTCGAAATTGGATAATCAATTTAATGATTTTCACCAATGGATGTCTCATGAGTATCCCGATAGTCAAGCTCTTCCTTTAATTGAGGGTCTAAAACATATGCTTCAAAGTGATAAGAATGGAATTGATATTTTGCATGGTATTTCACACATTGTGAATTCGAATGTGATGCCTATGAAGAGTTGTGCCGAATCTTTAGGTTATACACAACCTCCTACACAAGTCAATCATTCTATTCCTTTGACAACTTCTATTGCTAGCATACCTACCTTTACATCAAACATAATGACTACTTCTATGCAAGACATTCCTCCTATGATCACCAGTCATGGGGGCAATCCTTCCTCTTCAATTAACCCTCTTCCTTCATTTAACCCGACTTCTTCATTCATCCCTTCAATGAGTGTTCCTATTATATCTTCACAAATGAACATGACGCAAGGGGGCAATTCATTTAACCATTCCATTCCTCCTTGTAGTGTTCCTCTTGTCCAATCATCCCCTATGATTGACTCTTATAGAGTCCCACCACCTTACTCTCTACCTTCTTTCAATAACATCACACCTCCATCTCAATCTAACACACCTAATATGAACTCTTCGACTGAAGCGACCATTAACAATCTTGCACAAACTGTCTCTTCTTTACAGCAACAAATTGCCTCTATGAATCAATCTAAGTTTAGTGTGCCCACATTTGATGTTGCGAGCCCACTTTCTCTTGACATTGTTTGAGCTATCCCTCCTAAACATGTTGAAATCCCGCATTTGGAACTTTATAACGGTAAAGGAGATCCTCTAACACATGTTAAGACTTTTCAAACAATTTGTACTGATTTTGCTTATGACCCAAGGTTGCTTGCAAAACTGTTTACTAGAACATTAAGAGACAAAGCCCTACAATGGTATTGCTCGTTGCCTTCTTATTCTATTACTTCTTTCGAACAACTTGCAAATGCTTTCATTCAACAATTTCAAAACAATATAAGTCCTAAAGTTACTTTGATTGATTTAATGCATTGTAAACAAGGTGTTAAAGAAAAAGTGACTGATTTCATTGGTAGATATAAGCATTTGTATGCTCAAAATTCTTTTCCAGTGCCTGATAATGATATTCAAAGAATCTTTATTTCTAATTTACAAAAAGATATTCGAGACAAACTTCTGTTTTCTGATTTTACTTCTTTCCAACAGTTGTGTGCAACTCTTCACAATTATCAACTGACTGTGAGTCAAATGGAACAATCACATCCTATGGCTCCGAGTGATAAGAGTGATAGCAGTCAACAACCATTTGGGAAGTTTAAACCGAATAGAGATTCCATCAAATTCAATGAAAACATCATCAACAACAATGTGAATGCAGCATCAGGTGTGCCTCCTATTTCTAATTTTTTTAAGAAAGAAAGAAAGTATACTCCTTTGAATGAATCATTGCATAGTATTATGAATAAGTTATTGGAACAAAATGTGCTTACTCTTCCTCCTATAAGACAAATTGATCCTGCAAATATTACTTCACCTTATTTTGATAACAAAGCTTTTTGTCACTTTCATCGTCAGCCTGGGCATGATACTGAAAAATGTTTTTCTTTAAAGGGCAAAATTCAAGATTTGATTGATAATAATACTATCTCTGTTTCCGGAGTGAATGATAAAGGCAACACATCTGTAGCTTCTCCTAACCAAAATCTTCAGATTTTTACTGATCCATTACCTTCTCATACTTCTCATACCTCTAATGCGATTGAGGCTAATGATTCCTCTCTCTCATCTGATGGTCTTGTGTCTATGACTCCGAATGTGATTAACTTTGTAGAGCAGCAAGAAATCCCTAAAGAACCTTCCATCACATTTGATTCTAGTGAAACCATTAGAGCACCTGATGGTCCTTTATACATAGTTGCAAAAGTTAAGAATACACCTTGCCGTGGAGTGCTTATTGATCCTTCGTGCATGGTTAATGTTATTACTGAAGAATTTCTTTTTACTTTGCAATTGAATCAAGTGATCTATGACAAAACAGATGTGATTGTGAAATTATTTGATGCATTTTCTTCTCCTGCAATTGGTTCTATTACATTACCTATTGAGGTCCATAACAAATCTCTTGATGTGAACTTTGCTATTATTCCTTCATCCGAACAATTTCGTGTGAAGCTTGGCTATCCTTGGCTATCTTCCATGAAGGCTATTGCTTCTCCTATTCACAAGTGTTTAAAATTTCCCCATAATGGTGAAGTTGTTACTGTCAATCATCGTCTCTTTAAACCAGCTGAAAGAACTTCTAGTGTTCCTATTGATTACTTTTGGCCTAAACAATTCCAATCTCTTCCTCCGCAAAGTGATCATCTTTTCAAATCTTATCAAAAGTGGAAAACAGATATGATCCTATCTCTAAGTGAACCTAGAACACCCAAACTTGATATTCCTATCGTTCTTGAGAAGGAAGTTCTTCCTTTGAAAGATAAAACTAATGTCTTTCCTCAAGAAGATTCCCAACCCATTCCTATGGATGTGACTATGTCTATGCCTAATAAACCTTCTAAAAGTAGACCTATACCTCCTCGTCATGATGGATTTGGTCTCCTTCCTAAACCAAAAATTCCTCCTTTATATGGAGCAGTTCCTCCTCCTTCCTTTTATAGAGAGAAGAGACCTTCTTCTTCTCCTATTATCCAGCCTAAGAGACCACAACCTAAACACCCAAGTGATAGGGATGAGAACATTCCTCCTCCTCTATCTTCTCCACTTCCTACTAAGACTAGACGAAATTGTTCTGCACGCGAACGTCGACGAAAGCATCGTCTTAGGGCTCAAGCAGCCGCTTCTCAAACTTTGCAATCTCCAAAAACACCTTCAACAAGCATTATTCCATTTTCTCCAAAATCTCCTAAACATAAGATGCATGATGGTCTTGATCCTGTACGGGTTAAAGATCCTATTTTTATAAATCTTGATTATGATATAGATAAAAATGTTATTCATGATGAAAATGTTACTCCTCTTGCTTCTGATAGTGAATATGAACTTGTTGATATTGATAACCATTTATCTAATGAATTTTCTAAAGCACTTATCCTAGCTCCTAGACAAGAACAACGTGGCTTGGAACATCAACATAGCCCTTGTTTGGATCTTGTGATAGCTCCATCTGCTGTGTTGGATGTTCCTCCTCTAGCGTGTTCCCTGCCTTCCCGAAACATTTATCAGCAAGATCGGGGGGTAGATGACGTGCTAGACTAGTTTCATTAGCATAGCAAATTCTCTCCCCCTCTCTTTTGTTATTTCTTCTATATGTTATTCTCATTCTTCTATTTGTTGTCCTTAGTGTTGTCTACTTGAGGACGATGCAAAGCATTGAGATCTCTTTTGGTCTCTCTCATGTTGACTCAAAAGACACATGTGTTCCCTTCTTCTAGGTGACCTTTCTTGATTGGGGAATGAAGAACAATTATGCATACATACATATGATATATATACATGACTTATCATACAGCATACTGACCCCGAGGAAAGCGAAGTCACCTCGTGCTTTGTGTTTTGTGTCTATTATCCTTGGGTTTATCTCACACTTGGGGGCTAAATCTTTGTGATAACGTGCTCCTTTCCTTCCTTATTTCTTATGTGTATCACTACGTTAAAACAATCACCCCTGTTGAGGCGTGTGCGATCGCTTTAACGTAGGGGGGCATACACCCTGTCTATCCTTTCGCGATACTTGAAAATTTCTTGGCGAACTTAGCTTTGCCTTGAAAATTTTTGGTATTTTTCTTGCATGACTCATAGTGAGGGAACCTTACTACTGACAGTCATGGTTCTCCCTCGTGATCTTCCCTTTTACTTTGTCAATCGAAGTCGTAAGATCCTTAGTCCACTGGGGGCTTGGTGTGTCTTGCCTCCTTGACGTGGTGAAAGTCTTTCGATGTTGTTTCCTTGTACTTTACCGGAAGTATGAGCATACATACTCCCGCTAAAGTGGGGGCTAAATGTATCGTCCTAAAATTGTGACACTTGCAATTTCGACTGCATTTCGGTCTTCACGATGGCGACGCAACACGCAACCTGAATGGAGACCCCGAAACTTGCTCACGACACCAAAAACTGCATTTTTCAAGCACCCTGGCCTGAACCTCCTTGCACCCTGCTGTCCCGGGAGGTGGGACCAGAGCGCCCAGCGCCCTGGTCCCTGGGCCTATTTTGGGCCCGGTCTCCTAAGGGGTCTCGGGTCTTTTTGTTTACAATTTGGAAATTAACTTTCCTGGTCGGCCTAAGGTCGAGAAAATCAGTCTTTTAACCCTAATTGGTAAGTATATAAACTACATTTTCCTCTCTCATTTGGGATATACATACATGACGGAAAAAAAAAGTGGAAACTATACTCAAGCATTCATTCCAAGTCTCCATTCAAGGCTAAGTGTTGCATTCAAGACAAGGATTCAACCATTGAAGAGGAGATCACTTACTACATACTACTACAACATACAACAAACAACAACATCTAGACCTTCGCACATAAGGATACAAACATCCTTAGAACAAGGTATTAGTACTTGTTTTACATTACAGTCATTTACATTTACAGCATCGCTCATTTCTTGGTTAATTCCAAAACCGGGGTTTGACCTAAAGGCAAACCCCTAATCCCTAACCCCCCAATCATCTTCGCTTTTCTGTGTGTAGGTTGCAGGTACACGGCTGAAATTGAAGATCTGGAATCCTGGTGCAGAGACGAACAGATCCCCCTTCGTTTCGCGGATTTTTCGGAGGACCGTGGCGCCGGGCGCCATCGTCTCGACAACTTTTGCTCAAATTTGCAGGACAGCGCCGTATCGACATTTTACTGCTAATTCCAAGTCCGCAGCTTCATACTATATCCCTAACTCAATTTATAAGCGAATCTTTATCACTTTCTATGCATTCCTAGCTTAATCTTCCTATCAACATTCTTTACAAAAGAGGGTAGCCTTGCTGTCTTAACCCCTTGAAACACATTTAGTATCCAATCTTGCCTTGTGTGGGATTGGATCTTGTGGGTTTCAACCCCTCTTTTGAATGTAAAGTCTTCTCCCTCAAGTGAAAACCATCAACCCTAGCGAACCTCCCTTCTCTCTCCTCGGAGTTGGAAGAGGGGAGTGCAACTAGGGTTCGATTGCGATTTTCCGCTTTACAAAGACACAAAAATTGCATCGCATCATGTACATATTTGCATCCATATCATATACAAAAATTCATCAGTGTACATATTTGCATCCATGTACATTTTGGCATCCACATAGAAACATCACATAGGTACACATGCATATAGCTACAGCAAGGATGAATAATCTCATATATATATATATATATATCAAAAATTATAAGTGTCATGATACAATGATGTCAAAATCATATGGCTACAATCACCCAAAGGTGTCATCATACAAAATCGTACAAAACTAATACATAGGGAGCCCTCTAAGGCTATGATGAACTCCCTCCCTAAGATTCGGTTGGCCTCGATGGAGTCTGAGCCTTGGATGGACCCGCCCTAGGATCATCTCTCTTGCCCCCTCTATCTGGTGGTGGTGGAGGACCCATGACCCCACCGCTAGACGCTTGTCTCCTGTCTTTGCCTCTAGTGGTCGTTGCAGTCCGCGATGGTCTACGAAAGCTCCTAGCCCACTGGTCTGGTGGCACCACTCCATAGTATAGGTCTCTCCAGTAGCCTATCTCCTCCCCTGCCCGTAGAACATAGGCGTATATGGCCCCTATGTCCTCTGTTGCCTACCTCCCTTCCCTCAGTGTTGTCTCAACCTCTGTATAGCGCTTAATAGCCTGATCCCTCTCCTGCTCAGTGTCCCTCAGCTGTCTCCTGAGCCTAGTTGTCTCCCTCTCCAAATCCTGGATCTCATCTACTTGTCCCTGGCAGATCTCCCTCAAGGATAGTAACTCATCCTTCCTCCTCCTCTCCCCCCTCACCCTATCCCTGTGGCTGCTCCTGGCCCTGTCCCTATGGCTGTTCCTGTGGCTGCTCTTGTCCCTGTACCTATCTAGGAGCTTGTACCTATCTGGGAACCTGTGTTGTTGGCACCTGTAAAGGAAATCCACCTCTGCCCCTCACTATGTGAGCCTGATGAGCCTATCTCTCCTCTTCGCCCTCTCTCCTTGGAGCCACTCTCCTCTCTACCACTGTGCCTCACCTCTGCTGTCGACTTCTACCTCCACCATCTCCACTATCATCTCCATCTCCTCCTCCCTCTTCATCTATCGGCTCCTAGCCAATATATATTATGGAGGCAATGCAGAATAGATTGTTTTATTTCATGAAAATTGATTACAACCAACCAATAAAAATCGGGTTACAGCATGACCGGCTCACATGCCTGCTAAAACATTGTCAAATACAAAATAGATCACAAACGGGACCTTTAATCTTAAGATTTATCTTTTACGCTTAGTCTAGCTACTTGATTGTTCGATTAATTACATTCTAATGAGAAATTACGATCCAAGGGGATCTGGTCGGCCCAAAAAGGGATCAAAACCCGAAGAACAAGACCTAACCTGTAAAATCAACAAGGTCGGCCTCCACCAAGAAATTCCTTCAGAAAATCCAAAGAGTGAAGTGTAGATCGCGAGAAAAGGTCGGCCACATGCCAAGCAACATTGGAATCAACACCCAAGGCTCTGCAAGCTTCAAAAAGGGTTCTGGTAGATCACCAAAATAGGTCCAAGCAACCAGTAACAAGAAACTGTCAACCAGTAACAGGAAACTATCAAGGAAATCGATAGTGATAACTTGTCGGAAAATTATCCAAATGCGATGCGGTCTAGAAACAAGAAAGATGATCAAGTATTAAAGTAGAATCCAACTCTGTGGAATTCGATGAGCTAAAACCGAGACACACAGAAAGAAGAGCTTAAACTGCAAACATAAATAAAAACAGAAAGAAAATGTTTTTGGCTGATGCAAGATTGCTATAAACCGAGGATGCTCCTGCATCAGACATCCGGGGTTATTGAAAAAGTGAGCCTCTCACTTTTTTGGGGTCAGAGAAAAACCAAGGGGGTCTACCTCTACCTAAGAAATCCAAGATGAATCTTCAACTAGTTTGTCCTTCCACTTCACAAGATACTCCTTATACTGATTGTTCCGGGTACCACGCCCAATCCTACTATCCAAAATGCTTTCATTTGATCTGGTTCCTTCCGAGGCAACTATTTCTCCAATTCTGCAATATTGTCCTCACTGAATTCTGGTTCATGATACTCATGAATATCTGCAATGTTAAACATAGGTGAAATACTTAGACTATCTGATAACTCCACTTCATATGCATTTCCAGAACTGAACTTCCTCAAAATCCTGTAAGGTCCAAACTTTTTCATCTGCGGTTTTCTATAAGTTCCAACCAGGAATATTTCTTTTCTCTGATACACCATCACTTCATCGCCAACTTCAAATTCCTTATGTCTCCTCTTCTCATCTTCGTTCTCCTTATACTCATTGTTCATGTCCTCCAAATGTTGTTTAACCTAAATATGCAAGGCTGTCATGTGATCTGCAAAATATTATGCTTCTGAAATTCTCTAGTCTTCACTGCTAATATCTCTTAATTATGATATACCTCTAGGATGCACTCCGGTAACAATCTCAAAAGGTGTTCTTCTGGTACTCCTATTTACTGAATTTTCGTAGGCAAACTCTGCTTGTGCAAGGATCAAATCCCAACTTCCGGTTTTATCTCTAACTAAACATCTCAACAAATTTCCCAAACTTTGCTTAACAACTTATGTCTGTCCATCAGTCTGTGGATGAAAAGTAGAACTGAACTTCAAATCTGTCTTCATCTTTTTCCAAAGTTTTCTCCAAAAATAGCCAACAAACTTAGTGTCTCTATCTGAAACTATGCTCTTAGGTAATCCATGCAATCTCACCATTTCCTTGAAAAATAGGTCTGCTACATGTAATGCATTTGATGTTTTCTTACAAGGTATGAAATGAGCCATCTTTGAGAATCTACCCACTACCACAAATATAGAATCATTCCCTCTCAGTGTTTTAGGTAATCCAAGTACAAAATCCATGCTTATATCTTCCCAAGGTCTTACCGGTATTGTCAAAGGTTTATACAATCCCACATTTTGACTACTACCCTTTGCAACTTGAAAAACTCTACAACTTTGCACATATTTCTTAACATCCTTATGAATCTGGGGCCAAAAGTACTACTCACTCACCAATGCTACTAGTTTGTCAATGCCAAAATGTCCAGCGAATCCTCCACTGTGCTTCTCTTTTATCAGATTCTCCCTCATAGAACTCTTAGGTATGCATAATTGAACTCCTCTGAATAACATCCCATCTTGAATGAAGTAATCCAACCACTTGCTTCTATCTACCATAACCGATTCTCTACATGCTTTCCAAGGTTTGCAAAATTCGGGTCATTGTCATACAAAGTCTTCAATTCCTCAAATCCTAATATTGTCACTCTCATCTCTGTCTGCAAATTCCTTCTCCTACTCAATGCATCAGCAACTTTGTTAGATTTTCCACTTCTATGCTTCAACACAAAGGTATAACTCTGCAAAAACCCTACCCATCTCATATGTCTTTGATTCAACTTACTTCGACTGTTCAAATACTGCAAAGATTGATGATCTGTATACAACACAAACTCCTTAGGCAACAGGTAATGTCTCCACTTCTTCAAGGCTTGAACTATGGCATAAAACTCCTAATCATACATTGACTATCTCCTTTGGGCATCATTCAACTTCTCACTGAAATAAGCTACTGCTCTCCCTTCCTAACTCAAGACTGCTCCTATTGTTGTTCCACTTGCATCACAATCCACTTGAAATAATTTATTGAAATCCGGTAAAGTTAACACGGGCTGCTCAGTCACTTTTTGCTTCAATAGTTCAAAACTTTTGTTTTCTCCGATGGTCCACTTGAATTCCTTCTGATCTCCTCTCATGGTCTCAGTCATAGAGTTACAAACTGAAATGAAATTTCTGATGAACTTCCAGTAAAAACTAGCCAATCCATGAAATGATCTTACCTCTCCAATGCTTTCTGGTGTAGGCCACTCAACAATTGATTTTACTTTCTCAGGGTCCATCTTCAAACCATCCTTAAATATCACAAATCCCAAATAGACTAACTCATCCTTCATGAAAGCACACTTCTTAATATTTATCAACAACTTTTCTTCTCTCAACGTCTACAAAACTTGTCTCAAATGCAACAAATGTTCCTCTTTTATCTTATTGAAAATCAGAATGTCATCCAAATATACAATAACAAACTTACCCAAAAATTTCTTCAATACCTCATTCATCAGCCTCATGATAGTACTCGATGCATTAGCTAACCCAAAAGGCATCACCAACCATTCATACAGTCCTTCATTTGTCTTAATGTTGTCTTTCATTCATCTCCTTCTTTGATCCCAATCTAATGATATCCACTCTTCAAATCTATCTTTGTAAAGTATTTTGCTCCACTCAAACAGTCCATTATGTCATCCATCCTAGGCAAAGGAAACCGATATTTCACTATGATTTTGTTTATTCCTTTGGAATCAGTACACATTCTCCACTCTCCATTCTTCTTAGGTGCTAATATTGTTGGTACTGCAAAAGGGCTTAGACTTTCCCTAATCAAACCTTTCTTCAACAGCTCCTACACTTGTCTATTCAGTTCTTCATTCTCTATCGGTGTCATCCGATGTGCAACTTTGTTAGGTAAACTAGCTCTGAGAACCAAGTCCATGCAATTACTGATACTTCTCACAGGTGGAAATCCATCAGGTACATTATCTTAAATGATGTCTTCATATTCTGTCAGCAAATCTTTTATCTCTTTTGGTTGTTCCTCTTCCGATTTCGGTTTCTCAGTCTTCTTAGGGATTAAGGAAAAACACACATTCCCATGCCTCAATCCATCCAAGATTTTCCTTCCATCTACCAAACAGATTCTAGCATTTGTACAAACTTCATTTTTCAAAGGTTCCTCCAAAGGCAACAAAGTTTGCTTCATCCCATTGGCCACAATAGTGTATGTATTCTTCCTCCCATCATGTATTGTCTATTTATCAAACTGCCAAGGTCTACCCAACAAAAGATGACAAATATCCATAAGCATAATATCACACAAGACTTCATCATGATAATTCCTAATTTTCAATTTCACCAAACATTTCTTGCTTACTAACAATTTATGTTCATCCTGAATACATGCTATCTGATAAGGCTTAGGGTATTTCAATCTCTCCAAATTCAACTTATTCACCATCTCTTTTGAAACAAGATTATCTGAACTACCACTATCAATAAAAACTTTACAACACTTACCGAATACCTTACATCTAGTCTCGAACAAATTTTACCTCTGCAAGAGCTCTTCATCTCCTCCGGTATGACACAAAGCTCTCCTCATCATCAACAGTTCTCCATCTTTCGATTTATTATCTGATCCAGTGGGGTTTTCTTCCACCACTGCTTCTCTTCTGGTATTCTTTGTCTTCTTACACTCTAAATCATGATGTCCTTCTCCTCCACACTTATAACAAGTTCCTCTAAATTTTCTCTTGTCTTGTCTTCCAAAATTCTCATTCCAATAGCCATATGGTTTTCTCCTCCGATAGAAATTTCTATCATCTTTCCAATATAAATTACCTTCTTTGTTCACTTCCTTGTCCTTGTTCTGATCTATAAAGGTTCCTCTATCTCTGGTATATCCTCTTCCTCCTTGAAATATTCCTTCGGTAAACCTTCCACCTCTGCCTCTCTGCCTCTTCTCATGTCTTTTGTTTAACTTCTCTTCTACCTTTAGGGCATACCAGTAAGCCTCTTGAACACTCTCTAATTTGATCAAACTGAGTTCATCTTGTATAGACATCTGCAATCCATTCAAATATCTTGCAACTTGTTCAACTTCATCATCAACATGTCTGGATCTGATGTTCAACTTGTAAAATGCTTCGGTGTATTCCTTCACACTAGATTCCTTTTGTCTCAAATTATGCAACTTCTAGAACAGATTCACTTGATAATCAGCTAGCATAAATTTTGATTTCAACTTAGCAATCATCTAATCCCATGTCTTAATCTTCTCTTTACCTCTTCTTTGTCTATCAACTTGCAAATGTTCCCACCAAAGAGATGCATGACCTTTCAACCGTGTACAGGCATATTTCACCTTCCTTTCTTCCGCAGTGTTTAAAAAATTGAAATATTTCCCCATCTCCGAGATCCAATCCATCAATTCATTTGAATCCAACTTCCCATCATATCCCAATGGGGTAAAATGAGGTTTAGTATTCGCCCTACTCAAAACCCTCAAAAACCTTTCCTCATCTGAATCAACCACCGATGGGTTTACTTGTTCTATCTGGGCTTATTCTCCTTCATCTTCACTTACATCTTCAATATGTTGGCCTCTTCTCTGGGTTGTCTCCACGGCTTCCAACCGAGCTGCTATACCTCGCAACATTTCCATCATGGCAGGGTCTGCATTCCCACGCGCTCCACTATTCCTACCTCCTCTTTGCGCCATTGTTCACGTCGGTCCTCTGCAGCTGCAGGTCAGATCCACAATCTACCACCCTACAACAAAAAATATTAGGACACGCAACCTCCAGAACGAAAACTCGCTCTGATACCACTTAAAGCAGTCACCAGTGAGGAGGGACCTCAAAGAGATCAATCTAGACCGGTCAGCAAGAGTAAACACAATAGAAACACAAAGATATGATGGTGGCAATGTATAACAAATTGTTTTATTTCATGAAAATTGATTACAACCAACCGATAACAACTGGGTTACAACATAATTGGCTCATAGGCTTGCTAAAACATGCTCAAATATAGAATAGGTCACAACCAAGACCTTTAATCTTAAGATCTATCTTCTAGGCTTAGTCTAGCTACTTGATTCTTCGATTGTTTACATTCTAATGCGCAATTACAATTATATATACGATCCAAGGGGATCTGATCGGCCCAAAAAGGTATCAAAACCTGAAGAACAAGACCTAACATGTAAAATCAATAAGGTCGGCATCCACCAAGATATTCGTCCAGAAAATCCAAAGGATGAATTGTAGATCACGGGAAAAGGTTGGCCACATGCCAAGGAACATCGGAATCAATGCCCAAGGATCCGCAAGCTTCGAAAGGGGTTCCGATAGATCACCAAAATAGGTACAGGCAACTGGTAACAAGAAATTGTCAACCGGTAATATGAAACTGTCAAGGAAACTGATAGTGATAACTTGCTGGAAAATGATCCAAATGCGATGCAGTCTGGAAACAAGAAAGATGATCAAGTCTTCAAGTAGAATCCAACTCCACGGGATTCGGTGAGCCAAAAATGAGACACACAGAAAGAAGAGTTGAAACAACAAACAGAAAGCAAAACAGAAAGAAAATGTTTTTGGTTGATGTGAATAGTGTGACAGTTTTGTCTTCTTGTGATTTAGTGCAGCAGGGTATATCTTGTCTTCCAGCTTCAGTTCATTGGGATGACTACTTGATAGACATTGCAGGTTTGTTTGTGGAGTCCTACATTGCACCTTTGGGATACATCATTGATGACATTCATCTTCTCTTTGATGAAGATGATCCTTCTTCAATTGTTGCGAGGGAACACTCTGACCCTCTCCTGAATTCTCTACATGATCATTCTTTCGAGGTTGACATGATTGTGGATTCTTATGTACAACATTTGGAGGAGGTCTCTTTATCCTTAATTAGAGGAGACATGTGAGTCTTTGGATCTTGCTCTACATTCATCCTCACTGGATCTTGGAGTGTCCTTTTCAGCAGTGTGGACCAATACACCTGACTTGAAGGGGGTAACTTTCAGCATCGACATGGGGACACTTGTGCAATTTTTAGAGACTCCATTCATCACGAGTTTTTTTCCTACATCTTCCTTTCATGATTGGGGAGACTTCATGAATACACCTTTGGTTTTGTTTCTTCCTAAGGGGAGGAATGTTGTTCGACGATCATGGAGCAGTTTCTTCATTCAGTTTCAAGCTTCTACCATTGGTGCATATCCTACATTGAGGGGGGGCTATTTGGTCTCTCTTCTTCTCTCTTATGGGGGGGGGGGGAACTTTTTCCTCACATGGGGTGTTGTCCTTCTCATACTTCTTTAAGAGCTTTTGTATAGTTTTCATCTCTCTTTTGGGGGGGAGTTTTTTCCCATTGGGTTTTTTCTCTCTTTCTTCATTTGTGAGAGATTGCATTGGTTTGTGTACATGTGCATTTGTACATGGGTACCTAACATGACCTAGTAGTCACGAACCATCTTGCCTTGTTGACTTAAGTCTACATTCCCCTAAGTTGCACTTAAGGGAGGGTGTTGGTGTAAATTATGTGTCATAATCACATTTTACTTAAGTTGACTTAGGGTAATGCATTTTATAGTAGTTTGAATATGACACACTTAGGGAAGTGTGCACATAGGGATGATGTATGTAGGAGAAATTTTACCTTTTGTGGTCTTATTTTGTTGTAACATTCTACCTTCGGTGGGTGATCCACATCATGTGGAATATTTTATTATTTCTCCTACCTACCCTTGTTTCTCATTGAGCCACATGTCATGATTGGGTGCTCACATATCCATATGGTCTTGTCTTTATAAGCAGACCCATCTACATTGTATGTAACTTTTGGATCTAGTTGATTAGTAAATAGCATCTTGATTAGAATGCAATTTATTCTTATCAAATATTTTGTCTCTTATTGTGTTATTCAATGTGCTCTTGATCTTGGCTATTTTCAACAAATTCTTAAAAAATTGACAATCTCTTGTCCATGTCCAATTGATGCCATCTCCTCGCACCATTCGACTATGAGGTCCTCTTCATGAGGGGTGAGGATTGTTGGAGGACCTTTCTTGGAGGTGGTTATGAGCCCACGCAACCATTTGGAGAGTGCGGTTGTTGGGATGCCCCATTTTTTAGATGTTGCCCTGACAGACATGTTGTCCTTGACTTCTTTCAATGCCCCTTTCATGTCTTTTGCAGACCACCGTTTTTGTGGCAACATAACTATAGGCTGCCTCTGAGATGGAATATCCTCTCCCTGAGATGGAGTAGCCTCCTCTGCTTGTGCTACAAGTTGTGGGTTGTCATAATTGGGTCGACATCTTCAGTGGATGGGGGGATGGAGGAAACCTGACTCCTCTTTTATGGCTTGGCCACCTTGTTGATGCTCTTTTCTTTACAACAGGCTTCGTCATCCGATCTCCCCTCGTCATCTACAAATATTTCATAGAATCAAGATGTGGATTATGGGAAACTATGAAATGACACAATTAACAATTTTGAGTAACTGTTGTGGATGAAGGATGTGAACAAACCACGAAGATGTAAAACAAAAAGGGTTTGGAAAGGCAAATAAACCATGAGGTTGCCAAACAGTAAGGATTTTAAATACTGTAAAGGAAATAGTGGAACACAAATCAAAATATGGAAAAGAATGTGTAAACATGAAAACAGTAAGGGAAGTTGGAGACAAGAAAATGTAAAATCACATACATATGATTCAGTATAAATGAATCAGTTTAAGGTTAGTTGCAGATAATTGGTAAATGAACAATTCTAAAAATGCAGGCCTTAATTTGTTAAGGTGAAAGGAACAAAATGAATCTGTAAGTATTAAGTGAAGGGATCTAAATACATCATAAGGATGTAAAACAGTTATGGTAAACATAATCTGAACAAGAAATGAAATTGAAGGAAACAATGGTACATGAAACGAATGTGTAGGAGAGAACATCAAAACTTGAAATCATATAGGGTTTACAAAAATGAATAAAAGGGTTCGTAAAAGTTGAAAATCGTAAGGGTTTCTAAAAAATGTGACGGTTTGTAAAAATGAAGGAAATGATGAGGAAGAAAACAATAGAACATCAAAGGAACATGAAAACATGGAATGACAAAAATAGTGAGGGAAACTTGAGAACAGAAAACGTAAAATCACATACATAGGATTAAGTAGAAATGAAACAATGAAGGTTAGCTGCAATAAATAAAACAATGTAGTGTTAAGAAACTGAAGGCCTTAAATAGTTAAGGTGAAGGGAACAAAATGAATCTATAAGTATTGGGTGAAGGGATCTAAATAAAACATAAGAATGTAATATAGTAAGGGTAAGCATAAACTGAACAGGAAATGAAATTGAAGGAAACAATGAAACATGAAATGAACGTGTAGGAAAGAACATCAAAACTTGAAAACATATAGGGTTTACATAAATGAATATAAGGGTTACCGCAATCTTGAAAACAGTAAAGGTTTGTACAACTGAAAAGAAAATGAAGAGGAAGGAAACAATAAAACGTGAAATGAACATGAAAACATGAAATGATGTAAAACAGAAAGACATGGATGAAGGGACCTAGATAGAACAAAAAGAAATGAAGCAAAAACTCAACCATGACAATGCAAAACAATAAGAGCAGTTATCAATTGGAAGAAAATCAATAAGAGCATCTAAAACAGTAAGGGGGAAGACAAGGTTTAACAATAAGAGCAGTTATGAATTGAAAGAAAATACATACTTGGATGCTTGTTGTGTCTTCTTTGAATTTTTTGATGCCTTATGTATCTTCCTTCTCCTATTCGATGCCTTTTGTGTCTTCTTTGTGATTCAAATGATATAATTTCATTGCTCTTTGTATGATTTAAACGTAATACTTGTTTGTGTGGTCTCTTTAATGTCTGTACTCTTGCCATTTCAAATTTTGAATATGGATTGCATTTGCAGTGCCCATTTGATTTCGCCATTTATATCTAAGTTGATTGGTTTTTAATGGAAAATGGTGGCCTTACGCAATTTTGTTGTGGATGCAGGTGGGAGAGGTGGTGAAGTGACCAATAGATGTGTTGTGAGGTGACTAGTTGGTGTGCTGGGGAGTTGGACACATGGGATAGAGGACCTGACAACGTGTGGACTTGCACATCTTATCGTAGGCATACATGGTCTTAGGTGTAGGGTGTAGCTACCCATGGTTTTGTGTCGATGATTGTTTATGGGGCAGTGTATTGTTGGGACTTTTGTTTGTAAGTACGATGGCAAGCCTTAGATGAGCGTAAATCTTATCCTTACATTTTGGTCATGTGGGCACGTATAAGTTCTACATGGGGCCCGTTGCTATGCACGTCAATATCTATCATTGTTATGAATAACTGCCAATGATATGGTCATACTTGTTTGATTCCTTTTTCAGTATTTAGTGTTTGCATACTATAGCACGTTTAGGACCCCACCCACGTATTGGGGTCTCTCCCCTATGTAAAATTTATCATTTTTTTGGTCTCTTTGAACTTAATAATTAGAGAATTCGATTGGTTTCTTTAAAATTAATAATTAGGGGGTTCGATGAACAAGGAGTGAACCCTAATTGAAACATAGCCGGTATAAATGTAACTATAAAGCTCTATACAGCTTGAATGCTTCCTACAATGCAAAAAGATAAATTTGAATCTTTCCCTATTTTAGTGGAGCAACAACTGCTTAAAAATTGAAAATAAGCTTTGAAAAAAACGGGTGGCTACAAATCATTCCTCAAAATAGTGTTCCCATGCAACTTAAAAATTGTCAAAAAATGGATAATTTAGAATCTTTCCCTATTTTGGTGGAGCAGCTATTGTTTAGGAATTATAAATAAGCTATGGAACAAAAAAAGGGGCTAAAAATAAGCACTGACTGCTCATTAACAAAAATGCCACATGGCTCCACAAATTTTTTTTCTCTTTTTTTTAAGATTTTTTTTCTTTTTTTTTTTCAAATTTTAAATGCACAAATTAGTATTAATGCTATTAATACAAAGTTAAGATGTTTTGCTTAAAAATAAGCAGCAAAGATAAATATCCATGGGGTCAGCTACTTCACAAATAATCCCTAAAAATATTGAGCAGCGGCTACTATCCAAAATAAGCTAAGCAGCAGCATGGGAACATGCCCTAAGAAATCCAAATTCAGATAAAAACCAATCGAATTCTAGAGCTAAAACAAAAAAAAAAAGCCATAAATTTCTTGACAATATCTGTTATACAAATTATTGCCTGTACAGATTGTACAACTTCTGCAAACTTGCCAATACAAAACAAAAGCATACGCAGGCATGAATCCACAGCAATTTGGGCTGCAAATTCTTCCTGCTTTCTAAATCGCTTATCGCAGAGAAGAACACTTATAAATTGCAACTTTCCCTAAACAAATTTTCTTTCACAAACTCCCTTGACAAATTTTCTTTCACAAACCCCCGGGTATTCGAAATTCCTTTCTTCAGGCATAATCACCAACATCGCAAAGAACAACACTGATAAATTGCAACTTTCCCTAAACAAATTTTCTTTCAAAAACCCCCGGGGATTCAAAAGCCCTTCCTTTAGGCATAATCACCAACAGAGCTGATCAAATTTTGTTTCACAAACCCCTGGGGATTCAAAACCCCTTCATTCCTTTAGACATTTCCACCAACAGAGCCGCTGTGATCTCCACGGCGGGAAGAAACCGAGACAGATCCATCACCGCGATCTCTGTCTTTTCCAGTAAGCCAATTGAAAGTTTTCTTCAAATAAGCCCTACGATCCTGCTGAGGAACAACAGGCGGCCGAGAAAGCCGAGAAGCCGGACGCTCAGAAAACGACCTCAAAATCGCCGCCGGATTCATACTAGAAATTCCGCCCCAACGCTCAGACCTCGTCCGCGGCTCCTGCATGCTAGACCCTGCATCACGCCCTGAAGCGCCACCTGCCTTAAGGCAAGCAGCGGCATCCACTTTGGAGCTCGAAGATGCCCCCTGCGAGCGCGAATGGTGCATGGCCACAAAACTGCAGCTCCGATACAAACCAGGGGTTAATCCGCGAGGCGTGGCGATGTACCACTCCGTCGGTTGCTCGAGCTCCTTGCGCACCCGCACCAGAGAATGCCCTGTCGAATGCGATCTTCGCACCTTTTCCATGGCGCTCGGCTCCTCAGTCGCAGAGCTTTCACCCGCCTCAATTGCCCTCGCCACAGGCACCGATTCATCATTTCCATTGTCAACAACGATCACGACTTCGGGCTCAGGCTCTCCCTGCGGAGCAACGACCCCAGACTCTGTTCCAGACGGATCGGAACCCTCCTCGGCTGGGAGAAGATCCACCCTGCAGACGGGACAAGTGGTGTGCGAGCAGAGCCACATGTCGATGCACTCGGGATGAAACGCATGGCTGCATTTCGGAAGCAGACGGAGCATTTCATCATCTTCGAAATCATTCAGACAGACGGCGCACTCGGAGCCTTTAGCCTGAGCCTTTAAACCCTTAACCAGTTTAAAGCTAAAGACCGGAAAGCTCTCAATAATGGCCTTGTCCAGGCCACGAGTCGCCTCCCTCTGTAAACCCTCGGCATTATTTCCCCCTCCGCCAAGCCGCAGACCGCCCGGCCTTCTGGAACCCCCGCTTCCGCTCTCCCCTGAGCAACGACGGATGTAGATCGAGAAAAAACCCATGAAAAAGAAGGCGCTGAGCAGCACCACGATTATGATCGCCATGGAAGGGTTAAACCTCGTGTTGAAGTTGTACGGTCCATCGAAGCCATTACCAGTGTTATTTTCTTCCAAACGCCTGACAAACAGAACCCCATCTGCAATGAGATTTTCCAATGCAATTCGTCTGCTCTCCATAGCTGAAAAAACTCGACTTCTCGAATCCAGTCTATATGAGACAACAATCAGGTCGGTTTTCCATTTCCAGAGCTTGAATCTAGTAAATCAATCCAAATCTCTGGCCTAATTATATACTTGTGAGGGCAAATTCCAGAGTCTACCATGTAGAAAACTGGTAATAAATTCAGCACGACTGGGGTTCGAGTCCCCCCCAGGCCCCGCGTGCCTTTGACTTCCTTGTTCCGAAATTTCCACGTATGTTCGATTCCTTCTAGATTTCTTACCGCCTGCAGCCAGTCTCCTGCCGTTAAATTACCGGGCGGCAGAGGCTGACGTATACGAAGATTAGTTCAAATTTATAAATAACGTGATTGGATCAAACTTGTCTTGCCAAACGATAGATATTAAGAATATCGGCTGTCTTTACTTCTTACGTACGTGGCACGACAACGACTGGTTCGTTCCGTTAATCCCGATTCTCTTCGCCCACGTAATGACAAACACTAATTTTCTCTCTTTTTCTTTTTTATCAATGTTCTGGAAGTGTGTTGAAAATATGGAATCTTTTATTTTATTTTATTTTATATTTGTCGAGCAGATATGTTAGGAATAATTTGGCTGCCCGGGGACTCGAACTAATGACTTCTCTCGCGTGTTAGGCGGACACCTGGATTTAGTTGAAGTCTTGACCTAACTTTGACTTTAAAACGTGCGTGGGATACTTGAAAGCTTATATAAACCAACTTCCACAAAAGGACATCAGCTTATGGTTGAATTATTGCTTTCCAACTATATTAATTGGAATTAAATATTTCCAGGAGATTATTTGGAATAAAATATTTCCACGAGACTATTTTCGATTTTTTAGTAAACACCTTACCTATTTTTTTTGTTTAAATTTAACGGCCTCTTTTTATATGCACAGTTATATAAAAGACATCCACATATGGTTGATTGAATTGCTCATATCCAACTATGACTTAGAATAAAATATTTTGCAATCTATTTTCCATTTTTTTAAATCTGTATTTTTTATTTAATTTGTAAATTTAAGCGTATAGTTATCTGAAAGCATATTTAATTTGACTATTTCTCACACTTTAAATGCATGAAAAGGAAGAAAAATATTTTATTTATTTTGTTCTCAACTACCACTTTGAGTTTATATCTAGCAATCAATTAATTTTTTAATTATTTCACAATTAGTTAACTTAATAATTATCTTGGTCTAATAGAATAATACTATTATTTTTTATTTTTTTGATAGGTAATTGGCCGAAGCCTGAATAGCTTTTGACTGGAGCTATGAACCAATGGGGACTTTAGATGTCCCTATTGGGAATTGAACTGTTTTAACGAGTTAAGCTCAACCCCTTGAACATAATAATACTATTATTATGATGATATGATAATATAATAATTATGTAGTTTTAATAGAATATATTTTTTCTATTGTAAAAATTTAACAGAATGAAAATTTAAGAGTTTAGTTATCCAAAATTGTCATGTCTAATTAAATAAATATTTTATTTATTTAATTACTTTAGCCTAATTCTTCTATTAATTAAATAAATCTTTATTTGTTTAATTCATTCATTTATCCTCTTCTAGCCTTATTTCTCATTTAAATAAATACATTTATTTATTTAAATTATCCTTTTCCTAAATTAAATAAATATCTTATTTATTTAATTATCTCATTTCTTCTATTAATTAAATAAATCTTTATTTATTTAATTAATTCATTAACCTTTTCTACTTATGGCACATGTCATTCATCTCTTAATTCCTACACTACCTACCCCTTTCATTATTTTATTATTTTTTTTACCTACCCTCTAATCATAGCCGACCTCCTTTTACACCTCTCAATCTTATCCCTCCATTTCATATTGTGTCTTCTATATAAGGAGATGCTTCCTTCATTATCAAACCCTAATCAATCATCCTAATGACCTAATGACCTAATGAGCTAACTACTTGATCAATTGACTACACTACGATCCTACTTGCAACCAGATTCTATTCTTTGTTGAGCTCTTGTGCACATAAAATCTAAGAGCAAATATATTCAAGCAAGATCAATGGAGATAGGAAAAATGGAGATCAAAACCCTATTGGACATGTGATGGTATAATCTTTGTGATTTCATTTGATTTGCATTGTCTTAGGTAATCTTCATATGTTATGGTGGATCTTTGTTGTTGTTAGGCTAGGGTTTGGTGGTTGAATTCATTTAGCCTTTCAATATCGTTATTATTGTTATCCATTTTCACCATATATATATATATATATATATATATTTCTCAACCTACCACTTTGAGTTTATATTTCAGCAATCAATTAATTTCTTAATTATCTCACAATAGTTAACTTAATAATTAGCTCAGTCTAATATAATAATAATAATAATATAATGATATGATAATATTATAATAATTATAATAATAATGTACTTTTAATAGAATAGATTTTTTCCTTTGTAAAATTTTAATAGAAATATAATAATATCATAATAATTTAATATTAATTACAATATTATAATATGATGATAATTTAATGTTAATTATAATATTTAATAATATAATATTTTTTAAGTGAAATAATGAACAAATATAATATCTTTACACGTACTTCATCTATATTTCTCTAAATATAGCTATGTATATACATACATATACGTACACACATTACTAAATCTTTTAATTTTTTTATTAAGAGGTTTAATAGTCTTGTTACATTTATGTATATGTATATGATTTTTATTTTTTTAATGTAGAGGTTTAATAATTGTGTTATGTCTCTATGTATATGCATATACATATATACTAGCATAAATATCTTAAATACATCTATTTAATAAAAGACTTTTAGAGATATTAGTAATTTATTTTATTTAAAATATATTTTTTTATTGTTTGTTTGTTCTAGATATTTGAGAAGAATCTCTTTCAATAGAAATTAAATTACAATATTAAATGTTTTACATAATTTAATTTTTTAAGAAAAATTAATAGAATCTTAAAATAAAAAATAAACTAGCATACCTATATTTTAAAAAATCTATGTAAAATATGTCAAGAGATATTGAATTTGAAAGTATATAATATTCATGAATTTTAACAAAGAGTTTTATTGTAATAAACTTGAAGCAAAATGGTTCAATAATCCTTCATAGTACGTCAAGCAAATTTAAAAAATGTAACACACAGTGTAGATTGATAGAATCATTAATCAATAGTCGTGCATTTCAATAATTTAAATAATTTTGTTGGTTTTAAAGAATTGCTTGGAATTGTTATTGGTTAATTTAGTCATATAGTATGAGTCATGTAAAAATGAAGAAGAATGCATAGTTTGTCTGATGCAAGAAATATTCAACAATGCATAAAAGAGTGCATTTAATAAATTTGAATTATTAATAATCAAAAGATATATTATCAAAGTCTAAGAATATAGACATTTCATTTGTCAAACAATATTTCCAAAAAAATGGCTTAGCTAGCCATTAATATAGTAGTAATAACTATCAAACAATATTTAAAAAATATTATCAAAAATGAATTTAGTCATAGATACAATTTGTAAATAGTTTTGAAAAGCTTGTCAAATAAAATTTCAAAAATAGTTTCATTTAGTTAACTATTTATGCATTGGTAATAACAATTGATCTTCAATATCATCAAGAAGAGCTTGAACATTAATTGTCATAGTGGACTTCACGGCATAAAAGGTAAGTATCCCATAGTGTGCATATAACAATCTAAACGATGACATGACTGAATGAACTATGAATCTAATTGAATTATTGAAATTAAGAGTAGAGAGCAACTATTGCTCAAATGGACCTGATTACTAATTTGTGATTGTCCTTTAAGGAATCTCATGAACTTCATACTGAGCTCATTAGATCTAGGTTTTTACTTTATGATGGTCATTGTTGGCCTAATAGTGACTTTCCAAATGCATGCAACAAGGTAAAGATCTTGAAGCTCATGGTATAGAGCAATTGACCAATTACAAAAAATTGTAATATCAATTTGTAGATTAGAAAATTTTACATCTAAGCTCATTTAGAGATTTGATTCATAGATGAAGTTAAAGTTACAACATAATTATCAAATTTTATTTGACAGGTCCTTGGTCCTTTTTTGTTAATTCTATTGACCATATTTTCTCTCAAGCAATAGAAAACACTCAATTCCTCTATATGAAGGATGACATTGTATGGAAGATGGAAGTGATACTTTGACAACCAAAGTAAAGACCAATGTATTCGCATTGTGTGGCATCTTGTTCACCTACATCAAAATTATTATTGTCTTTTACATATATATATATATATATATATATATATATATATATATATATATATATATATATATATATATATATATATATATATATATATATATATATATATATATATATATATATATATATATATATATATTCTAAACTAATTATGAGATTGTATATATGATTCTTTATCAAAGCAAATCAACTTATGATGAATTCAAGTCATGTCTAAAGTGGCAATTATTTTTTAGGGTCAATTAATTAGATAAATTAATAGAATTTTGCTTGATATAAACATAATCTATAAAGTTAAACAAGAAATAGAATATAACAACATATATGTAGATTGTCACTTTATTATAACAAAAAGTAAATGATGATGCAAGGTTTCATGAGGTGCATTTAGGCAATATGAATGTTAAAAAGTAATTTAAGTCATTTGAAATGGAAATAATTTTGGGAATAATGAGAAAAGTTGCTTGCCATTTTGAAGAATATTATGTAGGAATGGGTTTATTGGTGATCATTGGGACAAAGTTTGCATGTGTATGCATCTCTTGTTTTTTCATTCTCTTGTCTATAATCCCAATAATAGTTTTAGTACATGTTTTAACATGTTTTATAAATATTCCAATTAGATGCATTGTTTCTTTGAAACATTTATAAATGTTTTTAAAAAATTAATTTTTTTAATGTAAAATATTTAGCGAAAATATAAAAAATCGTAATTTAAATCTAATAATTTTGTGCTTTTTATAAATTTTAGATTGTATACAAAATTTAATTAAATTTTGTAAATCTACTGATCAGAAATAAGTCAGAGAATTAAATATTTTAATCTTTAATTAATTTTTGTTCTCATATAAATGTAATAACCTTTCAATACTGAATTGTCTTTTCGACTTCCGATGTGTACATAAATGTAGTGGTTGTTCAGCTTCTTTGAAAGCTTATAAATAAGCCCAATTTGAATCCAATTGCAAGGAGTTGGAGAGTTATGGAGTTACAGAGTTATAGGCATACGCTCCTTCACAAGATTGCCTAAATTGTACAGGCTCACGCATACAACTCTCTTTTATAGAGTTTGCCCGAATTGGATACATTCCAGGCATACAACTCTCTTTTACAGAGTTTTCCCAAATGGGATAAATTCAAGGGCACACAACTCTCTTTCATAGAGTTTGCCAAAAATTGTATGGTTCTTACATATTTTCAATGAAATGAAATTTTATATGATTTGTTATGTGTTTACAATACCACAAATTTTGCTTTGGGTATTGTCCTCTAAATTGACAAAATAATTCAGATCAGTGGTATCAAAGCCATTTTTTATCATTGCAGGTGCATCTACAGCCAATGAGCCACTGCCCATACTACGCCAAACTCTTCCTTGTCTTCGTCTTCAGCAAAAGGAAACGAGGAAGCTACTGCAGCAGCTACCAAGGAACCAGTAGCTGCTACGCCTCAAGCTAACTAGGCTCCTGCTGCTACAACAAATCAGGAAGAAGCGATTACTCTCTTGAGAGTCTCACTAGCACTTTCAAGTTACATGGCATAATTTTATTTGGAAGATGATCGAGCAATGGGACCCATTGCCTTTCAATAAGGGAGTAATGATCAGAAATAAGTCAGGGAATTAAATATTTTAATCTTTAATTAATTTATGTTCTCATATAAATGTAATAACCTTTCAATACTAGATTGTCTTTTCGACTTCCGATGTAAACATAAATGTAGTGATTGTTCAGCTTCTTTGAAAGCTTATAAATAAGCCCAATTCGAATCCAATTGCAAGGAGTTGGAGAGTTATGGAGTTACAGAGTTATAGTCATACGCTCCCTCACAAGATTGCCTAAATTGTATAGGCTTAGGCATACAACTCTCTTTTACAGAGTTTGCCCAAATTGGATACATTCGAGGCATACAACTCTCTTTTACAGAGTTTGCCCAAATGGGTAAATTCAAGGGCACACAACTCTCTTTCATAGAGTTTGCCAAAAATTGTATGGTTCTTACATATTTTCAATGAAATGAAATTTTATATGATTTGTTATGTGTTTACAATACCACAAATTTTGCTTTGGGTATTGTCCTCTGAATTGACAAAATAATTCAGATCACCTACCTCCACTATTGTTGATGATGTCAGTCCTCAAATGTTACGTAGGTACTCCTAGATTTTGAAAGTTGTACATGCACTCCTCAAATCCTAAAAGACAAAACAAATATTTAATTGGTGGTTTCAAAAATATTTGACTATTTCTCAAAATTCCTAAAGGACATATTCACTTAAGGAAATATATGATTATATATTCATCATCATAAATGGTACCTCGATCACTTAACAAAATATATTTTTTAAAAATAATTAATTACAACTACTTGCTGAAAATATAGTGGCAAACTACCTTATCCAATGATAATAGTAAGTAGTCTTATTTTTTTTTAATCTATATTATTTAAAGGTTATGTTTGAATCCAAATAAAACAAATGAGTATTTTGTTTTATTGAAAAGAAGACTCAAAAGTAATGTATTAAAAACTAGCAAATAGGAATAACAAGTATGAAGAAATCTAGCCTTGATGAAATATGTAAATGACAATGATGATTACAATCTACTTAGTGTGCCAATGACAAAATGAATAAATTTTCCCTCTAGAGAAAATTATGAGTAAGAATGATCGGTGCAATAATTTTTCTCCCAATGTCAAAGGAAGTAAATATGATAGTTCACCATCTATATTTAATGTGAAATATAAAGAGAACTAAACATCCTACATTCTCTTTATTGATTTCTTATTAGACTCCATTTTTACAAAAATATTGTAGCTATTTCTTCATCTAATATGTCTCACTGAGTTCATTTGCATGCAAAGATTAAAAAAATACATGATCAAGAGTTTTGGGAATGGTCCAATTTTACAAAATTGTAAAATGACAAGACAAGTCTAAAACAATGCAAAAGCATTTGAAAAAAATGATGAGTTTCAAATGCATTCACATTGAGTTACATTTTCATTAAATGCTGAAAATTTTATATCATGGGAAAAGAAATTTGTGTGTGTAGACCTATGTCATTTTTGTCATCTTTTCTTGTTGGTTCTTACAAGAATAATGAGAAGAGATTTTAAATACACATGTTTGAGCAAAGAATGGGTTAAGATGATGAAGGCATAAGAAAGATTCATTAACTTCGAATTGATTGCATACAATAGCCATGATTGATGATCAACTCTTCAAGAGAATTCAACATGATAAAATCAAAATATAGAATGTATGTCTCTTATTGTAACACCCAACATAGTGTTACCCACTCAAAATAAAAATTACCAAATAATTTATTTAAAAACATATGGTATTCAATTTTCTAAGATTCTATTCTTAACACACTTGATGAATTTCTTTAGATTAAAGAATGCCTCCTTCTGCCACTAGTCAAACTCTTATAGACTAGGAATAGATGATATTGCCATGGTTTCTTTCCCTCTCGGTTTAAATAGAATTTTAACTTTTGCATAGTTTATATGGAGCTAATATGGAGAGGCACAGGTAGGGGTACGGATGCTAGTGAGGTATGCCCAAAGGGAAGGATTGAGGTGGAGGTGCCAATCATGGCCAGTGTTACGGACAACCTTCTTGAGTATTTTGAGGAGAGTTTTATTGTTTGCCTCTACTTGGCCATTTCCTTGAGGGTAATATGGGGTGGATAAGCGATGTTGGATATGGTAGGCATCACAAAGTTCCTTGACAAACTTGTTCTTGAATGGAGTGTCATTATCAATGACAATGGTGGAGGGAATGCCATAGCAACAAATGATGTGGTAAAGAATGAATTTGGATATTTGGGCACTTGTGGTGAGGGTGAGTGGGACTTCTTCGACCCACTTAGTGAAATATTTAGTGGCAATGATAATGAATTTATGACCATCAGATGAAGAAGGGGAAATCTTGCTAATGAGGTCAAAACCCCAATATGAAAAGGGCCATGGTGTGATGATTGATGGCAAAAATTGCGTTGGCACATGTATGAGATTTGTGTGTTGTTGACATGGGAAGCATTTCTTAACAAAATCGCAAGCGTCACTTTCCATACTAGGCCAATAGTATCCTTCTCGTAGTAACTATTTGGATAGGACAATACCACTCGTATGAGCACCACAAGCATCGATGTGTACTTCTTGTAATGTGAGTTTTGATTCCATTGCGTCTAAACATATATAGAGGACATCATGATAGCCTCAACAATATAGATTATCTCCCACAATAATGAAATGGGAGACACAATGAATAAGGTTTTGGCATTGATTGTAGGTTAGGTGAGGGGAAATGATACCATCTTTGAGGTAAGTGTAGATATCTTAGTACCAAGGGGATTGAGGACCAATAATTTTGTACACCATTTCAATTTTGGGACCTTCATAAGTGACTAAATGAATTTGTTCAACTAAGAATTCATATTTGTCACTTCATGGGGAACATCAAGGAGGGAACCAATAGTGGCCATGGCATCAACTGCTTTATTCTGCATTCTTGAAACTTGCTCAAATTGAATGGACTGGAAATACTTTTTGAAATTATCAACCATTATTTTGTAGAGGAGAAACTTATCATCCTTTGCCTGAATTTCATCATTGACATGTTTGATAATGAGTTGGGAGTCATCGAAGACCTATAAATCCATGATATTCAATTGTATGGCCATCTTAAGCCCTGTGAGGAGAGATTCATATTTAGTGATATTGTTAGTGCATGGAAAGTCCAATTAAAATACTTTAGGGGTGACAAATAAGATCCCTATTTTTGACCCATGTGATGTAAAAGATCCATCTTATAGTTTCCAACTTGGTTGTTCAGTAATGTTACAAAGATGCTCAGAGGGAAACTATGTGATTAAAGGTTGCACATTTGTTAAGGGTGCCTTGGCTAACTGATCTATGATGAATTGACCCTTGATTTACTTGTGATCCACATACTAAATGTCAAAATCACTAAGCAGCATAACCCTTTTAGTCATGCATCCTATAAGTGTAGTCCTAGAGAGTAGATACTTGAGGGGATCTATTTTGCAAATGAGCTTGATTATGTGACTGAGCATGTACTTTCTGAGTTTCTGAGAACAAAAGACCACTTCTAGGCATGCCTTTTCCATAGGAGTATAATTAATCTCATACCCAACCAATGCACAACTTATGTAATACATTGCTTTCTCTTTACCATTCTCATCTAATCATTCGAGGAGTGCTCACAGTGCCACTGCGGTAGCTGAAATATACAAAATGGGTGGCTTGCCTAGAATAGGAGGCATCAAAATAGGTGGATTGGTGAGATATTCATTGATATTTTCAAATCCTTGTGGACAGGTGGCGCTCCACTTGAAGGAACACTCCTTACGTAGTAGATGAGTGAACGGTTGATATTTGTCTACCAATCGTGCTATGAAGCAACAGATAGATTGTAACTTGCCTTGTAGACTCCTTAACTATTTTATGTTATGGGGAGGATTCATGTCCATGATAACTTTAACCTTCTTTAGATATACTTCAATGCCTCACCTAGAAACAATGAAGCCTAACAGTTTGCTTGATGTGACACCAAAGACACATTTTTGGGGGTTTAGTTGAAGTTGATACTTTGCTAATCTATCAAAGATGTATTCCAACACATCTAGATGCTCTATCCTTATTTTTATTTCCCAATAATTTCATCCACATAATCTTCTAGAATGATATGAATCATGTCGTGAAAGATGATTGTCATTGCATGCTAATATGTTGCCCCTACATTTTTGAGACCAAAGGGCATGACACAATAGTAGAAGGTTCCCCTATTGTAAAAGTTATTTTTTGTTGGTCTTCTTCAACTATTCTGATCTGATTGTATCTAGAGAAACCATCCATAGGGGAAAGCATCTCATGTCCTGCAGTAAGATCGACGAAGATGTCAATGTTTGGCAGTGGAAAGTCGTCGTTAAGACATGCTTTGTTTAGGTCTTTGAAATATGTGCATATGTGAATATCCCAATTTGGTTTTGAAATGGATACTATGTTGGAGATCCATTCTGAGTAGTCAATGGGGCATATGAAGCCCACTTATAGGAGCTTTTCTAGTTCTTCTTTGACTAATAAATCCACCTTGGGATGCATTTTTCATAGTTTTTGTTTTTTAGGTTTTGCATCTGGATTGATAGCTAAATGATGGACCACCAAGGCAGGATCTAACCCTATCATGTAGGTGTATGACCATGCAAAGTTAGTTGATGCTTCATGGAGGAGAGCATGGAAATCGCCCCTTTCTATGTCTAATAGAGAAGCTTCCACATATGTGATACGAGGATAATCAGGTGTACCTAGATTGATCTCCTTGATTTCTTCTATAATGATGGAAGACTTGTTTACTCTTATTGTGTCTGTAAGGGGAAGAGGAGACTCCTCATCCTCTAGTTCCTCAAATAGGTTTTCACTAGAAGATACATCCTTTATTTTTACTATTTTTTGATCTAAAAGTGCCTCAGAGAGGTTTTCCCTAGGAAACCTTTGATTTTTTGTTTCATTTTTACTTTTGCGACTAAGGAGTTCCGCTTCCCCAAAGTAGGCTTGAGGGTAAAGTTTGTAGACACACATAGAATCTTGTCCCCAGTTAGATGAAGGCTCTGTAGCGCCCATGAATTCTAATATTTCTTCATCACTTTGAAAAATGTCAAGGTGTGTGATTTTTTGTTGGTCCCAATCAATAAGTTTGGGATGATGGAGGGAAAGTTAAATGGTTATGATGGAATTGTTGAAAAAGAAAGGGGAGATATCAAAATCATCATAGGCTCTCTTGATTTCCTCTTTAGGAATCCATTTGATAGTTATGAAATTGTGCTTGTCATTGTAGAAAACATGTTCAAAAGGTACAAGCTCATGGCGAGTGACATTGTCAAAGCCTAACCCTTGATGTTTAGAATGAATTGTGGGTTCCAGAAGATCTTTATCTCCATTCTCTTCATGTCCTAATCCACCACCCTGGTAATTCCATTTCTAAGTGACTATCTTATGGCATTTATGATACTTTTCCTTGAAATAGTTAAGAAGCTTGTCATTGCTTTTAGGAGGATCTTGATATAACTATATGGTGACATCTTCTTCAAGTTCTTCATCATCCAGACTAACTATTGACTAAAAGGTGGTGGTACCCATTTGTCTGACAAGAGGAGATTTCAATATTTTATGGTGAATGGGTTTATCATGTGTGTGCGGATCAAAGGGCATTGCCCCCACTGCAAATGCATCTATGAGAGAGTATTCACCGCATCCTTTGTTGTTCATCTTGAATTTGGAGAGTGTTGCACCAAGTGTGGTTTCATTGGTGGTGGAGAACTTAAGGATATCAAGATCCACATAGGATGATGAGGAACTACCTTGTGAGGTACAGATTTTTATTCCTAGACAATAATTGAATTGTGGGAATGAATCCTAAAGAGCACGACAATACTCAAAAGGTTGGGGATCCCCACATATGATGACTTCAATGCCACTGAAAGGAAATTTGAGACACTGATGGTATGTGGAGGGGACATCTTGCATGGCATTAATCCATGGGCAACAAAGAAGGATGATGTAGGGTAAGTCAAGATCAACAACATGACAAATGGTATGATGTAAGACAGGTCCCACTTGAATGGGTAGGGAAACAATGCCTTTTGAAGTATGCTCTAGGTTGTCATATGCTTTCATAGTAATGATCTTCTTTTAGATATCTACTGCAATGTACCCCACTTGTTTAAAAAATTTCAAAGTGCATAGATTAAGGGCCAAGCCATTATCCAACATGACATGCTTCATGATGAACTTATTGACAGTGACAACGATGCGAAGTAAGAGATTATGATTAAGCGAGATGGATGGCATGTCAATGTGTGAAAATGAGACGCTATGTGAAGATGCCAAGTGCCCTACAAGAGCTTGGAATTGTGTAGGATCTACGTTGTTAGGGATACAAACATTTAATAAGACTTTGTGACGATCTCTTGATGAATGGGTGACATGCAAAGGAGATCCAAGATGAAGATTTGTGTCAGGGTATTACCTAGGTGCTCTAAGAGATTATATTATGCATTGAAAGAGGAAGCAACAAGTACCCCCACAACATATATTCTTCCCCTATGGGTGGTAACAGCACATTGGGAGTCTTATCCCTTTATGCGGATCATGCCAATTTGATCTTCAACTTGAGTGATGCAACCAACTATGTTACCAAAGTCAAGCGTTGGAATTGTGTTGTTGGTATTATTGTGATTTGTTTGTTTTTTGTTATTAGCATTGGCATTTGAAGTGCTAGCACCTTAGGTGTGCTTAGGGTAGGAATTTTGATAGACTTTCAAATTAGCATTAGGTGAGGCATGATTAGGAGGATCAACTTTGATATCCTTCTTATCAATAATATATTGGATGTAATGCCTTAGCTTCATGCATTTAGTTGTTGCATGCCCCTTGACTCGGTGGTAGTCACAATATTTGTTCTCCTTGTACCATGTCGGTTTCAAAGTGGATGGATCTAATGGTTGTGTTTGAGGTTAAACAACTAGATTTTCATTGACCATCTTCTAGGAGACAACTTCTAAGGGTTCGCCCAAAGGCATGAAGTTGTGGTTTTGTTTACCCTAGTTTCTTTGTTTTGGTTGACCTTGCAGGATAAAAATGGTAGTAGTTTGGTAAGTTGGTTGTGGAACAACAGGTGGGTGTGGAGGTGTGGTAGCCACAACCTGGAAATGTTTGGTATTTATAACCCCATCACCAGTGACATTCTTATTTTTGTTCCAATAATGGGATCAATCATTATCAGGCTTGTCATTGTACTTTTTGTAAAGCTTGATGACCACTTCTGTAATGCCCCATCAGGAACCCTAAAGGAAAACATCATAATCTATGCAACTAAGGGTGAAATAATATTTTATTTTATTTTTAATTATTAAGTGCATGAATTAAACCTTAGCACATCTAATATCATAGCGGAAGTATAACACCTGAATTTCCTAAGGGTTACCAACGAATATTACTTTGTAAATTAAATATTTAAGATAAAATTTCCACAATGAAAGAATTTCAAATACTTCAAGCAATCATATATTATAAAAGAATTAAGTAATTGAAATAACATACATTACAATGTTTCTTTGCTTACAATATTCGAAAATACATGTTTTCAAAAAAGAAAATTACATCATGAGCTAAAATGTTGCAAAATGAAAGTTACATAAAGTTTCTTTTCAAAACCTCTAGTTTTCAACTGAATAATGGTTAGGAGCAAGAGCTGGTACATGAATCACGAACCAAGAACATCAGCGAAGTCCTTCCTCGCCTGAAGCTATGTACCAGTACATCTGATGGGAAGTGACACTACCACCCGACCATGTGATTCCGAAAGGAACCACCCCACCGTGCTGGAGATAGTAGATAACCCTCAGGCAAGCAAAATGAAACAAGAACGAAAGGACTACAAGACTCCACTTACATTCATGTGACCCAACTCACAAAACACTAGTCACTCTAAGGAGAAAGTGTCATCGCATGTCTTACGGTGGATACCATGGTACAACCTCCATAGGTCCCAGCCCCCATCCTGGGTTATCCTAGTAACCTCTCCCGAACCTCCGATTCCAACTAAGACTCATGCGGACCTTACCAATCCTCTCACAAAGACAAGGTGGTAAGTTTGCGATTCCAGGCCTTCTCGCTACATTATGAGCCCTGTACTAGCACTCACCTATGTGCGAGGCACATTATTTTATTTTATTTTTATTCTACCCTTCCCTAATCATTTATTAGATTTTCACTTTCTTAACCAACTTCCAACGGGTTATCCTGTCACCACTTCGGCACGGCCCCCGCTCAAAAGCCACTCTCTCTCTTAGGAAACTACAGGTTAGTTCCATCTACAGAACTCTATGGTGACACAGACAGCCATACCCAATTTTGACCTACCTCGGATGAGAGATACATAATTACTAACCTAAGGTTGACCATTACGAACAACTCTTAGTGGCTCATTTCCTTAAGGTTCTACATCTAAATAACTGGCCAAAACACAAGACATACTGACAACATGACTCAATGTACTTAGCTACGACCACCATATAAACAAGGTAATCTTACGTACCAACACCTATCACAAAATTAACTTGCAATACAAATATACGTTTTCAAGACACGAAGAACAATTTGGTCGGTATAACACCGAATTTTACACTTATTAACATTTTTAAAAGTTCAATTACTCATGTTAACTACTATGGGTACGCAACCTCAATAATTTCCACTTATACTATAGACTAAGATTAAAATAGATATATTTATTTCATCAAGGAAGTCTTACAATAAGACATAATACATTTCTTCATAGAATAATGTCTTTATTTTTAGTTTTATTTACACTAGAGTGTTACATCATTCTTCTGGAAAAAATGGAGAAGTGCACTCGTCAGACTCTACATGATCTAAAGGAGTATATCCTTCAGACTTGCTTTCACTCAGGGGAAATTACCCCACAGACTCATTATCACTTAAGGGGGTATACCCCTCCGACGAGTCAGAACTTATAACTATCGGCTTTTCTGGCGAGCACTCTAGCTTGGGTTCTTTTCCTTTCTCAACAGTAACTTCTTTAGTTTGACTCTGAATAGGACCTTTTTCTATCTCTTTGCTCTCTTCAAGAGCTGGGTTCTCTTTAGTAGGGTTGTCATCCACAACGAGCTTGACAGGTGTCAAAGAATCTTTCTTGACTTTCAAGTAGTGAGCATAACCTACTACGGATTTGCGTGCTGTCTGTTTAACTCGTACCACCTTTGTAACGTATCAACAGTAAACTATTACTTCCCAGACTCTCCTAGAGCTACGTCTAATAAATCTTAATATCTAGGCTTTGAACGCAACCATACATTTCTTCCATATAATAACAAGTGTGAAATTTGAACTTTAAACACTATTCCACTTCTATAGTCATAACGTAATCACAACTTCTATTATATGATTTTATTTAACAATCCCTAACGATAAATAAAACATAACCATAACTATTTCATAAGCAAGACAATAAACATGACATATAACAGAGATTGTAAATATTGATGATCGTAAACTAAGAAATTCCTGACCTATTGAAATGTTGATCAATGAGCAAGACCTTAACGCCCTTTCGCCGATAAATGCGTCTTGCTTGCGATCCTTTTCACCAATACTTTCCAACTCTATCAAAAAAACAACTCTCTTGATACTATCAAAACAATATCCTCTCTAACTCTACAATCCACCGTCCTTCCTTGGATGCCAAAAATGACTTCTCTCCCTTTCCTCTCTACTCCCACCCCTATTTATACTAAAAAATCATCCATCGCTTTTCCTAAATCTGGGGCTTAGTAATAGTTATAAACTAAAACTCTTTTGCCTCCAACTCTTCTTGTTCCTCCATGTAATGAGTCCATCTCCAATTAACTATAGCTCTCTGCGCTCCTTGATCGAGGTTATAGCTATTATCGGCTGGGTGGAGAGATCGGTATATTGCTTCAAACACTTATGTGTTTGCATTCAACGAAATGTGTGTTTAATTTGCCAGATCTTGAGTCAACTAAGGTTTATGTTTCAGTCTTCACCTTACGTGCCAGTCTATTTCCCTCCTCAATCGGCCAATCTGCAGTTAGATGCAAACGAACTACAACTCGTGGAAAAACTGGACGTGGAGAAGTGGTTGTTTATCGCTTTGAAACAGCGAGAGGGCTAGAGGTGTCATTGCTGACTGCAGTGTTAATGGAGGAAACCTCTCATTACCCGCTGACTGCAGTGTTGATGGAGTATGTGGTATATGAAGGAGGAGGGTAGTCGGTGGTAATACCGACCCCTCCCTATATTAAGGGGGGTGGTCGATATTACCATCGACCATCGTTTACCTAATTCTTACTATAACTCCCGCCACCTTGTATATAATCTAATTTGTTTTATTTGTTTAATATAATTTCATTATTATATTTTAATAATTAATTAATAACTTTCATTTTAATACTTAAACATTAATCTTCCTAGCAATTTTACGTTTAAATATATAAATATATACTTTGTTTTCAAATGCTTATAACTAATGACCCCTTTTTTTTTATATAGATTTTTATATTCGAACAATCGAATTATATATATATATATATATATATATATATATATATATATATATATATATATATATATATATATATATATATATATATATATATATATATATATATATAACTTGTTCGAAATGCTTATTAAATATAATATCTCTTTATAATTCTAACTTTATACATGCATAATCCAAAAACACAATAATCCGATGGGCGATATCAACTACTGATAATACGATCACCTTAGCTTAACTCCAATAACTACTTATAAGTGACTATTGCCCTCCGAGTATATTATGTCCTTACATATATTCAAACAATCGAATTGCAAATATCGAGCTAACAAGTTGATAAAATTCATATCAACTCATACCAAGATATTAACTCGTCCTTTATAAACAATATTAAGTCACTAGATCACTTGATTCTTTTTCCTCCAATTACCAAAACTACTCTGTACTCTTATAGACGTAATAAACGTAACAATTACCAATGACATACAAAAATTGGGAACACTAGACACACAAACTGAGCAAGCATCATGCGACTTTTATAAAGATCAAACATTAAAATATGAAGACCAAACCAATTGACAGACAACTAACTGAAGGCACTCACCCGAGTGTAACTGACTAAAAATAGGGTCAACTACTATCTCCTTCACTTCCATAGGAAAATATAAGGCACACTCAGACCTGTGTAGCCAGGTGGAGACGATACCCCGTACCTACCCAGTACTTGTACCTGCAACATCCTGCATCACCGACCACACATGCATATATATATATAGAAATTTCAACATACACACCAAAGAAGGAGAATCGCGATGTTCCCTGTCTCACCGAGATGAGTGAAGGAAAATCGTCCCCTTGCATCCCATACACTCATAGATACACAACACACAGTGCATAGATGAAGTAAAGCGTCAGTACGTAGCAATGAACCATATAATTCCATAAAACATAAGTACATAATTACTGCAAATAAATCATATATCTCATAATCAAATAAAACATAAAACAATGTTATACAATTCTGAATAACAAATGATAATGTATCCACTGAGAATAACAAGAACAAAATATCAGTTTAAACGAGTAGGGGTACTACAACTTCTGATATCAAGGCTTTCTCTATAACAACCCCCTTTTCACTAATGTCTTTGAAAGAACTGATGTGCATGTTGTAAGCCATCTTGGAGTGCAAGTTATCAATAAAGATGGTCACAAGATGTCTTTCAGAGGATTTATAGGAAAGCCATGTAGAGAGAGCCTACCACCACTACAAATAATCTACAAGACTCTCTCCTCCCTTTTGTTTGGCATTTCACATATCCGATAATATAATCTCACTTTTGACGTTGTCTGAGTATTGAGCTATAAAAAATTTAGACAAGTTTGCAAAAGTGTTGATTGTGTTGTAAGGGATTCTTAACAACCATTCCAAAGTAAGGCCTCCTAGACTCTTGGGAAACAATCGTAAGAGGTGGTCGTCACTGTAGGCCACTTCTTGACAAGCCATATAGAATTATTTGATGTGGTTGATGGGGTCACCTTTCCCTTTATATTTATCAAATTTTAAAATTTCAAAGTGCTTGGGAAAGGGTACCGTAGTGATGGACTTGTCAAACGGGTATGGACAAAGGTCCTTAAGCTTAAACATCTTTTTGGAAGCTCCTGCACATACTTATTTAAGAGCCATTTTCATTTCTTCCCTCTCAAGATTAATAGGTTGTGGAGAAGGTACACCAATAACATTGGATCCTAGTACTACGAAGGGATCAGATGGAGGTGGTGGATAGATAGGTGGCTAGTGTTGGGGATGTGCAAAGATAAAAGATTGTTGTAGGGGTAGAGTAGTTTGTTAATAGACAATAGGTGTTTGTGATGTGTATGTAAGTTGTTGTTGCTACTGATGTGATGACGGTGACTGGTAAATGACTGGTAATTGGGAATGATATTATGGATAAGAGGGTTGATGTTATGATGGGGTTTGATGGTAAGCAAGTTGTGATGGTGGTGTGGTATGCATATGTTTAATAGCAAGCGGATATTAAACTAGATTTGAGGTTGGTTGTAGTTAGGGTTGATAATGTTGACAAACAACCTACACAGGTGCAAGTTGGGGATGATATATTGATAGGTTAAGTATTTGAAGCAAGAATTGATTGGCATATTATTGATGCATTGTTGTGCTACCTTGAGGGATATATGTGCTTTGGGTGGAAGTCACAGTGGTAGGCATGGCCAAATAATTGGCATACACATGTGTAGGAGTGGGTTATGGTTGAGGTTGACTAATTGGAGGAGGATAAACAACAACTCACGGGGGTTGTGATGGAACATCGATAGGTTAGTCATCTCGTTGATGAGTAGGGATTTTGTGTGCTAGTAGCATAGCTTGGGAGAAGTGAAAGGTGGTAGGTTGAAATGTTAGGGTTGAATAGGGCATGTGCAATGAAAAAGGTAGTGTAGTGACTAGTTGTGAGATCGATTGGGATGTAGCTTTGTGTTGTGCATGTAGACATCTAAAATTAATTAAATTAAAAAATTTATTAAGTTATCCTTTCTACATAATTAATTTACATTCTTCTCAGAGATAATTTAATTTAATTTAATTAATTTTGTCACTATAGTCCAATAATTGATTTATCAAATAAATAAATTATTCCTCATTCTTCTAAGGTCATCCAAATAATTAATTCTTCTAAACCCCCCTTCAATTAATTAACTTAAGTCATGTGATTCCTACAAATCACTTCTTCTAGTCACACTTAGCTTAATTAATTCTTCTAGAAGCCTCATTAACAATATTCTCCAATTTTTAATTCCTCCACTCATTCTCTCTCCTCTTGTCACATCCTCCTAACTTTCCCACTCGCACTCTAATTCTTCATTAGTCCACTTAATCTCCCTTGCTAGTCATTTTCAAATTTCTAATCTTTATGATTAGAGCAAAGTCAACCATTTTCCATAAATGGCTTTCCCCTCTCGCCTTCCAAACCTTAAATGCACCAATTTTGGTCATTTCAAGGATTTCAAATTCTCCCACTTTCCAATGCTCCCCCACTTCCTAAAGAGTTTTTAATTCCTTTTCTCTTTTCATTTTCCCATGCAATCCATTATTTGAGAATTTTTAATTCTCTTGTCCTTTCCCCAAGGAATTTTTAATTCCTTGTATTCTCCCAATGTACTTGGGGATCCCTTGCCCATGTACCTTGAGGTGTGTGGAGATAAGAAATGTCTTTATGGAAAATCTCTTGGATCCCACACCTTGTCCTCTCAATCCACTTCACCTCCTCCTTTCAATCTTGGCCCTTCATCTCAAATCAATCTTAGCCCTCCATTCTTCTCCTCTCAAAGCTATAAATTGGGGTCTCCTCCCCTTCATTTTCATATCTCATCTTCATACAATCACATGTCCATTTGAGCTTTGAATCATCCTAGTGCATCCCCATTATAGTAACTTTGTTTCCATTCATTTATCCATTCATCCATCATTGTTGTTGTGTGTGAAGAGCAATCGACATCCTATCACAAGGACCAATCCAATCAAGTGAGGAAGGGGCGCATTCTTCACTTCATCAAAGATCCTATCGGAGGAACAAGAAATCATCTTCATGAAGGTATAATGGTTTTTGGTATATTTGGTTACATGCTTTTATGTTTTGATTGAATCCACCATTTACCCTCTTGTAGATTTTTCCCTTGTTCAATGTTATTAGATTTTGAATGATGGAAGTAGGGGGTGGTGGAACTGTAGCGGATAAGGAGGGAGGAATTGAGTGGCTGATAAGGAACGATGGGTGCAATGTAAGTAGGCCATGTGGATGGAATGCCATATAGGAATGGAGACCCTAAGGTTAAGGGGAGACTATGCGAGATAATTTGTGTGGTTTGCTGTGAAGCGGGAAGAGACAAGGCACCAACAATGACAAGGGGTGTGTGAGATTATTGTTGGGTGGTATAAACAACAAGTTGTGCACTTGTTGGTTGGGTAGATTAAGGAAATGTCATGGGGAGATGGGTGAAGGAAGTACTAGGATCCAATATCTATTGAATAATAGGCTATTCTCTTTGAGGATTGGTGATCATGGTTGTACCCTGAGGGGGTGCATATCCCAGTAGGAGAGGTGTACCTTGCTATAATAGACTAGCCAGGATATCCTTACTATTAATTTTCAATGATCTGAGTAATCCTAACGACATTACTAGCTTGAAAGTCTTCAAGAGACTGTGACGAGGGAATCTCAAGATGATCTACCCAAAATTCCTCAGTCTAAGGAGGTTCAAACATAGATGGTGTAGGCATGATGAATCAAAAATGTCACCTAAGACAGAATAACTAAGTGAGAAGCAAAGAAGCACCTAAGTAGGATCATGACGAATGAAAAATGTCACTTAAGACAGACTAATGGACTTTGGTGACAAGAGAGCTGATACATGCCTAACCTTTGGATCGAGGTGATACTGTGAAAGCATGAGCTAAAGAGGTTGACTTCTAGGCAATGATTAGCCAAAGAAGGAAACAAGTTACTGATGATGGATTAAGATGTAGGTGTTAACCAACTTAGATACTCAATGCTAAATAGGATGGGGATGATGCAACTATGCCAAAGAAAAGATTGGATAAAATGTGGGTGGAAGCTCTATGAGATGTCTAGTGAATGTTTACCAGAAAGGCAGGATATGTTTGCAATAGAATTAAATTTGGATCAGGATTGAGTTGTCTACAAAGAGTAGATGTTTTTTGACCCACCTAATAAAGTTGTGATTCTACTAGAAGACAAAGAAGGTCTGCCAAAATACAACATGTATCCTCGAAAGTATGAGAAGACTTCAATAAGGCATGAATCCACCAAAAGATAGAGTGAATCTACCAGACAACGAAGTGAATCCACTAAAAAGATATATCCTATAGATATGCAAAAAGGAATAGTGACTACGCTAAGTGTATTCAAATATGCCAACTCAGGACATGAATCTACTAAACTAATGCTCAAATCCACTAGATTGGGAGTGAAACTACCAATATGCTAAATGAATCTACTAAAATGAAATGCATGTAGTACCCCTACCCTAGTCAACTTTGTAAAACCAGTTTGACCTCGGTTGACTTTTTTATGTGGCATTCTTGAATGGTTGAATTACCATGAGGTAATGTTGTAGTCAGATATTATGATTATTGTACGTACCTATTAATGTGCTTTCACATCGATTCTTATGTAAGTTTAATTGCCCTCCTGATTCTTGTTATTTATCTCGAGCTAACATCTTCATTATATGTGTGTGTGTGTGCGCGCTTGTGTGACTCTTGGTTGCAGGAGATTGCAGGTACAATACCGCCTAGGTGCAAGGTTCGTCTTCACTTGGATTCGCAGGGTTGAGTATACCTCTTTCGTCCTTAGAATTTGGGTTAGGTGGTCGTAAAACACTCAGTTTACCCTAGTCATGTTCAAGTGAGTGTCGCCTATGGTCCGTCAGTTTCCTTTTCATTTGCGTTTGCGGGTCGGGTAATTGGTTGGCTTACTTGGTTTGCGTGCTTGGTGTGTGGTAAAATTGAGTATTTAATCCTAAATATTTATTTTGATTTAATATGTTCATTTACGCGTTAGTAATTGAGGAATTAAAATAAATAGGTTTCGTTTATGTGATTAATCATTTATTTTAAAAAAAAATGCTCTATTCATGTTTGTAGCAAGTTTAATTTAATGGTTAATTTTAAATCAAGAATTTATTTAGTTTCATGTATTTTGAAGGGGAAGATTTAAATTTATTCGAAATAGAAATAATTTAATCTCTTTTGCTTTTTGGAATAGAAAGGTTAATTTTAATTATTTAAGAAAATAAAATTTTGATTAGAAAAGTAAGTTTTATTCATATATATTTTATATAGTGTGAAAGATTGGTTTTGGGAATTTAATTTAATTAAAATATTTTACCCTCATTAATATTGTGAAATACAACTATTAGCTTTGTTAATATTGAGAAAATTGAAAAGCATTTTGATTTTTAATTAGAACAACAAGTTTAGATTATTTTAATAGTTGAAAAGAATGATTTTTTTTCTTTTATTTTATTTTATTTTATTTATTTATTCTTTTTATTCAGAAGTTGTTTTTCTAAATTAAGGGATTAGGTCAGGGGATTCTTCTATTTAACCCTAGGTTTGGAAATATTTTGGGGGGAGAATTTTTGGAAAAGTAATTTCTCAAAGAGACATTTTGGAAAAAGCTCTGGAGGAAATTTTGGGAAAAATATTCCTGGAAGAGAAGATTTGATCCGGAGCTTGGAGGTTGGGCTCTACAACAAATCTCATCCAGGATGGCTAAAAGAGGTAGGAATCTGTGTATCATTTTGATTATTTGCTTGATCAAAGATTTGTGTTTGGTATTCTCCCTGTTTTGTTTGGGTTTAAATCTCCCAGATTGATTTCTTGGTTGGATTTGGGTTTGGGTTTTAAATCTATGCATATTAGTTTAAGGTTTCTTATTGGGATTAATTTGTAGATTGGCAGATTGATGGAATAGATCTGTGAGGAATGAATTCTTTATGCCCAAATATGGTTTTCTGGTTAAGAAATTTGCCTATTCTTGGAGGTTATTCAATACATTTTTTTTTTAAAAGCTTGAGGTTGCTGGGAAAATGCTTTAAAGTCTCAATATGAGACTGTTTTAAAAAATGGGGGTTTGTATTAAAAAATATATAAATTAAATATTTTGTTATGTGTTGGCCGTGGGGAGCTTTCGCTCTACCCATGGCTCCATGGAATCCACAGTTGTTGTTCCACATTGTGGAAACCACAGACGTGGAGTCCACGTTCTTGGAACCATAGTCGTGGTCTCCACGTTCTGTGGCTCCACATCGTGGAGACCACGACTATGGTTCCACACTGTGCAGACCACAGTCTGTGGTCCTCCACGGCTATGGAGACCACAGTCCGTGGAATCCACGGTTGTGGTAACCCCAACCCATGGAAACCACGATGTGGGGGCCACTAGGTGGCAGTAAGTGCTTTAAAAATATATATATATATAAATTGAATTTTAGTTTGGTTTGTTTAAAAAAAAAGTTTTATTAATTTTAAGTTTTAATTAATATATTTTATTAATTATATATTAATTTATAACTACTAATTAATGTATAACTTTTATATATGTTAATGGTAGTGATTAATAATTTAATAAATATTATTAATTGCTATTTTTTAATTAATGTATATTTTTCTAATATATATTAGTTATGGTTGAATTATGGATTTATGGATTTATCAAAGATATATTTATACGAATTAATATCCTTAGATGGTGTAATTATTTTAAATATATGCAAGGAAATTATATTTCATGGGGAAATGTTTATCCAGTTCGATATTTTCTTTTAATGTATTTTTTTTCATTTTTGGAAAGTTTATATTTGTGTTGCTAGAGATGAGAATTTATTGCTTTTGACTCAGGACGAAACGATGTTTTATTTGGAAAAATGAATATCATGTGTTAGTTGAATAATTTGAATATTTGACTTTATATCATTGGGTGTTCTGCATATAGAATATTTATGTTAATGTGAACTTGGCTTAAAAAACTTGTAATGATGTATTTATGTTATGTTTTGTTGCAAACGAACTTAGTGAGTTAGAAAACCAAGAATCGACCTGTACCTAGATGAGGTAGATAACTGCAATCAAACTTGGATTATTTAGAAAATTTTGTTTGACTTTTATGTTTAAATCAATATGGGAAAAGATTGTCTCTACTAATTATTGCCTATACAAGTTTAATTTATGTATTCGCTTTTGTTTAAAGTAATGGTAAGGCCTTGGTATGTTTGTTTGGACCCTGTCGTTTGGTTGATTTGGGGTACCTGTTTATGTCTTCGGTCTCTAGTTTGGTTGTTGCCTTGTGATGGTGTTTTAACTGGTCTTGTCCTTTATGCGGGTGTCGAGTGTTGATTTGTGGTTAACCATAGCGGGTCAAGTCTCTAGTTAGAGTAGTGTCGGGCAATGGACCTTGTATTAGCTTTTAATATGTTCAGTTGGATCCATTTCTATGTCGGGATCATTTATGTAATTATTGATCGATGTGGTCAGTTGTTTATTGGTATGATTCGCCTTGATGGCAGGAATGTAAATGTTGTGAAACTTATGTACCCTTAACTTATTTAAATGATCAGAGGGGTCTTGCAGTTGAGTAGCCCCGAAGATGTAGCCCTTTAGGGGTGAACTCCGATATCAATTTGGTGTTATGTGTTACTTTTGTTCTTATGTTTCATGTTTTAGTGTTAGCATGTATGGATGGCATTTTGATAGAATGTGTAAGTGGTTTAGATGAAATTAATTGTAAATGCATGTATGTAGTCATTTTTTAAATGCGGGAAAATTGGATCATGAAAGGATGTAGATTAGAATAATGGAATATATTTAGTTATTGTTAAGGAAATTAAGTATGCATGGGAAGAACTCGTTAGTTTATGATGAAATTCAAGTGTGTTATTAAATTAGATGCATGACTCAAATTTTAAAGAAAAGTATGAACGAAAGGTATGAATAAACCTTAATGGATGAACTTTATCTTGTGATCTATATTTTGTCTTACTGAAATAAATTATCATTATTTAAGAATTATCTCGTTATTAAGACAATTGACTTATTTGATTAATTAGCGTGAGTTAAGTTAATTGTGTAATTAAGTAATCACGTTGGGAAACTCTTTAGGTGTTAGTTGATGTCTTCCGCTGTGTAATTTGAACTTGGATGTCTTGTTGTATCTTAATGTTGTGTTTAACTTTTTTTAAAAAATTATTGCACTCTATTCTTGTGTTTTAGCTTAATCCCTTCGGGGTTTCCTGGCAGGGCATTACAATGCATATCCATTGGAATAATAAGCAACTATGCTATGATATGACTTCTTAGGAAAAGATGTGAATCCGTTGGAAGAAAGGATGACTTCATTGACCATATTTTGGGCAAAAAGCGTGAATCTGCTACACTACAAAGCGAATCCGCTAGACATGAACTATAGGTAAATTTGCGAATCCACCAAACGACAAAGTGTATCTGCTAAACTGACAGTTTTTGGACAAAACTCACAGTTCCTCTATAGCACAGAGTGGCTCCCCTAAGACTGTTGATAGGAAAAATTCATGATTATGCCAAATGACAGGTCAATTCTATGGGACTAATGATGGAAGAATTCATGGTTCTGCCAAATGACAAGGTGGTTCCGCTAGACTAACGATGGAAGAATTCACAATTCTGTCGAATGATAGGGTAGTTCTATTGGAAAAACTTTTCGGAAAAAGGATTTAAGAAAGGAAAATGTCAAAAATAATGAATACAAAGAAGTTGACTCTGACTAAACTAAAGTATGTGATTCACTAGATATTCACAAGAATACATGCCAGAATCGCCAACAACCTAACTAGATAGGTAGGAATACCTACTACAATATGCCCACAACGCAAGCGCTAATGTCACAAAGGACAAATAGCTAGAGCTTTGGGCCTATAAAGAGATTTCCCTTCTCTCCCTCAAGGAGGCTAGATAAGCCCAACCAATATATTATTATCTCAACCCAAATAATTACATTGTAACTTTGGGGTACGATCTGCATCCCCTGCATCAATATAGCGACAGGTGAAGTCTTCTATCTAGGTTGATACAAGCATCTAAGGGTATCCTCTGTATACTCGAGGTAAGTGAAGCACATTCCATGAACACCACTATGTCACAAGTGTGGGTCAGGAAGTTCAGTTAAGCCCTTCGGACCAGCCTTGCACCCCTATCTTGGTATCACCCAAGCTTCAGGATTTCGCTAAACAAAACATGAGAGGATTGGGCTATAACTTTAGTTCTCACCCATTTATATACCTTATCAGAATGTATGGTTGAGGTCATCCTTTGGGGTGATGAAATACCCAAACAAACCTCCTATCAAAAATAAAAAGGAGCTTGTGTGTGTTTCTCTTACACCCAAGATCCACAAAGGTGAGGGGAGAAGATACGCACACACTTATTCGAGAAATAAATTTATACAAGTGCACCAGAGTCGGTAGAAAAATGTATATTCCCTTAAGAAATGACGTGTGCCAAAATTAGTGGGAAATGCTTGTCTTTGACCTCATCCTGCAGAAAAGATGTCAATAGTTTGGTTTGATACCCCCTCTTCTTCACAATTCGGTCTTGCAAATACCAATGTATTAGTAGTTTCTTAGTTTTTGAGGGGTCTTTAGCAAGTGAAGAAAGCTACACAACAAGCTTACTTGATCATAGAATCATATGTTAGCAAGTTAGTCTAAATAATCAGGCTAGAAGGATATATATATATATATATATATTCCAAACTCTTTGATAACAAAGCGGGTCTTCTGACTTGTGTGCAAATTTGTTGGAATGATATACGTATCCACTAAAGTGTTAAGCATTTTCGTCAATTTGCAAAGAGACTTCAATCACGCAAATTTGTAATTGTATCCGCCCAAATCTTCAGGCACTTCCATTAGAATACTAAATGGATCCACTAATCTGTAGAGCACATCCAGTGATTATTAGTCAATGATATTCGGGTATGATGTTTGTGAATCTGTCGATTCGAGAGAAGATCCACTAATGCATGTGAACGTACATCGATCCATGACTTGTGAGATGCAAGAACTTAAAACAACCAAAAATGATTAAAAAGAGCTCCATGACGTGGGTCCCACCAAACATGCCAAAATGTGTATGCCAAAATATGAGCCTCAAAGAGCATAAACAATAGTGAAAATACCCAAAAACTACACAAATCAACAAAACATCAAGATAGGATGAAAAAAAAGGAAAAACAACACAAAATAATGAGATCAACAACAACCTAAGTTCTATTAGACCTTCCTTTTGATTCAGATGATGTGTCCTTAAATTCTTGATTGGATGCGCGCTCACAAATTCAGCATCATAACAGTGTAGAAACTCCAAAAGTTTGCTCAATATTGTACTTGATGGTAGTATGAGTTCCCAAGAGATAGATTCAAGTGTTGCATGCATTCCTTGTTGTTGAGAATGATAGATTGTTTTTGGTTAATGTAGGATTTTTGGAATGGAGGGCTAGGATCAAAAGTTGAGATCCAAGGGAGGAAATGGCTTGAGGTCCTGACACTCAATGTGAAGTTGACAAGTGTCAACTTGTGAGAAGGTGAGAGGACTAGGGAATTGAGGGAAGAGTGTAAAGAAGATTTTCCATAAAGGCATTTGTTGTCCTCACTCTCCAAAGTACTTGGGAGAGGGGAATAAAGGAATTATTTATTCATTGGGGAGTACAGTGGTGTAAGGGATGGTACTCAACATTTAAGGTTGAGATGGACATGGGTTGACTTTGGGGGGATAATCTTTTTGATTAGGAATGTGCACATGAATAGGAGGAATGATTATGAAAATAATCATGGATTAGGAGGCAAGTGGCAAATGTAGGAGGATGTGATGGGTGGAGAGAGAATGAGTGGAGGGAATGAATTTTTTTATTTAATTCCAAGTGGGGAGAGGAAGAATTCAATTAAATAAGTAAGCTTATTTAATTTCATGGGAGATTATGAATTAAATTAATTCATCTTGGAATAAAAAGGGAAAAGAAATATTTTGATTAAATAAATATAAAATTTATTTAATCAAGCTAGAGCCAAAGGTTAGCTAGCCAAATTAATTAAATTAATTTAGCTACGGTTATAGAGGAAAAGGGAATGAATTAAATAAATAAATAATTTAATTAGCGACTAGGCTTGAGACAAGAGGGATTTATAGGAATTAATTTGATAAAAAATAATGATGATCAAATTTAGGTGTCTACATGTACAAATAAATTTATAGTGTCAAACCTAGGTTGCAACAATATAGAGGAATATCATCAATGAAATCAACATTCATTGGATTTTTCTAAAACATTGCAACTACTCAAACACTCCTTCACTGTCATATATAATATTATATACTACAATTTACTATACAATGTAAAAACTAGATTTAGTTCTAAGAGGAGCTCACAAAAGGATGGCAGCTTGGGCATTCCATACATTTGACCTCTATGATCATGTAAAGGACTAGTACATTTTAAAAATTTACATTACAAATCTCATTAAAGAATTAACTTGTTTTGTTATTTATCTTTCTTAGTTTCTATCACTCTTATATAGTTTTCAACTTCAATCATTTACACTTCTACACTTTCATCATAGTGCATTTTGTTTGCCAAAATTGTGTCTATCTAGTGGGTAAGATTTTAGGTCCTAAATAAGTGGAATAAAAACCAATACCTTTTTCTCATATCCAACCCACTATTGAGGTCTACATTTGTATCATATCTCAATTTGTAAGCCCGTCTATATGAGGTTACACTATAAGAAGCCAGGGATCAAAACTTGTGACACTTATACATCCTTTCTCATTAGTCACTTGACATGGTAGACAAATATCCAAGGATGATGACTAAGTATATACTTGAGAGGATTATAGAAGAGATGCCATAATGGTAGTGAAAAGATTTGGAACTATAATACACATATGTTGGAGAAAGCATCATAAATCACATCTCTCAACTTCTTCAATTCTTGCAACATTCTCCAAATAATTCTAACCCCTCCAAACCATTTAACAATTTGCATCGTATAAGGTATTGTACCTCAATCTAGACTTCCCTATCTTCAAGGGCATAACAAATGCAAATGTTACAGATAATTAGCTTAAAGTTCCATCATTGAATCAATCCATGTTTAAGAGTTTAATTGAGAAAACTGTAGACACATAAATTTGTCCATACCCAACCACACCTAATTTTAGCATATTCTAAGTCATTAATTAAATAAATAGTTTTTAACAATTTAATTAATTATTCCTACCCTATCCTACCCATTACTTAAATAAATATGCACTATTTAATTAATTAATCCATCCTTTACCCCATCCCATCCTAACCTTTAATTAAACAAATATTTATTATTTATTTAATTAATTTCACAATTCACCTTTATCACTTTGTCCTTGTTCATTCAATATTGGCCCTTAAACTTGTTCACATGGATCACAATCTAAGATTGTCATCATGTGACACATGTCCCCTTCACATATCTAATCAAGTCTTGTCTAGATTCATTGAACTTAGTTCCCATAAGTCAAACTAACTTTTAATCCCATCCATTCATTTCAAACTAAACCTCTTAATTCTAGCCATTCACATAAGGATGTTACCTTAATGCACCTTCTAGCACTAGCCCTTATCCCTAATGTGACACTTGTCACATGACTACAACTTTGAGCCTTACTCCAATCCTCATTCAATCTTTGCCATACATCATCAATTTATCCTAGCCCTTTATTTTGCCTCTTGGAAATTCTATGAAATAGAGGCCTCTCGCCCCATTTGGATATCTTCTTCAACATAATGTTATGTTGTCCAATTTTCTATCTAAATCTTCTTCCATAGTCTTAAGCTGCAAAAATTCTCTCATAATGCACTATTGGTTTCATGAGCAACCACATTTATACATCAAATGAGCAAATCAAGTGGAGCTAGGGTACACTCTACTTCAACTCAATCTAAGGAAAAAGAAGGATTCTAGGTGAAGGTATTGAGTGTGTGTGTTGCATTTATCTTCCATTTTATTCACCTTCAATCTTTTCTTGTCTTCAAAGACGTGGAACACAAATAGAAAAAATTGAATTCAAATGTTTAGGGTTCAAATCCACGACTATAGAAATAATTTTACATTCACATATCTAAACACAAGTGACCAATAAGTATATATGTAAATCAAATCTAAAACAAGTGAATTAGTGATATGGAGATACTCTAAGAAAAAATTATTTGCAACATTCCACACTAAACATATCATTTTCAATACTAGTTATCTCAGTAGCAATAGTGGCAACAAGGAGTCTCATATGATAATTGTATACATAAAAATCTATCAACTTAAATTTTACATTAATTTATTTGCCAAATAATATATATAAATAATAAACATAATTTTAAAAAGTCACATATAGATATTTATTACACTCTTTGAAGTAGAATACGAACCAAAAAAATGGCTTTTTCAAAACAAAATTATATAAAAATAATATAATATATATATATATATATATATAAAATTTTCAACTTATCCCAAAATAACATTATTTTATTATAAATTAAATAAACAAAGCCGTTTATGCATTTAAGAACTAATCTTACCGAAAATGAATTAAATTTTGTGACTTCATCATATTTTAATATTAATTTAATATAAACCCCCGCTAAGAATTCCTCGTGTTTGACTTTTTATCATTAATGGCGAATATTTAGTTGCTAATTTATTTTTAAAATGTGTGATAAGTGAGTTTGTATCATAAATTCTTTGAATGGACCCCACACTTCTTGCAATACAATGTCAATGGATGTTACATGACATTTTTTTGAAAAGACAATTTAATTGAGGTTTTAAGAGATTATGATATAAATAAATATTTATAAATTTATACAATGAATGTTGTTATATTAGTATATTATATATTTTTTTAAATATGTAAAAAATGTCGATATATCATTATTAAGACAATTAAAAATAAATCAAATTAAATTTTGACAAAATTAAATTTATTGTCTTGCTATTGAATATAAACTCTAGCATCTCCATATAAGATCTTGTTGGTATTTTTAACGGGGACTTCACCCACTAGGGCGATATGGTATCGCGTGCAGTCATATTGGGGGCTTTTATATCCCCAAAATCCAAAGCAATATATTGCTGATATATTAAAGACGTGGGGGTTTTATAAATTGCTATCCTGAATATGAATATTCAAAGGTATTTTTTATTCGTCAAATGTTAGAAGTAGGGGTTGGACATAGGACTTCCACATGTGTCATAATCGATGGATCACAGGGGTCAAAAATTCGAAAGCATTAGCTATAACAAGATTTTGTCGATGGTCATCCACTTTGCCAGCAAGATGAGATTTGAAATTTGCTAGAACTCGGAATTTCACTCCAAAAAGTGAGAACAATTTGAACATAGGCACAAATTGGCACTGCGAAGGACAAGTTGGATGCATTAAATGCATTTTTGAATTAAAATATATTTATTTTGAGTCAAACACACGTCAAACAGTTTTCATTTAGAAGGCGAGAAGTAAACCTCACAGAAACCTACAACTTCAAGCCCTTTTCAAGATTCATAGTGAAAAAGGATCGAGGAACAATACTTAATCAGGTATTTAGAAAAAATCTTGTCCCCTCCATTTAACTATTATTCTCATTCATCTATTTTGACTTAGTAATGTCGACCATGGAAAGCACTATTACATCTGTGAAAAAAATTAGTAAACTAGGGTGAAGAATACATGAAGAACCATCATTTGATCTGTAAGTAAGAGCTAGTGAGTACTAATTATAGTTTGCAATGTCTAAGAATACCTTGACGAAGTGTTTTTAATTAAGACCTGCCTAGGAGGCAATACCCTATATATTTATAGCATCAAACATTACATAAAGGAGTACACAACAACATATGAGAGATTTTTTCCTTGCTATGAAAAGAAACAGTTCCTTGGGGCAACTGCCTAGGAAAACAACCACCTTCATTGACTTAATTTTTCCATTACCAAATTAACCCCTTCATGTGTAAACTTTCTTTTTTCATTTACTTATGGATACACCGAGATGAAAATACACATCATTTCATAGCAATGTTATAACCAAACTTTTGAATTTTTTATTATAATTTTATCCATTACTTAACCAACTGATAGGTACATGTGGAAAATAATGCAAATGGATCCAATTCTAGAAATTGAATATGTAATTGTTACCGGTGAAGAAAATTGTGTTGTCGGCACAATCATTTGTCGAAAAGGTTCTGCGCTTGCTGACGTCCATCATGAAATTGTGGATGATGAACTCATTGAATATCCTTTCGATTTTATCAGTGGGCTTGGGCATCCTTTAAATATAAAGTAGGAACAACATTGGAAAACCACAACAACACTTATAGGCATTAAGAGGAAACATGACATAGTGTATGCTGGTACGGTTGAGTCAAATATAGTGGAAAGTACATCAAACCCTCAACACAATAGAAAGATTGTGGAGGTAGGTATACATAAACAACCAAGAGTTGGAGATGGGTCTGAGTCAATGGAACAAACCATGGTTGTTGATCCTAATGTATTGGCATCTTGGAATCAGAAACGGGATAGTTTAATGGAAGAATTTGTCGATGAGAAACTCACTCTCAAAGTATATTTTAAAAAGGGAGAACCTAAATTAAAGATCCATTGTGAAAATTTCTGGCATTGATTATGGAACAAGGGAAATATCCATGACAGAACGAACACTTCATAACTTTAGAAACAAGCATATGAAAACAATGTCTCATCGATGTCACATTTTATTGGAGGGAATGATGAAAATCATTCAAGTAGCATAGAAAAGTAGACAACTGTGGTTAGAGATCGATTTGAGATTGATCAAGCAATTAAACTTCTAGATGATTTCAACAAGACACAAGAGCCTAATTTGTTCAAGGTGGTGGAAGCAATATTTTTAGGCTATGAAGATAAGAAAAAAGTAAGAGTGTAATGTACACGATGCAATAAATGGTTTTGTTTGGTGCCACCAAGTGGTAATATTGTCAGTTCTCTAAATGAACACATGAAATCAAAGAAGCACACCACTACTACAAATAAGGATTCACATGATACGATTGTTTTAAGGAGTGGCACAACTGAGAGACCCAAGAAGCCTACCATTGAAAAGTCCCAACAAAGTTTGACTAGGTTCTTGGTCCCATAATCACCATATGTACTACACAGGGTTCTACAAGTGCAGATCCTTATACTTTAGGTGTATTAACTACCCAAGTTCAAATTTATCTTGAACATGATCTGTTGTAATTTGTCCATTTTTTGTTTTATCATCTTATTAAAGGTCATTCATGCCCATTAATGCTACAATGTTGGCGGTATTGGTATTCCTATATTAGTAGAAATGGAGAGAGATTAGACACAAATGTCTTAATGGATGATCAAAGGGGTGGAAAATTATGGGCCATAAAGAAGCATACCAAGATGATGCTACGTTATGAGGGTAATGAATATTGTATTGATGGCACATATAGGCATATTCATTGCAAGAGGGCTTCTGAGACAAGGATCACATTTGAATCATTGGCATGCAGCTTTTGTAAGATAATTCCAGAATGCGATGATTTTAGGATGCATTTATATCATGAATCAATATGTGCCAATAAAAGACATGGGAGGGATACAGGGAGAGGGAGAAGACTAGAGTATTTGACTCAAAATGAACTTAGAAAAGATGTCAGTGTTTCAAATGCTAACCAAAGATCAACAATGCGAGCTCTTTGATGGGAAAAGACAAAAAATTATATACTCTCTGTTAGAATGAGATCACTAAAGGAGAAGTTGTTTGAATCGACTGAAAGGAAGGATGTCTTTAGGTTTTGCAAGGATGTGCACGAGGCACATAAACAAGGAAAATTACAAGGTAAAGATGCAATTTGGGATTTTGTCAAGGATATCTTTCGCAACCTAATGCATCTAAAGGTAGGGAGAAGGTATAGTGCATCCACTAAATCACTTTATGAGATTATCGAGTTATGGGGAGGTCCTAGATTACATAGCTTTATTAGATTGAACCTAGATGGTCCTTCAATTTATACAAATTTGAGGCAAGTTAGAAAGTCATCTGCATACATCTCAAGGGAGAACGACTACATTTTTTAGGCAGTAGGAAAAGTGTATGCTTCTTATAAAACCAAACATGGTATAGATGGTCCAATTCTTGTCTACCTTGCTGAAGATGAAACTGTTGTGAGAAAGTATGTTAGGTGGGTAGAAAAAAGTGATACATTGGTGGTTTTTTGTGGTAATAAAGAATAACATCAATGCTAATCACATTTCTTGGTGACAGTTGGTGAGGGAGTTGCGGGCTTTGATATCCTAATAGATTCTTTTAAGAACAATCTTATTGGGAACTATGCACGTGTTATTATTGCAAACCCTTTACATGAAAATCTTCCTCATTTGGTTGTGGTTGCCCATCCAACATGCAATAGGTTCAATGCAAATTTTGTTCATCAACAATGGGAAAGAATAGAATTTTTGTGGAAGAGACACGTTGAAAATAATTTGGTACCTATTGTTGGTCATTCCTTAGATGGGGATAGTAGAAGAAGACAACTTATATTGATGGACTATTTTGAATAGAAGTTATTCAATATCAAATTCCTTGGGAAGGGTGGACACTAAGTGTTTTGTCCAATGGTTGCAATGTAACAGGATTGCATGACCAGGACTACATCCACAACGGCAAAAAGCTAGTGCAGAATCCTTTATTTAGCAGTCGACGAGATTTGATTTTAGGAGAAGAGTTGATAAGTCTCAATCATGTTAGGATGGTTTATAAAAAAATTAAAGTGGATGATCATAAGCTTAAAAGTGAAGATATAGAGAGGATAGATCAACATAATTGGGGTTCGTCACAACACATTGCTTCAAGGCATGTTCAGAGTTGTTTGAAAGAGATGAGAAGAACATACAATGGAAAGGTAGAGAGGACACTAGGTATAGAGACATATCTAATTATTGTTGCCGACTACATTGACATTTTTATGTATCAGAGTTTGACTCTTTGGGAAAGAGTGTGAAATGCTTCACAAGTTCATCATTTCTTCACGTTATGGTTATGTTGGCTACGAAAAGAATAATAACAATGTCAACATAAATTTCATCAACAAAGAGGCATATCATGACGTGAAAATTTCTTGTCACTTTGTAGTTTTGTTGTTGAGATTGTTTTGAGATCAATAGTCTCACTTGCCACATGTTTTGCACCTAATTGTGTTACATGTATGTGAGAACTTCTTTAGCAAAGTTGGTGGGATGGTTGGAGTAGAAAGGGCCTATGATTTCACTGACTTGCTTCACGTCATTGGAACCCTAAATAGAGTTGCAGAAGAAGAATCAAATCCCCAAGGGCTTCATTTTAATAAATTTCATAAGAAGTAAGAAATTATCTGGAATAGACTGCACCAAGAAAGGATACTAAACGTTAGCATACTATTAGAATATGATTCAATATCTACAGTTGATGAAATTATAGAAGCCCTCAAGATAGGATTAAAGGATTCACAAGATATTTTATCATCTCTTGGCATGTGATCAAATAATCCCATAGAATATTCTTAGTGGGTTAAACCATGGATAGAGGACCAAAATTATCCAACATTCCAAGTTGTGGAGGAAGTAGTTGACGACTCTACACCAACTCATTCCAACTCTATATTCCAGTCTATGTCTTTAGTGGCACACAATCATGGTGAATTAAAAATAATGGAAAGTCAGTGGAGGCATGAGTTAGATGAAATTTTAGATTCCATTGATGAAAATATAGAAAAAATTGTAAAACCAGTGGTAGAGCTTGATGGTAAGGATATGTTCAAAGTTTGTTTGGTTAGTCAATTGAATGGAAATCTGACGTTATCGAAAGATAGGTTGACTAAAGTAAGGAATGGGTTTTACTTTAGGTGAGATGAGAGGGCCTCAGTAAAGGGTGTTTCAATTAGCTTTGGAATTGGATCAAATTGTGGGGTGTTGTTTGAGAGAAATTCAATACCTCCCAGTGAATGTGCTACAAGAAAAGGTATTTTTTGAAGTACAAGACAAGGAGTTTCTTATGGAACCTGGTACACTGGAAGGGTTCAAAGAATACAGAGGAAGGATGGTGATAGGGTGTTTGATTACCATAATGGCATTTACCTTTTCGATATGCCAAAAGGCTTCGAGCTTCAATTATGTTGGTACAATAGAATAAAGGGGCAACACATGTACAAGTATGATTTGACAAATCATGTTTCTGTGGAACTTGATTGTGTCATAGCAACAACCAACTTATCTTACAATTCTAGGAATGATACATACAAATTAGAAGAAAGAGATCACAATTTTTTTTTAGATTTTGTTAAAAATATGAACAAGGTGTATTTTCAAAACAATCTACTTTCTTCTTCACTATCAAATCCCATATGTTAGATTATTTAAAAAAAAATTTATCAAATCTAATATTGGTTTTATACTTTTTGGCTTTAGGTGCATTAAATATTCTCAATGGTGAATGTTTGGGATAACTCAACCAATTTGTTTCTACCTACTTCTTGGTGTGAGTTTCTTTCACCAGCCATTCATATTTTGTAGTGAAATGAAACTGGAGAAAAGATAAAATATGTTCTAAATGAAATTTCAATACAAATTTAGGTCTCACATGGTGATCCAAATGTGCAGGTACATGGGTTGATGAAAATTCACATGGCATTCATGATGTCAATGGAGTTATCAAATCAAATTTAAAGGTGTTAGAAGGTCATCAATCAAACAACTTGGCATAGTGCATGCTCTATACAACTCATATAGACATTATATTTGTATTATTTAAAATCAAGGTAATGCCCTTTATGAACTTGAATGAGACCAATTAGGTTGTCCCATTACATGAAAAGCTTGTCGGTGTTAATTGTTGAAGGTAGACGCAGGTTTGTCTAGCTCTCTATTGCACCATTAATTTGTATCATATTTCAACTTTGCATAATAATAAAGAAATTGATAAATTGTTTAGATGATTCCTCATGGATTTATTATCTTTACTTAAGAATCACTGTAAGTTGTGTCTACCTTGTTGCAATATAATTACAACAACAAAAAATTCCTTGAAATAAACCTGCAATTTGTTAGTGTTTCCAACTGATTGCTCCAAGAAATCTCTATGATAGGCCAATCTCAATCTTTAAGACCCCGAATCTGTGGACCAACTAACAAAGTGTGGACTAGGGATAAGGACCTAATCACACTCTCTACACTTTAGTCTCTATAGGACCAAGGTGGGTATCCCTTATGGTAGCATTTTTTATCTTCTCAGATAGACATGATGCTAAATAGACATGTTCTTAGACTATTATGTGAATCAATGATCTTTAAACTATATAGGATGTGACCTTCATGCCTATGTAATTCTAATCATAATGAGAACAAAGCTTTCCTAAAACTTAAAAAAGAACTCTATGAAATGAAATGATCATTTGAAATATTTTGGTAAAATATTTCCTCCGAGCATAGTTAACAGCACAATAGTGTGACTTATGCCTACTTGATTGGGCTATACACTAGATGAACCATTATTACAATAAAAATATCTGACCAGTGCCTATTCCATTGGGCTATGCACTAGATGAACCATTATTACAGTAAAAAGATGTATTTTCTACAGTGTCTTAGGCCTTGTGTGGTTAATACCTGGTATTATTCACAGTAAAAGATGAATTTCTCAATTGTAACTCAATACTTGTTGTATACATAGATCCCTTTTGAGCAGAAATTAGCAAATTTTAATCTCCTACTTTAGAAGAAGCCAAATTTTATCCAAAACTCATTCAACACAGTGAAGAGATATGGATTCAAAACCCTTGATTTTATTAATTCATATAAGACTTTGGATCACAAGTGGAGAGAAACAACTTCAAAACCATTGAATTGGATTTCAAGGAGTTTGTGTGTGTGTGTGTAGGATTCATACATATGATCCTTTGTAAAGCTTTATGCAAGTAGGAAACATATGGTCACAATACTACTATGTAAAAGACTACTAAAATATATGGCATACTATTCACCCTTAGTGAAAAAACAAATCATACAAGCTTCTAAAAAACTACTCTTCTATATTTCTTATGTTTTCAAGAAAAAAGAAACAAGGCCTTGAATATCCTTTTATATAAACAAGGATGCAATAAGCTTCAAACCTTTTACAACTTCAAGAAAGAAGAAGCAAAAGTTACAAAAAAAGTGAGAAACTGTGAATTCAAAATTTCAAATTCAAAAAAAGGAAGAGAGAAAGGAAAGAGGGATTAGAATTATCCAAACCCATGTTTCTTAAGGTCCTGAAGATCCTTGATGTGCTACTGATACTCCTTGTTTGCAATCTCTGACCTAGCAAACTCCATCCTTGTCATACCACTGTCCAATCTTGAAAGGGCATCCATGTATGACCCTACCTTCTTGCTAAGTTGTGCATCATTTGAAGTAACATAAGGAAATATGTCATTGAAGTGTTATGATTTCATCTATCCAATTTGTTTTAGCCCCTAAAACTTTCCTTCCTTTTGTCCTAATTCTTTCCTTGTCAAACAAGGTAGGCATATGGCTAGTGATCAAGCAATGAAAACTTCTGAATTTACTAATAATTCTCTTTGTGTACATCCTATGAATGGTGAAGAGTTGTCTTGTTATTTCAAATTTGGCCTTAAAACACTCTATCATAGTACGTAGCTAACTTGGAGAGGTATAACCGATGAAATCTCCAATACTGCAATCACTTTGCTCATATGAAATAATGAGCAAGCTACAAAACGCTACCCATCCAAATGTCCCGAAAAAAGATTAACAATTATCTATGCTCATCCTATGTTGTATCTACATTCTCCAAAATTTCATTGATTTTTCATTACAATAATAACTCTAACATACATGTCTTTACCTTCCTTTTTGTCTGCAAGGCATCCACTTTCAGGCCATCCCTTTCATTTCTGAGATCAACAATCTCCAATCTAGCCTAAGCCAAATCATCTCTTAATCCAATACTTTCATCGGATACATACTCAATTCTCCTTGGGGGTTTATGTGTAGGTACCATCCTTAATCTTTCTTCTAGAGTAACCACCTTTTCTCTCAAGAGTGTGAGTTCCTCTTCTGTCTTCAAAGAAACCATGTGAGTAAAGTTTTCCACATTCAAATTGAGGTATGTTGCATCTTTGATAGAGGTATCAGCCACTCTTCTGACCAATAGACCACCAAACAATTGATCCATCCCATAGCTCATGCTAGGTATCCTTGTAACCTTATGAAGGCACCAAATAAAAAGTTTATCAAGGTGATCATCAAATAGAGCTCTAGGCAGTACCTTATATCTTTGTGTTGGATCCATTGAATCCAAATTTATGTCATGTCTCCTTCTTATCCAGTCAAAAACAATAACAAAGGAGATGTCCCATCCTTCCAGAAGGAGTATTCCACTTTTCTTCACAATCTCTCTCCCTATTTCTAGAGTCATAGTAGAAAATTGTTGATTTGCAATCTTCAAGACTTCACGCTTTAATTTTTCCATTTCATCATGTCCTAATTTATCAAAATCATTGCCTTGGGTTCTCTCTATATGGTCTATCAAATGTCTAATAACAAATTGTTTAAACTCCTATGTGTGGATGAAATTATCATCACTCATGAATTCTTTGCAAGCAGCTAACCTTATATCTTCACTTACATAACCTCCAAGATTGAATAAATCTAGAGCCCACTCCTTAGGAGGCTCTTGGACAATAAATCTTGTTGTTGTATCAAATCTATGAGGAGGTAGTGGTTCATCCACTTGGAATTCAAAACCCTGGTATGATTGATAAGGGACCTCCATTTCTGGTGACAATATGTGCAACGGAGTAACTGCCCTAGGGCTCTCGGGCACTTGGTAAAGCAGACCACTTGGAGTTGAGCCAATCATAGGCTTCTTCATAGCTGCTTCAACAAGAAACCTCTCAAAAGGGGAAGGGTCTGAGGGTTCAAGGTCTACAACAACCACTGGGGGAGGTATTTGAGGGCTTGGTGGAGGAGAAGCAGGTCCAATGGGGGAACCAATTGACTGAGGGGATTGAGGCTCTTCCACCTCCATTCTTTGAACTGGGGGTACAACATCAAAACATGGCCTTTCATGTGGCAGAGGTGGCAGAGTCATCCTATCAACATCTATGTAAGAAGAAAAAATTGCCCTCATCCTTGCCTCTGCAATCTGTAGTGGCTCCCAAGAAGGAGAGTATGAACTATCTTGCTTCCTCTTTCTATCTTCCTCATATTGGATCTTACACCATCTTTCTTTTCTTTTTAACACCTCCTCATAATCAACTACATTCCTTATGATGTTTTCATCATTATTTATATCACATTGGTGATCCTGTGGATTGGCCTTACCAAGGCTCCTAAAAAAACATTTTGAATCATACTATCTATACTCAGCCAAAGGTATCCTATACTTAATCAACATAGAGTGAAGAATATCATATTCCTTCCTATTCAAAAAATGATACATCCAAATCATAACTTGTGATAGGATCATTAATCCTTTTTTATGTGACCCACCCATCAAAGACTTATCTGCTTCTTCCAACTAATGCATAATTTCAAGGAAAGCTACCTTATCCTAAATAGTAATGGGTAAGCACCTAGGAGTGACCAGACTACCAAAAAACCTTATGATAATGTGATCCTTGAAATAGAACCATGACCCCCAATTATGAGTAATTTTCAATTTAGGCTTAAGGTCCTTAGGCGTTAAAAGTTCTTTGGCATCCTGGGATAGTCCCCAACTAACCTTCTTCTACAAAATACTAAGGAGTTTTCTCACAAAAAAATAATCAGACATATTAGTATGGGAATCCCAAACATACATCCATTCCTGAACTAGGAGAGGCTCCCCTCTAACCTTGGTAATAATCCCCAAATCAGGGTACCACACTTTGAGACCCTTATACAAAAATATATACATCAAAAGGGAATAATACCTTAAAATATTTGAATTTATCAATTTGAAATCAGAGAGGGCGTTATGCAAATCTTCAGCCACTATAGAAGCATAATCAAAGGGTTTGTTGATATCTCTTCTCTGAACATTTGCACACACCATCATCATCCAATTTGGTATCATGTCCTTGGTATCTGCAGCACACACTTGATAGAGGGCATGACATGTATCCACAAATTAATTTTCAAATAGGTCCACACTATAAGGGGATGTTTGTTTTGAAGTTGTCAATCTATCCTCCCCTTTGAGTTTTGCATGCAAGAATTGTACCAACTTCCTCTTATACACGTACTCATTATTCTCATATTCAATCTACAGTTCATCCAAATTGATCGGCGAATCAGTATTGGGATTGAACATAAAATCTTCATTTATCACATCTCTATTAATTTATGTCAATCTTCCACCCCCACTTGCTACAATTTCCCTAGTAGCAGGGTTATAGTTTGTTGCAATTGCAAAAATCAATTTTGTATTCACATATACATTTGGTACCACAAACTTCTCCAAATTGGAAGTCCAAATATTTGAAACTAGGACCCCCTCTTTCTTCTTGTTATAACCCCTCCTCCATAGACCAAATCTTGTTGGGGTAATTAATGCATCTTGAATACCTATTGTGTGGTCAATGATGAGCTCATTTGGACTTGAACTAGGGTTTGACCTTTTCTGAGTCTCAGTTGACCCAAGAAGCTGAGCTATAATCTCCTCAAACCATTTCCTCTTCCCTTGGTTGGATGACTCTTCCATTGTTAGGGTTAGGGTTTTATGAGTGAATTGGATGAAGAGCTTAAAACCTTAGCACAAAACGAATCTCAAGTGCTTACACGACTGCGAACAATTAAGAATTTTGCATGAAAGGCAAAAGGCTAATGAGAATGCAAGTCAAGATGCAATCGATAATTATTTTTCAAAAAACCTAATTATGAGAATGAAAGCATGAACGGAAACTGATGAAAACCAAGAGCATATACAAAACACTGTAAAAATGAATCATAGAAATCTTGGCACTAAATAGGTAAAAATATGGATCATAATAGTCAAGATGGAAAAATTAAATGCAGGAACGTATACTGGTGTCATGGTGGGAGAGAGTTGTTGCATTTCATATTTGAACATTGGGGCCCCAACCTCAATCAGAACTCGACACACCAGTATTTCTATCATATTTTATTTTGCCACCAACCTTGGTCATAAAAATCTTTCTTGTTGCATAGTCATCATTGGTACATGGTCATCTTAGCCACGTATCTATGTTTTTATTGGTTAAACAATCATCCTTGTTGCTCACAGGTCCCAACAACCAGATATGCAGCAGCGTTGCAAAATTAACCTATGGACACACCTTAGAATAACTGTGCAATTGAGTAATCACCACAGTCATTGATTCTATAAAAATATGACCGTATATTATCTCTACTAGGTCTCTCTAAAAAGTGAATCACCTCCGTGGGGCCCTTAAGACATGTCATCGATAGAACTACAGAGTTAGCTTATGCCTGCATCTTTATCTAGTCGCGCAGTTGCGCGCTCACCCCGCACCGTTGATCCTGATCAACGTAATCACTGCTTACTTTATTTTACAACATGAGGGAAGGTTGGGCCCATGTTGCTACTTGGTGGCATGTGATCTATGTGACAACCCTTGACAAGTTCACTTGGGAAATGACTCATTCAGATGAGGATCGTCCTTGTTCACCTGCACTTGGCCCCTTAGATTGGAGCACACAATTATGTGGACTCCAACATGATCCAATCAGTAACGACTAGCTCCTTGTGTTAGAACCCTGTCATCCCTTGACTAGTTAACAACGGCATTGTGGAGTTAGCTTTGTCGTGTATGTTGAAGCAATCGCGTAGCTCTTGCAACTGTTGATCTCGGCCAAGATGTGAATGGTATATGGATCTCGAGTAAAAAAAATCAACTGGATGGCTAACAAGGAGGGCTTGGTCATCCATACGACTTAAAAGGCTTGATGGGCAACTTAAATGACCAGATACGAGCGATCAATAGTCACCATTAAAAAGAAAAGAAAAAGGGAAACCAATGCAGGGTTTAGGATTAAGGCCTTGAAGCGTTCCAAACATTCTCCTCAAAATTCGTGTTTGCACACATGCCGATGGGCAAATGATGTACTGTGTGACTAAGAAGATTTTGTCATAGATATGTATTTGGATTTCCAGGATCTCTACCCATATCACATTTATTTCGCATTCATGGTCTCTCTCTCCATTATTTAGTTTTCTATATATATTTAGGTATTCAAGCTTTCCAATGTGTCTTCTCCTTTTTTTATTTCTTTATATAATTTGAAATTAATTTATATTAAAAAATATTAGAGTTATATTGACATATGAAAAATTAAAATAATAAATTAATCGTTATATTATATATTAAAATTATTTATATTAAATATATTATGATATAAACATTAATATAATCTTTAAAATGATATAATAAATTAAGAACAATAATTAGGGTAAAAAAAAGTGGATATATAATATATTTTTTTAATTAATTTATATATATAAAATAAAAATAAATTAAAATAAAATATATCATAAACTAAATTAAATATTTCAAATAGTTGTTGCTTAATTATTTTATAAAATTAACAACAAATGCACATGAAAAATATTATTCTTAATCTAATCTAAAATAGCAAATTAAAAAACTTAAATTAAAATAAAACATATGATAAACTAAACAAAATATATCATTAAACAAAGGCATGTAATTTAATTATTTATAAACTAAACAAAATATATCATTTTTTTTGGTCGGTAATATAAGACTTTATTAATATATAAAAGCAAAAAAGAGTACATAGATCAGATTTTCAAGATTCGGTCTGAAACTATCAAACCACGACAATAAACTATAAGTTCATAAAAAGCTTCATAAACTATAAGTTCATCAGAACATAAAA